>NC_136509.1:4305232-4587732 GCF_053919585.1 Euprymna scolopes
GAGAGAGAATCAGAAAGAATTTTGTCATTTACAGCCTTTTATGTGTTGCCGTAGATAGTCGTGGCATCAGCATAGATGTCAACGAATGATTTAATTATGTGTTTAGGAAGGTCATTGATGTAGATCAGGAAGAGAGTTGGGCTCAAGATTTACCCTTGAGGCAATCCAACATTAATTCAGCAGGCCTCTGATTTTTGTCCTTCGACCACTACTCTTATGAGCCTATCGGAGAGAAATGATTTAATGATTAAGAAAACATTTCCAGTTATACCGTAGCTGGAAATCTTGTGAAGTAGGCCCTCATGACATACATTGTCAAAGGCCTTTTATATCAAGAGCAATTGCCCTAGAAAGGAAAACTTTGTCAAGAGATTCACTAATCCTGTGAGATATAACCGTTAGCACATCTGCGGTAGATCTTGCAGAACGGAAACCATATTGTGTGTCACTAAGAAGATTGTTTCTGCTGAGGTGTTTGACTATTTCTCTATTTATGAATTCCAGCAACTTACTCATGACAGACAGGAGACTTATTGGTCTGTACCGAGAGGGAGATGAATTATAACCTGAATTCCTAAATACAGAGCATACTGATGAGGTTTTCCAGGGAGTCGGAAAGCACTTCTCCTTAAGGCAACGCTTATACAGTTTCGTAAGTATGGGAGAAAGTTCTGGTTGAAGCTTTTTTAACAATATAATTTGGATGCCGTCAGGCCCGGTTGCTTTACTGGAATCAAGGTTCTTGATTAACTTGGCGACGTCATGCACAGATATGTGTATGTTACCTAGCGTGTTCTGTGTTATAGGAGGAAATATGGGGAGTTGGTGGCTTTCGACGCATAGAGTAGAATTAGCTGCAAAGTTCTTGGCAAATAGTTTGGCCTTGTCTGATGCTGACGAGATGACATCTGGTCCATTGATAATGGTTGCGATAGAACGCACACTTCTGTTCAGGATCCTATTTTTTATTTGCCTGAACTGGTTATTTACACTTAAATCTTCCATCGCTGGTAATAATGATGACGTAATAAATATTTATTGATTTTAAATTAACAGTAGAGCTAAAATTATAGATTGTCTTCCATAAGTGTGTTTGGACATTTTGGAAATTGTCTGCATATTTAATAAGTGTTTTTGTACGGAAATCAGGGTAAATAACTATCATATAGTTAAATAATTAGAGATGCATAAAGAATCGGAATCTGAATTAGTAATTGTATAGGAATGGGGAGTTTAGCACGGAATCGGTATTAGTATCGTAATAGGGAAACTATTGGAATATCTGCGATCCTTTTAATGAGGCTCTAATCTTTTGCTAAAAAAATTTGACTTAAATCATTAAGAAATTAAATTAATTCTCCTTGCGCGATAGTCCGTTATACAATTTAACAATAAGTTTTGGACTAGAAAGAAATCCCCTGATAAATTTGACATCTTGATATTTTCTTCTGAGTCTGCAGTAGTATGCCTCTCTAGAAGAATTTCTGCTCTTTCCGCTGATAAAAAAAACTTTTAATGAAAATGCTTCTTTCATCAATAATGCTGTAAGAAACTCAGGGTACAATGAAAAGATTAAATACACACATTATGCTCCTCCTGCTGGCCGCCTTAAATCTGTAATCACACACAATAATACTCGCAAGAAACCAGTTCAAATAACAAGATCTGCCGCTATCAATAACAATAAACCCGTCTACATATATGATCCAAACCAAAATACTAATCGTCATGCTTCTAATCCACCCAGTCACACCAGGAGAAAGAAAAATATTTGGTTTAATCCTCCATTTGGTGTAAATGTCAAACCTCATATAAATAAGGAATTCTTCAACATTGTACAACACTCTTTCAAATACCCACACAGATATGGTTCTATTTTCAATAAAAACTGATTCAGGATTTCTTATTCAACCATGCCTTATTTAGCACAAAGAATCTTAACATCTAATAACAAAAAGAAATAAATCAGCCCAAAAAATCCCTTTCCAAATTAAACCCAAAATTTACTGTAAGTGTAATAACAAACATTATGCCCACTTAATAATGATTGCATCCATAAAGATGTTATATATTCATGCATAATTACTAAGCTCCCACGCAATTCTCCCATAACAGACACTAATGTTTCGTCTTCAAGTTATCCTTCTTCCCATCCTCCATCTTATATAGTTACTAATCCAATATATCACTCGAGCAGACCCTCTATCTAAAATCATACAACTAGTAATAATAATAATAATAATAATAATATTAATAATAATAATAATGAGAACATTAATATTTTCCTAACAGCAATCCTGCCACTAACAACACTCATTATCCCCTCTAAAACGGTCGTCGTACTAACATTGTCCCACCGTTTGTTGAACACAATTGAACAAAATTAAAACTATTTGATTAATACAAATCAGGAAATTAATATTAATAATAGACCTCGGGCTTTTAATAAAGTGCATACATATATGGGCGCTACTTCAACATTAATTAAGAAATGACTATCAAACCACATTTCTTTTTTTTAACAATCATACTTTTAATAATGACCAAGGAACTTCTCTAACCACTGTAATTTAAAAACTTTACTCTAATAATACACCCTTCTCAATCAAATGGACTATTAGAAAAAAAAATAAGAACTATACTCCAGGCTCTAAGTTATGTCGCCTCTGCACAACCGAAGCTATAACTATTATTACTTTCCCTCAAAGTAATAATACAATAAATTCTAAAAACGAACTCATCTCTTTCTATAAAAATAAATCCAGATTAAATCATCGTAATTTTTAAATTACATATCTATTACTTTAACATTTCATATATATATATATATATATATATATATATATATATATATATATATATATATCATTAACATTATCATTTTTTCTACATACTTTCTTAATACTTTATAACTTAATAATACTTTAATTTTTTTAAAAATTTCTTCTTTGCTTGGCCGGTTGGTTTTTTAATCAGCAATTTCTATTTTAGTCTTTAAATATTCCCATCTATCAAATATATCAATCTACCTACACATTCATATCCTGTATGTATATTTACTTATATTTTACTATATGCATTTACTTACATATTTACTTGTTTTATCGGGAATTTGCTGATACCGGCCATCTTCGCCTCTACAAAATAGTTTTATTTTATATTTAATTTTTTTATATTTTTATGTGTTCTTTATTTATTTATTTTTAATTTAGTGTCTTTTAATTACTCTTGCTGACATTTTCTTAAGTAATAATCTGTACATTTACGTCGCCCTCTTTTTTACATCATATTTTTGGCGACATTTAACGTCATCTTTTCTGGGTCATTTTGACATTTGCTTTTCTATTTTCTATTTAATTCTATCGCCATTCTCTTCTACTTCTTCATTGATTTCTCTTAATTACACTTTGTTCTCGCCAGCCGTGTTAAACACATATCTTATTTTTTTATCAATATTATTGGAGTTTGCTCACCTTTTCCTTGTACATATTTGTGAATTATTCCACGGATTTCGGCTTTTTGGATTATTATTGTCCATCTTTTAATTACGCGATTCCCTAGGATTTTACTTGTACGAATGGAAATTTAATTAACATTCTTGGATTTACATTTTTGTATTTTACCGTCAGTGGATACTTTACCTTTTGCCAGATTATCCATTCACGAAAAATCACCTTTTTCGTCACCATATTCCCTCTGCTTAACATGTACTTATCAAGTATGATCTTTGACTTACTTGCAGTTTCATCAAACACTTTTGTATGCAACATCCGATCCCGCATTTTGCTAAATCCTACCCTCTGATGAGAAGTAAAGTATTTCTTCGAAACTCCGTGGGTTAAGGACTATCCGCTTATTAAGTGTTTCTATTTTTGATTAAATATGTGTTTAACTCTTTTTCAAAGTTTTTTTTAACATGTTGTATGCACTAGTTGCTCTTATATATATATATATATATATATATATATATATATATATATATATATATATATATATATATATATATATATATATATATATATATATATAATGTGAGTTTCCTTAACAATAATCGCACCTGAACAAAAACTTATGAAGAATTCATGATAAATTCTTAATAAAAAATAAATTACATAGCATGAATCTATAATATAAATCCCACAATCTGTTTAAATGTATGTATATATGCGTCGCAAAAACCTTCGACAAATGCAGCGCACCTTCACAACTTCGGTATCGTTTTGAAGCTCGACTCTTCGGCCGACAGACATCGAAAAAGTGGTCAAAAACTTTCATTTCTTTACCCTTAACTAGACACTTTTTATCGCCGATATTTTAGAAAGTCACCGACTTTGTTAGATAGTCTAGCCTATATTTAAACCTACGTTACTTCAGCTTTGGTGACGTGCGAAACAGCTAATGCGTCACGTTTTTTATTACTTTTTTTCATAATGTGCGATACGTGTTCGAGAGTGCCTGCTTACTACTCCTTTGTTTGATTTTTTACGCTCGATTTTTTTTTGCTCAACTAACACACTTACACACATCTCCACTTTCTTTTCTGGGACTGCCTTCCTTCTTACTACATCCTTTTTTATTTTTGCTAGACATAGACACCCTTGCAACGTGGGGTATCCAGGCAAGACAGTTATAATCGAAAACGACACCAAAACCTATGCAAAGGTCTTAGTACCTTAGTACAATGATTAAAAGAAAGATTGTGTGCCATCAGCTATGATCAGGACCGAAACCAAAACTCATGAAAATTCTTAGTATTAAAAAGTAAAGGACTTGAGTGCAGCAGCGATAATAGAAACTGAAATCAAAACTTATTTATAAGTTTTACTAAAATTAATGATTAAAAGAAATGGAAGCCCACAATAATCAAACAGCAGTCAATTGAATGTAAGCGTGACACACAAAATAAATAACACAAACGCTATCAGATTAATATGCACATATTTATGGAAGCTTAAAAGTACTATTTCTTACCTGCGAGAAATATTTGTTACGCTTGCGTGTGTGCCATCCTTAGTGAGCATATATTATCATTGTTTTTATTTTCCAATGTATAGGATAATTTTCAACTTAACGGAACTGGCTTCGAGTGTGATATATGCCTCAAACATTTCTTGATGGATTCATCTAAAGTTACTTTATATAAAACTCAAAAAGACAACGGGAAGTGAATAGGAAAATCAAAAAGAAAGAACATATTTGCTTCTTAATTTAATCTAAACAGACGTGTTGTAAAACTCTGATGCTTTTTTTTCTTTGCGCAACACTTAACGCTTTATTGGATATTGTCAACGTGCCAGTTAACAATGAGATTAAAAAGAAAAATAACATTCTGATCAAAATAGATATTTCATTTCATTTCTTAGAAAGCACGTGTCGATTATTGGCAAACAACGTCGAAGTATAGAAGAAGAGTGCTATATAGATTGCTCCATAATTTGGAAGCATACACTCGCACATAAACTCACACATAAACTCACACGTAAACAAATATCTATAATGTAATATAAATAACGCCATTTTCTGAAAAAATCAGCCTTTATCGAAGATACACTGCATTCTTTCTATAGATATTAAATCGCCTCACTTGGGTCTTATCTTCATCTATGTAAATGTAGGTGAATTTATATACTTATATCCTCGATAATACATAATTCTCTTGTGATGTTTCGAGATTAATTTGTTGTTTTATTTCATTTACTCATCTATTCATAGATGCTTCACTAATTTCGTTGTTGGCGTTACATGGTAAGAAAAAGTGTAGTAGGTTCGGCACAGAACAAAACCTTCGTCAATTTCCGTCACTTTCCCGATACACTGTCCATGCTCTCTTTCAAATCTAATTCAAACACATGATCCCGTAAGAACTCTCACGCAACTGGTGCTGTAACATAAGAATACAAGGAAAATTAGTAAATGTGTTAGATTACTTAACTTTATTGTGACCTTCATTTCATTGAGCTGTTTTAAATAGCTTCCATACTAAGACCATGTGATCTGTTCTAAATCTATATATGTGTAATTACGAACTGTCAATTCGCCAATGTCGACACATGTTATATAACACATGTACAATCTCCCCAGCATTGTATTTGCGAATATCTTAATGCGCTAAAACGAATTGCGTTCCAATAATAAAACCGCCACAAGTCATCCACACCGCATTAATTAAGTGTTCATGTTCCTTAACTATAACAGCCATTACTTTTTGTATCATTAAAAAATGAAATTGCAATCTTCTTGTATATTAATTATGCTTTATATTTAAATATTTACCATTTATTATGCTTCATATTTTTATTATTGTCCGGAAGTAGAATTAAAAGCAAAGCCTGTCAGAAGAACAATTTGCTAAAGCAAATTTTTCCGGGCACCTATGATGAGATAAACGCTGTATAATGTTACATATAATGCGCTTAGAATAATACTACAGGACCTGTGTCTAACTGATAAACATCAGAAATGCGGACGTCTTATTTCATTATATATATATTCTAACTTAAAACGTAAGGGTTTATATCTTTAATATGGAGCTTAATGTGTGTATGTGTGTGTGTGTTTGGTCACGAATAGACTCCTATATGGTTGACTATTTAAAAGAAAACGATTACATATAATGATAGAAGATGCATCGAGACATAGGAATCAGTATGTCTGATCTGCAGAACAGTGGTTCATTAAAATTGTGGGGTCTGCGTTCGGGCCTGGTCAACAAAGTATGGAAATAAAAATTTAAAAATAAAAAAAAAAACAATTTACAAGTGTTTTTGATATAGATGTACATAAGAGTACTTCGATAAGTATGTTTTAACTTAAATAGGGATGGTATGATAAAATTGTAGGGTTTGCGTTCACACCTGCCCTCCATAGAAAGGATTAGGCACAAACTTTCATAAAGATTTTTTTATATCTATCTGCATAAGTATACTTTGCTTATTACGTTTTAAGAAATATGGTATAATAAAATTATGGGGTGTTCGTTCGAACCTGACCTCCATAGAATGGAAATACATCACAAAGTTTAACAAGTTTTTTTTTATTATAGATCCATATAATATTGTTATAAGTGTTTCAGAGTGAACAGGTATGGTATACTTAATCATGGGGTTTATCTATTTTATTTTTACTTTCCTCATATTTTGCTTTGGTTTTGATAGCCCCAATTTCGAAGCTATTTCATTACAACCCCTCCTTTTCATAATCTATCATACTTTCATAATTCAGATGCTTTTGCTACTATATATATATATATATATATATATATATATACATATATATATATATATATATATATATATATATATATATATATATATATATACTAGTGATTTTCTGCAAGAAAGGTGGATTTTCACTATCGTGCTATAAAACTACTAACATCTGACTGAGAGCATCCTGTTTCTCTAAAAAACGGCCATATTCCTATGCATGGGGTATTTTTTCTATATCTACCACTATCTTCTCCGTAATAGTCAAGGTCCGAAAGGAGTTTCCAATTTTATAGGTCCCGCTTTGTCAACAAGGTTCTAATCTGTCCCATCGCCGCAATGTTGCATCGTTGTGCCCGTTTTACAAAGATTTTAATGGAATTAATCTGATGAATTCCTTACTATTGTGCCCTCTTGACGCACATTTCCCTGAAAAACACGTTTGGGGAAAACACCACACCTCCTCACTGTTGAGACCCCTAAATCGCAGAACATGTCCTATTTTAATTACTTCTTCCTACAGACAGCTAGATTTTCCTTTCTGCAATTTGCTTTACACACTGCACAAGTACAAATGTAAAATAAACAAACATCCTGTTAAACTTTCTTATTCATTATTCTCATTGGTATAATTTTACCCCCAAGTTATGATATGTCTTGTTTGGGGTGAACCTGAGTAAAAAAGCAGCAAAAATACTCGTTTCATTTCGGCAGTATATTCACCAATTTAAAACGATAACATTTAAGAAAAAAAAACACAGTTTCTTGGATGAAATCTAAATGTGAACAGAGGGCACAATTTTCTGAATATTTACCATAAAAATGTAAATTTGAGGTTTTCTAAAACAAATTCCTCTTCTTTCATCACTGACACAATAAACCGATTCACATTTGGCTCGATTTCTTTTTTCTATATAGTTTCGCTTATTTCTAGTCTATTAGATTTATTTTCGCGCTTTTCTTATAAAATTTACTTATTAAATTTCACGGCATCATCACGCATTTTAATTGTGAGATATATATAGAATATTAAAAAAAAACGTATCAAATTGTCATAAAAATTAAAAATTCAACTTATATAAAATAATGCATAAATTGTAACATTATATTTTGTTTTGCGTATTTTACTTACTTACATCGTTCCACATGAATTTTTGTTTGGATTTTATTTTATTCATACAAGGAAATATACATTTCCAATATCTGAAAACTTCATTGGAAATGCATTTTAATATGATTGTTATACATGCTCTTTGATGTGAATATGAACACTTTTAAACAAGATATATAAAAGAAACAACATTTAAGCATTCTTGTCTGCCTTGCATAATCTTTTTTTAAAAAAGGCAATTACATTATTCTTACTATGTCGTTGATTCGTTTTCGACAATCAGCATGACTGCAGGCTTTTTCCTGTCACTTTAAATGGTTGTTTTACCTTTTTCCAACGCTTCACTCTTCCCAAAAATTGTTGAGATCCATCAAGAGGTCTATAGGTGCCACATTGTTTGCAAGAAAATGAGCCAAATTGAAATCATCCAACAAAAGTACCCTCACAGCAATTGACATGTTGTTGAACTTATTCGCGAAAATACTTTAAAACGTTTCTAGTGAGCCAGACTTGCAGTACGCGAGCCAATCGCATGCATAAAGGACCCATGTACGAATGATAATCAATATTTGTAAAATCGAGTCTGCAATGGTTACTTCCCTTGAAGCGTTAGCTAAAATCAGTCGTAGAACTGTTCCATATTTTACTAATTTAAACCCCTGCCCTGATGTAAGCATTGGGGTAAAACAGCTAAATAACACCGTTTCATGCCTTAATTTGCCTTTAATTCGCTAACATTTTAAATTTCTATTTAGACACAATTATGGTTTTAGGAGAAACATTCTTAAAAAGTTGCCCCAAAGGTGCGTTTTTAACGCCTAAACCACCTAGAATTTTCTCAGGGACAAGCATTACGTTTCCAGATGTATACCCATGTTATCTTGCTGGAAGGAAATTATTAGCAAAATCTAATCATCAGAAAATATTATATGTCCCGAAAGTTGCACATTTTGGCTATTTCGACCCGAGAAGAATTTTTATCAAAAATCCGAGAACGTTGCATTTCCTCGCTTGAGTAGTTCTAACCCCATAGTAACTTTCAGAAAAAAAAAACATTTAATGGATATTTTTTTTTAGAATTTTTGGAAGAAACGGACGAACGGACGAAAGTGAATTCTAAAGTCCGAATCAGACTAAGTCGGTGCACAAATTATACATAATTAGTGTTCTTCTATAAATGCAAGTTCTTAGCAGTTCTACGGTCAGGTAGAAAGAATACAATAGCAATTAATTGTTGATAACAAGGTTTAAAGCGAGGCATTATCTATGATTATCATCGCAGGAAACATACCCGCCCACATAAATAAAAATCTCGAAAATAGACTTATTGATGTTTTGTTGAAGTACATTATATATTCCTCAATAGTCTGCTTGTATAAAGCCGCTACTTTCATAAACGCACATCTTATCATACTAAAATGTAAACTATTGTGTTTATTCAAAAAGAAAGATTTTTTTGTTATATTTGCAATGTTTCAGTCATTTATCGATTAGTAGACCTTAAGTAATGATATTATGAGTCTTATCTACGATTCAATCTATTTAATAATTTCGGATTGTATTAGATTGCATATTATTACAGGTTCTGCATTTAAATGTAAATATTACAATGATTTCGACCCCCCAGTATTAATTACGTTGATAAAAAACATAATATGTGCACACGGTGGTATATTTGTGTTCGCTGTTTTATTAACTATTACTATGTTATTATGAATTAAATAACAAAGCACTACATGTAGAGGAATCAATCTGGCTTAAAATTAGTGTATTGGTGCTATGCATATATTGCATAAAAAGGGCTTTAAGATCATTGTAATGTTTAAGCTGTTCTTTGTGAATAATATGAATATTTATTAGATATAGGATGGTACATATTCTTCAAATATGATTTCATTCGCAGTATTTTACTAGTTTTAATGGATAATATACTTAATATTAAAGATATGTATTTGTATTTTATAGATTGTACTTCAATTGAAATAAAAACATATATTTTCTCAATACATTGTAGACTAAAACTTCAGCAATCATTCAAGTAACACATTTTATATTGATAAGAGTGCGATAAAAATAAAAACATGAACATTAGAAACACATTAATATAATTTAAATGTAAACGATTCTGTGACTGAACATCGATCCGTGTATGTAGGTATGCAAATAATTAAAGTGTTTTTAGAGAAGCAAAATCTTTTTGTATGTTTCTGTCCTTCTGCTAACCCTCATTACTAACAATATATGCACACACACACACACACACACATGTATATATATATATATACATATCATGTTTTTATATATATACAAATATATGCATACATATACATATATATATATATACAAATACACTCACATATATACATACATGTATATATATATATATATATATATATATATATATATATATATATATATATATATATATATATATATATATATATATAAAGGTAACTGAATGTTTTTACAAAACAATAATCTAGATAGCGACTAGATGGATTGCTTCGATATTCTGGTATATCTTCGTCGTTCCCATGCTGCGTGTTTATATATATACTAATATATATATATATATATATATATATATATATATAAATATATATATATATATATATATATATATCTTATTATTAGAACGTTATACATAATTTTTATTAAATAAATGAATAGGTTTTCTTTTGTGACGGTGTTACTTTTTTTTAAGGGTAAATATCACCGCCAGTGATTCACCACTCACGTGACATTTCAAAACATTAAACTTTAACAATATATAATTATGCTGAAAAATGAATATATAGCGATAACATTTCACGAATAATAAATGACTGCAAAATATCAATAAACCGTTTTTATTATATTAAATCGTTTGCTGTTGTGTTGTACAATATCCTCAAACCAAACCGAAGTCACTAAAATCACTAAACGGTACTGTTTCGCTTACTCTGATCAGAATTTGATATGAACAATATGGGTATATAATAAATGTTTTGAAAATTTTAAATGGATAAAATTTAATCACAGTAATATTGAAAAAGTAAGTTTGGGATTAACATTTAATTTTAATTAACGACGTGTGGTCACTTTTCTGTTAATTACTCTTCGTAAATAGATATTAGCAACAAAACAAGGATTGTTGATCATGTTTTAACTATTTAGGAAACTAAAGAATTCAAATCGAATTGTACGTATACAAGTTCAGTGAATACTGAGATTCCTATTTTGGTCATCTAAATTATTTAGTGTTAAATGAATTTTGGAATTATATATTCAAACATATTTAAGTTATGAAAAGTTTCATCGTGAAACTACAACACACTTCTATATCTTTTCTTAATAAATGCCGCCGCCGGCTAGAATTTTTAATATCGAAATTGTGGGCATAAAATAATGCAGAATCTAGCAGATGAGTGTCAAATCAATAGAAATCTGCTGAAAATATTGAAAAAAAACAACAGGAAGAAGCCTTTCATAACCATAGTGGCAATAATTTGGTTTCATGTTTCCTTTATGCTTCTAATGAAGGGGATAGATTTTGTAGACCTTCGTATTAGAATCAAAGCACCCCTTAAAATCTTTCAATATTACATTTTGGATTTTGGTTTAATTTGCAATCGGTAATTATCTGCTCGAAAATTAAAAAAAGTACGAAAATAAAAAGAATATATATATATATATATATATATATATATATATATATATATAACTACTTAATTTACTCACATAAAATTAATATACGAAAGTATAGATTTATGCGTAAACTTTAAGTATTTACTTCAAAAGTACTCAATACATAGGTAGAGCTAGTTAGTAATTTATAAAATATATATGGCGATTAAGCTACAATGAATATTCCGCGTTTAATAAACTCTAAGACAATTCAGGCTAATGCGCATAAGCCTGAAGAGTCCTAGAGTGGATGAAGCGCGGAATATTCATTGTAGCTTAATCGCCATATATATTTTATAAATTGATATATATATATATATATATATATATATATATATATATATATATATATATATATATATATACACACACATTCAAACAAATTGCAACTCACAAAAGACATGTCAGTCAAGAAACTGGAAGTCCAAATCTTGAATTTCGCCCTCATTTAATAATTGAACATATGTCTCTGTGATTAAAGCATCGTCCATGCATAGAAAGACATCAGTGATCTAGATTAAATTATATTTCGTATCAGCTGAAACAAAACAAAAATAGCGAAGTAATTTATAGACAATACATAAACAATAAGTTATAGACACTGATAGAAACAAACTGATAGAAGATATGTTATATAGACCCCCAGGTTCGGTTTTTTTTTGCATCGCTGATGTTAACTGGTTCTCGGGCACCAAAATATGTTTATTATATTTTATATAGGGGTTTAATTAAAATAGTCTTATTATACTTATGATGATGAATGTTCTTTTGTTTACATGTTAAGAAGTTTAAGAGTCTTAGGAGGGATGAAGAGACAGTCTTATTACAAGTGATGCTGTTGAGAGAGTTCTAGAGAGGGATGTTGTTGTTAGAGAGACTGTTCGTGTTATGATGTTTCATATATATTAAAGTTCATTATTACTTGGAAGTGTTGATGGAGGAATCTCTTAGTGAGGGGAGATAGTGTTCAGACAGTCTTAGTGTAGATATGAGATGTAGATTCACATTGTGGATATGAGATGTCGAGAGGTGTATGTAATGACATTTTATAACACAGATATATAGACATATGATACAATTCAATTTACCTTTTTGAAGAATCATAAGACAAGACGACGTTTTATAAAACACATGATGGGTTTATTTCGTCACGACCGGCCGTGGTTTTCATCATCAAGAATTCAAAGCTTCACATTTTAGTTTCAAACTGATCGTCTCGCTTCCTAGACGTTCGAATTCCCAGACCCTCTCTGAGTTTCTCACTGACTGTCTCTCTAACTAATTAACTCTCACTTCCTATATTGAGACATCCATGCATGTTTGATCACGTGAGCAAAATTCACGTGTCACCAACATGCGCGACTTTGCACGTTTCCGAGGTTATGATTTCCCAATGATCAACTTTTTCTTTGATGTTTTTACAAAAGAATTCAACCTACATATCTACTTTATTTAACCCATATTTTATTATCCACATTCTTTCTAACAATTGAATAGTTTATTTATTATTTATTTCATCAGAATTAACAATGTACTGGACATTCCATTTAAACCTATTGTTCTTTAAAACTTATATTCAAGGTTCGATTTCTGCTTTCTCTCATTTTATTTTCATTTAAAGTGATCTCTCTATTTTTATACTTACATGAAAAGGGGACAGCCCTTATCATGTAACAGATAAACCCACCTTTATATTCTAAGTGAATTCTTTGCAAAGAACGAATAAAATATTTTACGAAGAGAAAATTTTACACCACTTTTACAATTATCTAATTGTTGGCTTAATTCAATTTTTTTTTATTTGAGCGCATGTGGTTGTTAGTGTTGGGGCAGAAGAATAAAAAAAAAGAATGGGGTCATAAGTTCCAAACATTTTTAAAATACGTAGAAACATTTTCATGTGGATGTGGGTAAAATTTTCCATTTTTAAAGACACACACACATACCCACACATATACCCACACTGTGAGTACAATGCACACTCGTTCCTTGTATTTATTGTTTTCGATTTATTTATATAAAGGATGTTTTATTTAATCTTAAGGAAATGGTTTTAAGAAATTTAGTATCCAATGTATTCTGTATTGTTTTTGTTGGTAGTCATGTTTTTAGAGTTTTTGTTTGTGTGCATGTATTCAATGTTTGCGCGTTTATATTATCAATTCTCTATACTCACTTAAACTTCTGTACATTACTTCTGTATGCTCACTATTCCATAGCTAGTAATAATGCACTTATCACGGGGCTCACGGATAGTCTAGTAATTTATAATTTATGTGCAAAGATACGAAACTCTTTTTGCTTTTATATTTCATTTAGAGAGAACAAAGAAATTCGATTTCGAAATTTACTGTGATACAAAGACCGATATAACCGGGGATGAATAATGCTTGGTAGAATTTTGTAAATGCAATTTTTACTTCAGTGCGATGGACTAAATTGAGAGTGTTTTAATCAACATGAATGCAGCTTTCTGTAGTTTTTTTTAAATAGTTGAGAACATATCACCCTATAATAATAAAAGTTAGCTGCATACCGTAGTCCTTTGTCAACCGAACAACGTAATAGGCAAAATCATATATGCTGACGACAGTTAATAATTTGTAGCAATGAAAGAAAACCGATGTTTGACATAAGTTTTATAAAATAATAATGGATACAGCACAGTAATTAAAGGAAACAACTCGAAGCCTCGTTGCATTAACCAGGGTTTGTTTCCATTATCCATACGGTATAAACACTATTTTGAATTGAACAAAAAAAGATGTCATGCTAAGTAAATCCATTAGTGAGTTTATTTTAGAAATATTTTTCGCTGATCATACCAGTAAAATTTGATGAAGCTTTCAAAGTGGAATACTTAAATTATATACATATGATATATATATATATATATATATATATATATATATATATATATATATATACATATATATATACACCAACATATATATATATACTTATGTATCTATCTATCTATATATATATATATCTGTGTATATATATTGGGATAGACAGACATACATATATATATATATGTATATATATATATATATATATATATATATATATATATATATATATACATACTAGCAAAAGTGCGCGTAGTTTATGTATTTTTGTTACAAAACTGATCTATTTAACGATATCAAATTCAAAAGACATCATATTTTAAAATTCAACTGAAACGTATGAACAATAATATTCTCCAAATAAGCTGATTTCTAAACCACCAAATAGTAATTGCACGTCTATTGACGAAACTTTGTATTAGGGCGTGAATACATCAACTATGTCTTTATCTCAGTACATCAGTGAGTGGTGTGAGAAGCAAAGACAGTCTATTATCAAATTTTGTAGGAAGTGAGGACAATTCTAGAATTGTATAACACCCCTGCGGAAACTTTTTTTACATGACGATTAAACATAACATACACCCTGATAATTTGTATGGTTTGATATGGATGACATAACATAGATCCTTAGGATTTTGATTATTTGATATGGTTGTCTCAATGAATCATCGACTAATGTTAGAATTTAAATTTAAATATACCTACTCAAATAAAAAAACACATTTGAATTCACACGTTTCTCACAAACTGCATTGCCCCACATTTCTTTCACCACTAAGACATTTTTTGTTTTTTTACATAGGCATCGCCACTGGACGAAAAGAGTTAAATGGTATACAGTAGTCAACTGTACAATATAGTAATCTTTAGTAATTCGGTAAATTGTTACCTTAAGGCTTACCAAGAACGTGTTTACGTTGGACTTGAAGACGACTATTGTAGTCAGTTGAAGAGTAAGCAAACGGAAGACAGTCCCACTAGTGTACAGTTCTTAGAAAAATCTTTGTTCATGGAATCTACTGTTAGATTTTGGCTAGATGAGTGTTTCTCCTGAAAGTTTGGCGAGAAAGGGACCATAGATTTGAGCACAAACAAGGACTTGCCAGGAAAATAACGATAAAACAGAGACAGATTCGTAACGTCTCTTCTGTGAGAAAGAGAGTACAATGAAGAGAGAAGGGCTAAGAAGTTTTTTTTAATTCTATTAAGGCAGAATAAGGCTTTTCTAGCAGCTTCTGTCCGGATGTAGTAACAGTGCTGCATCCTTGCACGTGTTATTTAGTAAGCCTTAGGGTCTTTGAGAGTCTTATTACGAGTTTGTTGCTGTTGTGGTTGTTATTAAAAGTGCATGTTAGAGACTCTTTGAGATATATGTTGTTGTAAGAGAGATTGTTCATGTTATAAGGTGATTCATATATATAAAATGTTCATACTTAGAGTCTTGATATGAGATGTAGAGTTCACACTGTAGATATGAGATGTCGAGACGTGTATGTAAGACATTTTAAACCACATGATATACAAGACATATAATGACAATTTCCACTTTACCTTTTTGTAGAATTACAACACAAAGACGACGTTTATAAAAACACATGATGGGTTTATTTCGTCTCCCTACCGGTCGTGGTTTTCATCATCAAGAATTCAAAGGTTCACATTCTAGTTTCAAAAGTGACCGTCTCGCTTGTAGACTTTCGAGTCCCAACTGCCGACTATCGTCTGTCATCCTCAAACTCCCTCTCTGACTCTCTCTCTCAGTTTCTCCTTGCTTAACTCAAAAGGTTCTCTATATCGAGAACTTCCCATTGTACATGACGTCATACACATGTAAAAACATGTGTCTTCTTTCACGTGTTCTGGAAATGCGTGTCCAAAACTTTTTCCTTTGTTTACAAAAGGAATTTTAACCTATATTCCCAGTAACCTATATTTCCAATATGTTAAAAACATGTTTATTAAATTATCTTGTAGTTGCATTCTTTCAATTGAATTTCCATAACAGAATTGACAACGCATATTCTTTTCTTCAAACTATTTTATCTCTAAGCTAAACAATGGTGTATTTTCACATTACATTGCTAATTCTCTCTCGTAATCTATTTCTAAACTTAAATTACGAGGTTCGAATTTCGTCTATTCTATTTCATGTGTATTTTAACTAAATCCCTCTTTTTTATACTTACATGAAAAGGGGACAACCCTTATCATGTAACATCCCTCCCTTCCATATTTCACAAAAAAATGTATGTATTTTTTAGATTTAGTACATTTTTCCTACATTCACACAACACCCCGGCTAGGAAAGATCAGGCTAAAAAAATCTCTTTCAGTCAGCCCTCCTCGGCCGACTTCACAATTATTATATTTTCATAAGATCAGGACCTTTCTGATCTTCTTGGCATTTACTTTAACTGGCTCTTATATAGGTAGAAAACTGAATCGGCAGTGAAATATCTACTGAATCGATAGAAGGATCCCACCATTTTTCCAGCTGATTTGGCAACAGATTTGTTGCATGTGTTCCATCTCAGATCAGAAGTTAAAGTCAAGCCCAGAAGATGGTCAAAACATGAAGCCTTCACAAGACGAGATCCATTCATTTCTAGCTGATCTCAGATGGGGATCAGAGCGTTAGTTATGTAAAGATAGACGTTTTGTTTACGTTGAACCTAACGCATATTTTCGTGTAATTTCATGAATATTTATGAATTGTACTGTATATATTTTATTTTAAAACGCATGAGAAATTGCTTAAAAGAATTTTGATTTAAAATAAACCATGTTTTTATAACAACTCAGGTTTTTTTATCTTCATGTTCCACCCCACGCAAAACATAGAACGAGAAATTAACTAAAGTTATATATCGATTTCTGTTCTCAATAACTCGATTGTTTTTGCGATGCATACTTGATGTTCGATTATTACACGAAATGTATTAATCGGTTTACTTGGTTAGTCGTACTGTTTAATGTTAGCGTCTAATAAAATACTATAGCTTTTATAAAATAGTAATTGGAGTTTCGCAAGCGTATTTCCTCAGAGATAATATGAATTCACATACAATTATCAATTTAATAATAATATCCAGTACATTGCAATTATAGTTGGGTAGAAATATCTAGAGAATACAGAAGTTACCTCAGCTCATTCGAAACAAAAATCAGTTGTAATAATTTGTGACCTAAACAATGATATGAGTGTAACCAACGCGGGAGGCATGTACACTTTTATGGGGCATAATAATAGCGAACATAAATATACATGCTTTTAGAAAGAACCTGTATTTAAACAAGTTTGATTTCCTATTTCAGTACGTCGCGATTTGCATTATCTTGTTTTCGATGTTTTATTTTTATTTTTATTCTTTTTACATGGAGTTTCCCCCTTATAAGTCCCAATGGCGACTCGGGGATAAGTGTACAATAATCAATGGGATAGTGTAGCAATAGTATTGGGGAATTGATAAGGTGTCATTACTTAGGGGGGACGGTTAATCAGGAATTTGTTTGTGTTGGACTTGAATACATCCAGGTTGAAGTCGGGAGGGAAACAGGCAACCGGAATAGAGTTCCACAGGCATGTAGTTCTAAGAAAGAACTTTGTTCATGGAATCTACGTTTTGATTTAGGCACAGATAAGGAGTGGGGAAAATTATTGACGGTGGTTTCAGTTAATCGGGTGTTTTTTTGAAAAAGATTGGCGAGGGGGGACCAGAGAATTGAGCTCAGACGAGCACTTGTCATGGAAATAACGATAGAACAAAGGCAGGGTCGCTACGTCTCTTCTGTGGGAAAGAGGTTGCAAGGAAAAAAAAGGGCATCCCCCACCAAGCCACGAAGTCTATTTTGTACTCTATCAAGGCAGGATAGGCTGTTTTTGAGGTACGAAGCGATATAAAACAAGATAGAGATATAAGATATTATTAAATCTCCTTCCGCAGTATTTAACTAAAATGTACACTAAATTGTTTGCATATAAAGAAGTAATACATTTAACATGATCAAAAACATGTATTAATTAAAAAATGGATTAGTTTAATATGATTCTATGTGGTTTCCCAGTTTAATCCCCATGAGTAATTTTGTGAGAATATTATGTGTTTACGTCATTCGACATCAGTTCTTAGGTGATTAGCGGGGAGTGGAATTACTATAGCAGTTTGGCCAAGCACGACCATACTTAAGTTATCGTTGACAAGGATTGATATTCGTTTGCTCATTTCTTCGTGTTGTGGGAGAATCACCCTCCAAATGGATTGCTTTATCCATTATATAAACAATAGATTTTTTGATCCCAGGTGTGGATTAAGCACCAGAACAACCCTGAGTTAAGACGCTATTTACCGGAGTCTTTATCGTCACGTTGGTTTGTTATTTTTCCTGCGATTGTTTTACATATTGTTATTATTATTGTTATTGCCGTGTTAAATTTGTTTTATTTGTTAAAGTTGTTATTGCTGTTATCTTCCTGCTGTTATTTTTGAACGGGACTTTTACCTTATTTTTTTTATTATTTCCCCCCCTCTTTTACCCGTCGGCCATGGCGTCCGCCAGCAATGTGCCGTCGTAAGAGGACAAAAGCGGTGAACAAAAGAATGGGTGGGCAAAACCACCCAAAATTAAAATTGACGTTAACAACTTTTTAACGGAAGCAAGGAAATGTCTGCAATATGTTACAGAAACAGGAGTTACTTTAGAAGCACCACGGCTACAGGGATTTGCCAAGAAAACGATCTCACTTTTTGTGGTTGATCGCAAGACCAAAAAATAGATCAGGTCAACTAAGGAAACGGTGACCAAATTAGTGGCAACGGCAGGAATGCGTGCGGAACGTGTAACGAAATGCAGAGGCTACAATACCTGGGCCGCCCTGTTTAAAACAGAAGAAGAATGCGTCGCACTAACCAAAAAGGAAATCATTACACAAGACTACATTTTAAGAATGGAGTACCTAGGACGGAGGAGAACGACTGTTTCCATTTTCGAAGTTACAGGGGCGGTCCCAGGTGAATATCTAGCTGCCTACCTCCTGAAATTCGGTGATATTACTGGTATAGAGGTGGACCAGTACAACGGAGTCTGGTCCTTCGACATCGTATTAAACAACGTAGCTTTCCTCGAAATACCCTACTTCCTGGAAGCGGGAGCTGAAAAACTCCCCATTGTGGTCACAGGGAGGAGGCCGACCTGCTGGATTTGTAGTGAAGTAGGTCACTTAACCTACACCTGTCCGAAAAAGACCAAAACCAATGTGACAAACACAACAAACCCTAAAGAGGTGATTGTTGGGCACCTCGAACCTGAGGCTAGAACGCCAAATACAAGAGAAAAAATTGAAGTGATTAAAGAAATCACAACAGAAGAATTGGAGAAAAAATTCAACTCCGAGATGGAATCGCCCAAAAAGAGAGAATGGACACTGGTACCGTTTTCTAAATCGCCTCGTAAAACGTACGCGGATAAACTGACCAAAGAGCAGATATTAGACATTAGGACCAGTAAAGACCCGGGGGGCAACAAGTTTAAGGCCCTGCTAAAAATAAAGGACTCGCTTGATGAAAGGCGCAAGCAAAACGAGAAGAAAAAAGAAAAATAAAAAGAAAAAATATTAGATTTCCCCGAATCTCTCTTCCCCGAAAAGCCTGCCCCTCCTCCAAAAGAGAAAAGATCACCCCGTAAAGCGCCACCCCTCTCTCCCGCAAACGTACCAAAAAGAGACACAAAGTTTACAACCCTAGGCTCCCCATCCAAAAAGACCCCTAAACCGTCCCCTAAACCGTCTCCATTCTGCTCCCCAAACAATACACCCCAAAACTCCCCCCCGCTTCCCCTATGAAAATTGACATGCCCCCTCCTCCATCACCTCGCCCTTCTACTTCTGAAAAGAAAAGACAAAGAAGTCCCTCCGTGGAAAAAGACCAAAAAAAGAAAAGACCCCCTTTTTTTCAGGGCAAAGACGTGTGTAAGATCACGGCTAATATAGAGACCATATCAAAAAATCACGGTAGAAAAGACTACCGAAACCTCTACGCGGTGAAGCAGATAAGCAAACTGGACATTACAAACCCAGAAAATTTTCCTAATGCCTAAAGACTTTTAACTGTGGTCAGAAGTCGTGAAGAGGCCAAAGGAGTCTGGACTATGCTGGAGGAAGCAAACTCTGCTTTTAATATCATTCCTCCAGCAGCCTTTTTTAGCGACTCCGACATACTTAAAATGGAGAAACTATGTGTGGGACGGGTCCCCATAAAAATCCACCCTTCACTTTATAGAGAGATTAAGTTAATATTTCCTCTAGACATCGGTGGTCTGTCCCCTGATGGGGCCATCACTAATGAGATGACCTCAGGATCATTGGGGACAGCTGTCGGTGTATTGGCACCGTCCATGTTTGTTAAGGATACCCAACCCTAGATAGATCACAATGGCTTTAAGGTCATCTACTTTGAATGTCCGAGGGTTGAGGGACGTCTCTCGTAAACTTCGAGTTGCACGCGACCTTCAACGCCTCGGGGTGGATATATGCTGTGTACAGGAAACTCACTTCATTCCCAGTGATTATCAGGGTGTGCTGCTTAGGGACTTTCAGCTCTATTCAGCACATTTTGATTCCCACTCGAGGGGTGTTTCCTGGCTAGTTAGACGCACTCTTGATGCTTCGTGTGACCCAGTCTATGCTGATCCAGAGGGAAGAGTGCACGTGCTGGATGTTACCGTAAAGGATGTGACATTTCGATTCATTGGGGTTTATGCTCCCAATAGCCATGGCGAGAGGGTTTCCTTTTTCCGGGGGATCGAGCCCTTCATGAATTCGTCTCGGCGGATAGTTTTAGCGGGAGACTGGAACGCGGTCCTGGATCCCGATTTAGATCGCGGGGGTAATACTTCAAGGGGTACTAACCAGAACCGGGATGCTAAGGCGTTTCGAGACTTTATTGACAAGTTTGATCTTGTCGATAAATTTCGAAACGAAAAGCCCGGGGATGTAGTTTGGACTTGGACAGGTAGACGCGGCTCCGATCCGGTGCAACTTTCGAGTTACATCGATCGGTTCTTAGTTAGGAGAGTCGACTTAGGGCTTTTAGACTGTCCAAGTTTTCATAACATAGTTTATTCGGACCATAGGTTAGTCCGGGTTCGAGTAAACTTAGATAGCGTTAAACCTAGGATGGCTAGTTACTGGAAGTTCAACACGTCGTTGTTCGACGTGAAGGGCTTCCGGGAACAGCTTTTACTAACAATACAGAAGGAATTGACGGGAGCCATTATCGGGAATAAGTGGTGGGGAAAACTTAAACAAGTAATTAGGTCCTTCGCTGCTGATTTTAGTCATCGACTCAATCTTAGTTCTAGAGCAGCGAAAGCGGCACTAGATGATAGATTAAAAAGGGCGGTGGAGGAGAGGGATAGTGATAGTTATACTTTAATTAAGGCTGAACTGGATTCCCTGGATAACAGGAAGGACCAGGGTCTAGTAGTTAGGGCTAGGTTAAAAAGAGTGCCGAACGAGGCAACAAACATGGCCGCGTCAATGCGTGCGGAGGAGCGTCGACGTGCGACTGACCGACACATCGCCAGTGTCACATTGCCGGACGGACGAACCGTAACATCAAATGATGGAATCCTGGAGGGTTTTCGAGCTCATTTGCAGGAGCTTTTTACCATGGAGCCCGGTCTGGAGATTGAACAGTTTGACACGTATTTAGCTGACTTTTCTCGCCTTGAAGTTACCGAAGCAGCTACGTGTGAAGGTAGCATAAAAGAGGAAGAAGTACTTGAGGCTCTGAAACAAGTCGGGCTAGACAGGACCCCTGGGATTGATGGTCTGCCTTACGAGGTGTACTTGAGGCTGTCGCCCATTTTTATTCCTTTGCTGGCCACACTCTTCAACTCCTGGTTTAGGAACGGGTCTATACCTCAGTACTTTACCAGGGGGATCATTAAATTGCTTCGCAAAGATAAAAATGGAGGGGATGGGATTAGCAATTTCCGGCCCTTAACGATGTTAAACACAGAGTTAAAGATTTTGGGCAAGATCTTAGCAAATCGTCTGCAGGTTGTTTTACATCGTCTCATAAGTCCCGAACAGACGTGTTCTGTTAAGGGCCGGACTATTCAAGATAATTTGCACGCGATACGCTTGATCATAGAGAAAGTCGACACAGAAGCCGCGCTGATCAATTTAGATCAGTCCAAAGCATTCGATAGGGTGGACCCTCGTTACCTAGGGGCTGTTCTTTGCTCGGCTGGGTTTGGACCCCAGTTTCGCTCGTGGATTCGCCTCTTGTATGCTAACCCCGGTGCTATGGTGGAGGTGAATGGGGTGAGATCGAAGCCCTTCAGGTTAACAAGATCTATCCGTCAAGGTTGTCCGTTATCACCCATGCTGTATGTCATCGCGCTTGAGCCCTTTTTGCGCCAGCTTAGGGTGAATCCGGTCTTTCGCGGGATTACATTGCCAGGTGGTTCTACCCCAGTAAAGTATACCGCCTATGCTGACGACGTGACTGTGCTTGTAACGAGCAATGCCGAGATTAGAGTCGTCGACATGGAAACAAGACGGTATGCACAGGTAACAGGGGCCATAATCAACCACGTTAAGTCTATTGGCTTACGTGTTGGTGCCTGGAGGGGAACGCCCCTTCAGGGGCCCTTTAGCTGGACTGATGGGCCCTGCAAGCTACTCGGCGTCTGGTTTGGCCCCGACCTCCAGCTGGAGAAAAATTGGTCGGAAGTGTTGAAAGCGGTCAAGACCACAGCTCATTTGTGGTCTTTGAGAAATCTAACTTTAAAGGGTCGGGCGGAGGTATGCAATACTCATATCTACCCCCTGATCCTATACCGTCTATCAGTGCTTCCACTCCCGGAGTCCTCACTACTTGAACTAATGCGTGCTCTTTTCGCGTTCTTATGGCGCGGAAAGCAAGCCATGGTTGCTCGGGAGATCTGTTGCCTGCATCCGTCTGAAGGCGGTCTGGGTATGCCTAATATCAAAATGCGTAGACACTCTAAGGCTGATATACCTGGACCGAATGTGTACACCTGACTTAGGGAACGGTGTCTTCTGGATGGAAGACACTAAGAAAGCCTTTCAGGCTTTGGAGAGTGTGCATTCGGCTGAGGGGGAGGCACGCAGGAGGCCCCGAAACGAATGCCATTTCTATCGCGAGTGTCGACAGGCGTTGAGGTTCCTTCAACGGGTGAATGAAAGCCTCTCTGACACCCGGCTGTTGTCTCGCAAAGCGCTATATAGGGTTTTAGTGAGAGGATCTGTCCGAGACGAAAAGATTGAGGAGTTCGGTTTCACGAATGAGGAGCGTCGCTCCATATGGCCTTGGGCGCCCGGGATGAGCTGTTTCGATAACTACGAGGCATCGCTCACCTGGCTGGTAATCCGAGATGCCCTCTGGGTTCACAAAAAAACTGTTCATAGCGGGTTTTACACTGACACCTAGTTGTGTCCGATGCGGAGATTGGGAGGAAGACCTAAGCCATGCTTTCTTCCGCTGCGCTATCGTTCGACCGTTATGTGAGTTAGTTGAGAGCTTCACGGTTCGCATACTGAACGGGCGTTTTTTTGTGCTGGATGCGGTTTCCCCGTGCTGCAATTGGGCGCCGAGTATGAAGAAAGAAGAACGTTATGTTTTTCTGTGTTTGCTAGCTGTTATGAGAGGCGTGATTTGGTTGACACGACAGAAGGAGGTTTACGGAGATGAGACCTTCACTGATCCCCAGCTTGTTCTCATGTTCAAGCATCGGTTGAAAATGCGAATTAAGCTGGAGAAGGTGAAACTCACTCCTGTGAATTTCAACGAAAGGTGGGTGAAAGCTTCGCGACTGTGTAGAGTGACTGGAGCTGGCCTTGAATTCGTTTCTGATTTGATTTAGGTCAAAAAGGAGTTTGGTATCCTGAACTAACAAGACACCAGTATCGGACCGATTAGTTTAGTATGGGTTAGTTAGGCTTTATTGTTTGATTTTTTTAAACTTAGCTAGAGTATGTATGTGTTCATCGTCCCAGTCCCTCTTTTAGTTTGCCCTTGTCCCCCCCTTTTTTCCCACCTTAGGTTCGATAACCCCCATTCTCGACCCCAATTAGGTGACGGATGGACTGCTTTGTCAGTGATGCAGGTCGTCTTTGTGGTGTTTATTCAATAAAGTCAGTTTTCGTGTGGACCTGCGTCTTTTCGACTGACAAAGCTTTCTATCTGCCACAATTAGTAGTGGGGGGCCCTTTTACTAACTACTATTTTTTCATTGTAAATATTTCATTCTTTTTGTATGTAAAATTTTTAGCCCCAACCCCCCCACATCATGTATATATCATTTTTCGGGTTATAATTAGGATTCCCATAGAGTGATTCTGGTATTCTGGTGAAAGAGTCTAGTTAAGTTAACTTTATGTTAGATAGGTCCACATTAAACCCCCCCCATTTTTGGCCTTGTGCCACATTTTGTGTATATTTATGCAAATAAATATTAACAACAGAGCGACCCTCGCCTGCTCGGTGACGTTTACTACTCTTTTCAGTTGTAACCTTTTTACGTTGTTGTTCCAGTAATACATTGTTTAAACTCTATTCTGTTGTTCTGTTTTCTTTGTGGCTTATTGCAAGCCATAAGACTTGCGACATTGGATTCGGAGAACGTACTCACGTTTAAAAACAGTGTTCTAAAAAACTAAATACTGGCAACATTGGATTCAAGGAGCATACTAAAATCAAAACCAATAACGAAATTGAAAAAAATACTCGCGTTAAAATAGTATTCTAAAAATACTAACGACGTCGAACTCAAATGATATCAAGCCTAAGGAAGTGTCTAACATAACACTTGCAACTGGAACGTTCACGGTAACTAAAATAAAAGAAAAACACTCAGATCATTTCGGAAAAAGAAAGAATTGAAAATAAAATAAAATCACGACTTTCAAAGATAGCGCTGTAATTTAGCAAAAAGAAAAAATGTTCGTCGCGACTTAGAAATTTTTATACTTTCGGAAAAAGAATTCGTGACTTGTTGTTTTGGCTGCTAAGATTGGGGGTTATTCTTTTTTTTCTCTGGAGAGAAATATACACCTGTATTTTTATCTGTAGACAATGAACTTTTTTTATGTATTTATGTTCTTTCCTGTTCGTTTTATGTTCTGGAGAAAGAAATAAGTAAGAATAAAACGGTGTTGTAAAATTCAGCGAACGTTTTGCAATTACTAATGATGACAAAGCGAAATGGATGAATTGAACGTAACGTTGGAACATTTGACCAAGTTGCATATCGATGCCGCAAAGCGTCAGTCACGATTCGAGGAACAGCAAAAAGGAAAAAAAACAGTTAGCGGAATGTCAAATACGAATGTAGGAACAGCAAAAGGAAGTCCAAAAACAGTTAGCCGAAAGTCAATTATGAACACCCGACGTCAATTATGAAATATGGACCGCGATAGACAATCTTATACACTATGAAGAGGAAAAATCATTCGCAGCGTATTTTCAACGTTATGAGTATTTTAATATTGACTGCAACTGGTCTGATGAAAAGAAAAGCAGACTTCTACTACGAAAATTAAAAACGGCTTACCATGATAAATTCGTGGATTACATCTTGTCTGTGAAAAAAGTAGATTTAGCATTCAATGAGACATAAATTTGTTAACAAAACACTCTTCTCGCCGAAAACGTCTCTTTTCCATAAGCGTTGGAGATGTTTGAACGTGGTAAAAGACGATAATAACGATTTTTCCACCTACGCAGCTGTAGTGAACAAACACCGTGATGATTTTAAGTTGTCTGAACAAACAGCAGACAATTTTAAATGTATTGTGTTTGCGCAAGGGTTAACCTCGGGAAAATATGCAGAAATCAGGCACAGAGTCTTCCAAAATTAGAAAATGAATCGAACTTAACACTTCAAAAATTGACTGAGGATTGTCAAGAAGTAGACATTATAAAAGATGCAAGAAATATCGAAACAGGCATCGCGAATATAAAAAATGTAACTAAGAAAAAACCGTCGAAATGGCACAGACACTAACCACCGAAACTCAGTAAAACAAAAATCACCGAGCGCGTGTTTCAGATGTGGTGGAATACATTGGGTAAGGGATTGACCATTTTTAACAAAAATATGCCATTTATGTAATAAGATTGGTCATAAACGTTCGCACCGTAGGAACACTCAGAATAGAAACCGTGTACGTCAAACCAAAACTAAGGGCATCATAGATGAAAATCTACGCAAATATGTAACGATTAATATTTTCGGCAAGGCTATTAAATTCCAATTAGACAGTGGGTCAGAACTTTCAATAATAAATCTCAAAACGTGGAAAATATTACGAAAGCCGAAAAAAACTAACAGAACGGCGACGGCCCTTAATGGTAAAAAAATTCATTTTAAAGGTGGACTAATTACAAACGCCACTTTACGGCGGAAAACAAAAAAACTAAGATTGTATGTGCTAAAAAATAGAGAGAACCTGTTCCGTTCTGACAGCATGGGGGAGTTTCGTCTCTGGGATCTTCCTATATTCACATTCTGCAAGAAAATAGATACACGCCCAGCAAAAATGGAGAAACTTATAACTTGTTTTTAAAAGCTATTCACAAACGTATTTGCTCCTGGCCTGGGGAGATGTACAAAAATGGCCGCAATCGGTGTTTAAAAAGAAACGTAATGTCCCTTTCGCTTCCATGAACAAAATAAATAAGGAACTAGACAGATTAAAAAGCATCGGTATACTAGTTAAAATTGAATATAGTGAGTGGGCTGCTCCAGCAATTTACGTAATTGAAAAGGTCCGGGGAAATTTGCGTTTGCGCCGACTATGTGACCGGACTCAACGGGTCCTTAGAAAATTTTCACTATTCATTACCTAGTCAAGAAAAAGTGTTCACGAAATGAAATGGCGGCAAGTATTTTCTAAGATCGACCTAAACGACGCTTACCTACAGATTCTGGTAAACGGCAAAAGAACTAACTTCCTCTGAATTAATACTCATCGGGGTTTGTACGGATACGAAAGACTCGCGTTTGGTATCAAGGTGGCACTCGACATATTCTAGCAAGTAATGAATACTATGCTGTCCGGTTTGGACATCCCAATCGCATATCTGGATGACATTATCATAGGGAGCAAAAGCAGGGAGGAACATGAAAACATATCAGACAAGTATTCAGTCGAATACAAGATTATGGAGTTAAGATCAAAGCAGATAAATGCGAGTTCTTTTTACAAACAATTAAATACCTGTGTCAAATAAGCGATAAAGATGGCAAACGCTCAGACCCAGATAGGGCGACCGCTATTAAAGAAATGCCGACACCAGTAAACATAACTCAATTGCTGATTGTTTTAGGTTTGACAAATTATTACCAGCCCACATATGCACAAATTGCGCGCACCACTTAATGAATTGCTGAAAAAGGATAAGGCTTGGGATTGGACAGAAGATTGCCAGATATCATTCCAAGAAATAAAAATAATCCTGGTTTCAAAGCTATTCCTAGCACATTTCAATCTGCAATTGGAAATAATAGAAACTAGCGACGCTAGTCAATATGGCGTGCATGCTTCCTCGAATGGCGGATGGCTCGAAACAACCTATTGCTTTCGCATCACGGACTCTCTTGCCAGCGGTTAAGAATTATTCTCAGATTGAGAAAGAGGCCCTAGGAATTATATTTGCAGTTTCAAAATTCCGCCGGTCATTGTACGGATGACATTTTTTTCTACAGACCGACCATAAGCCGTTGATATCCATTTTTGATCAACAAAAGGACTTCCAAAATTCACTGCGAACCGAATATTTAAATGGGAAACTATTCTGCTGAACTATAATTTTACAATTCAATTTCTCCCCTCAAAATATCTAGCCAATGCAGACGGTCAATCGAGACTGATTCCTGCTAAAATGGAACCTCTTGAAGTTTCAGTAATTGCGGCACGTCGTATTAATAGTGATGTAAAAACCATGATAACCAATATTATCCGCAAACTGCCGGTCACATTTCAAGAAATTAAGTCAGAATCCGTAAATGACAATTCCATTCAAACCACGAAGCAGTAATTAGCACTCGGTGACACCAGTTCAGACATTTTTTCTGGTTGCGACGAAATACTGTTATACGGTGAAAGGGTTGTCATTCGCTTACCCCTTCAAAAAGAATTCTCAGGGATTTTCACATGGGACATCCAGAAATAAACAGAAGGAAAAAAAGCCTAATGAGAAGTTTTGTTTATTGCCCAGCTATGGACTAAGATATTACCGACACAGTGAACAGATACCAAGGCTGATATTTGGCTACAAAATCACCACCGATAACATATAAACGTTGGACTAAGGCTGAACAACCATGGCCGAGGATCCACATCGATTATGCGGGACCTGTGGAGGATTTTTACTACCTGATAGTAGTTGACTCTTATTCTAACTGGCAAGAGGTAATAAGATGAAAAAAAAACGACCGCGGCAACAATGTAAATTTTGTCATTGGAATTATTTGCTCGACTTGACAGAGTTCAGAGAATTCTGAGAAACGTATCAAGTCAAGCATATTACGACCCCCCAGTACCACGCCAGAAGCAACGGCCAGACAGAATGATTCGTCGATACACTTAAAAGGGCATTAAAAAAGGCGCCCGGTACACCAAAAGAAAAGGCCCTTCAGCAATTTCTGCAGGTTCACAGAATAACGAGAACCCCGAACAAACCAGATCCGGGATCCGAAGCAGAAATCATGTTTGGACGGAAAATAAAATCCGTATTTGATAAAATCCTACCCACACACATAATACACAACAGAACCTTTACAATGCCAACGAAACATTTTTACAGCGGCGATAACGTGCATTTTCGACATTTTAGAAATAACGTTTCTTTTTGGGAACAGGGCACGATCTTACGAAGAATCGGCCATGTTACATCAATCAGTCAGGGCCCAAAGTTCCAACCTAAGAGGCACATGAACCAAATCAGGAAACGCTTCTACGAGGATCAAGGCGAACCACCGCAGGATTGCAGTGAGGCGATTGAAACTGTATAACTGTTTTGACATTGACCCTCCAAAAGGGATGTCAGAACCTCCAAATTGACTGTTCTATCCACTATATAAACTATAGACCTTTTTATCCAAGGTGCGGATTAAACACTAGAGCGACCTTCGCCTGCTCGGTGACGTTTACTACTCTTTTCAGTTATAACCTTTTACGTTGCTGTTCCAGTAATACATTGTTTAAACTCTATTCTGTTGTTCTGTTTTCTTTGTGGCTTATTGCAAGCCATAACACGTCGGAAAATGATTGTTCATGACTTTTTAACAATTTTATGTTGACAACAACTGCATCTGTAACCGACTCTAGTTGAATACCTACATCTCCTTTGGAGAAGAATTTACTTTCTCAAAATAGACAAGCATGAAAATGATTTCAGTCTTTAACGATGTATTTTACTGGTTTTTATCTGGTTCAGTAATCTTTCAAATCCTTAATCTTATTTTTACATTCTGCGAGGCATGGCCCCCTTTAGAGTTCTTCAGAAAATAAGAAGTAGCAATAATAATCTTTAAAGAAGTTAGGAAACCATACGTCATTTCTCAGCGATAACAATAAAACTTTTATTAGTTTTCTAACGAAGAAAGTGACAAAGTATTAATCATTTCTGCTGAGATGAAGATTTACTCATCGCTTTATTAGCAAAGTCGAAAGCAGATTTCCTAACAGCAAACCAAAGCAGACGTTTCGTAGTTAATTTAGATTGGTTCCAGCTCGAGTCTAATTTGATCATTACTCCGTTAAACCCAGCCACAATTTCAACTTTCTTTGCCAGATAAACGAACTCTACAATTACCCGCGTAATTACAGAAAAAATATGAAAGAAATATTGTTACTATATTTATCTTTCCAACTCATATATATATATATATATATATATATATATATATATATATATATATATATATATATATGCATAACGTTCACAGGAATCATGAGTTGGAACAATTACATTGAAGGCATTGCCAAGGCCGCTGCAAGAAAGTATGCTCCCTCTACCGTGCTAGAAAACAACTACTAACCCCCGAAAGTATCCTGCACCTCTATAAGGCCACCATTCGCCCATGTATGGAGTATTGCTGTCACATTTGGGCTGGTGCATCTGCTACTAGTCTCTCGCTCCTTGACAAAGTTCAAAAAGTCGCCGGCCTGATAGACCCAGAACTGGCATCTAAGATTCAGCCTCTGTCCCATCGACGAAATGTTGCATCCCTCTGCCTGTTCTACAAGTATTTTAATGGTGAATGCTCTGACGAACTGCAATAACTTGTGCCCCCACGACGCGGGCACCCTCGACAAACCCGACAGGCTGCTAAATCCCACCCCCACACTGTAGAGATCCCTAGATGTAAAAGATATTTCTACTCCAATAGTTTCTTCCCCAGAACCGCTAGACTTTGGAATTCCATTCCAGGTCCCTGCTTCCCCAACAGTACTGACGTGCAGACGTTCAAGTGTAACGTGAACCGACATCTTGCTGCCCAAATCCCTCCATAGTACCGCAGTAGTTGTTGCCCCTGATAGTAGCCCCCTACACCAAAGTGCCAATTTGCCTTGTTTAGGATGAAAATGTAATTTAAAAAATTATATATATATATATATATATATATATATATATATATATATATATATATATATATTCCTTTTTTTCTAAATCTTTAATTACAATTCTTACTACATATACTCAAAATTTCATCCCCCTTTATTTGTTTCTTTTTACTCTTTTTTCCTTTCCCCCCCTCTCACTCCCCTGTCTATACAGCACTGCATCTATTGTTTTTTGATGCTCATTTATAATTTAAAAAAGAATCTTCCTTCAAATATATTTGGCTCGGATTGTCTGATGAGTTCGGTAGAATGATTTTATTGTCCTATCGATTGAAAGACCTTGTAATGATTTAAGTAAAATCCCCAAGGTTTAAATAATAAATTGGTTTTACTAATTTTACTAAGTAAGCCAACATTCTGCAACAATGTACTTTTCTGCTATAAAGCAATTACAGTAAACTTTAAAATCATGGTTATTTGACGTACGTTCTGTGAAAGAAGTTCGCTTGAAATTTATTCTGCAAGTACAAATGAATCATAAGAATCACTTTCAATAATTCACGAGAATAGTTTCCCACTCGTCATTTCACAGTGATAACAAGGAAAGTTTTATTAGTTTTCTCACGAAGAAAGTGACAAAGTATTAATCATTTCTGCTGAGATGAAGATTTACTCATAGATTTATTAGCAAAGTCGAAAGCAGATTTTCTAACAGCAAACAAGCGCAGAAGTTTCATAGTTAATTAAGATTGGTTTCAACTCAAATCTAATTTGATCATTCCTCCGCTAAACTAAAACATAATTTCTACTTTCCTCACTGGATGAACGAACTTTACAACTAAATGCGATTGATACTCACGCGTAAAGAAAGCACTATTAATATATTTTCCGGCTGTCTCCAAAATACTAAATGCTTAACATAACAAGAATTTACTATTTTTGTTCAAAACTGAGCAGGTGCTAATGCTTCGTTGCATATGTCATATAAATCGAACGTTTTATCTTTAAGTCGATTAAAAAAACAAATTCCAATAGATATAAACAGATAGATTGCTCCAAAATTATATGAATCAAATTGTATTTATATAGTTTTTCATATTATTATTCCGTATGAGGAAGAATACTCTTGTACCTTTAATTTCTCATGATATTAAAAGAATAAAAGAGGCAAACAGGTTCTGCATAGTTATTTATTAATTTCAGGAACTAAATAGATAGTGTTAAATATTTATTTTATATTAAACATGTTCTGCATAGTTAATTTCTAATTTCGGGAACTAAATACATAGTGTTAAATATTTCTTTTATATTAAACATGTTCTGCATAGTTAATTTCTAATTTCGGGAACTAAACACATATTGTTAAATATTTCTTTTATATTAAACATGTTCTGCAAAATTAATTTCTAATTTCGGGAACTAAATACATAGTGTTAAATATTTCTTTTATATTAAACATGTTCTGCAAAATTAATTTCTAATTTCGGGAACTAAATACATAGTGTTAAATATTTCTTTTATATTAAACATGTTCTGCATAGTTAATTTCTAATTTCGGGAACTAAACACATATTGTTAAATATTTCTTTTATATTAAACATGTTCTGCAAAATTAATTTCTAATTTCGGGAACTAAACACATATTGTTAAATATTTCTTTTATATTAAACGGTCACATATGTTGTGTGTGTGTTGCATGTATGTGTGGATGGATGTAGTACTTAGTAACCATAGCTAATGTTCTTCATTTACAGACTCCAAGACAAAAAAAACTAAATTCTCAAGTACCTTATGCCATAAAAAACAAAAGATAGGTTGGATAGGGGGAAAGGGAAATGAAAAAGATGTTTATTATCTTCAAAGACCTCACTTGTCCTCTAACCGTTTTTATGACGCCCACCCAGGTTGCATTCTAACTTGATAAACGAAATAGGAAAATGTATTTGGTTGAAATATCACTTTCGACGGTAATTCTTGGTCTGAAGACGTAATCCCTTAACGTGGGTGATTACAGAAACATGTATGCACATATATAGCCATTAATGTTTGTATAAATAAAATTAATATATATATATATATATATAAATATATATATAACTAAATATATATATAAATATATATATATAAATATATATATATAAATATATATATAAAATATATATATATATATATAAAATATATATATATAAATATATATATATAAATATATATATAAATATATATATATAAAATATATATATACATATATATATATATAAATATATATATCTATATCAGTGCGGCTAAACTCACAACCACCTCAAGTCATGATCGAAACTCGACAGCCCAAACGATAGTTTCCATGTTTTACGATTACACTATATATATATATATATATATATATATATATATATATATATATATATATATATATATATATATACCGGCTGTACCCTGCCAAGCGTTGTTGTGGATCAAATTGGCGCAATGGAAAAGGTTCCAAATTGAGAAAAATATTATAGGTTATAATTTTTCAAGATTTTGTTGTTCCATTTCCTTAGCTGATGTAGAGATTTTCTGGTTTGGTGACTCCTGAATACGTAACATAAATTGTCCATGTGAGAAAACAAGTCAGCGTGTCATTGTAAGCCACCCACTTGTAAAGATTGTTCCCTGTGCTTGGTTGATGGTTTTGTAAACGACAATAAAATTGGAAAGTGTAATGATGTATCCGGTGGAATACTGGGAATGCATGGAATGAAGATATATTCATCTGAAAAAATCCTGTTATTATCGTTGTTTCTATGATATTATTTGTTAATTTTTTGTTACTGCAAAGCATGTGCCTTTGCAAAGCTTGGATTGGTTTATATTTCACAGGATAACTAGCACGCCAAATTTCAGTTAAAATACATGTGGTGGCATCAGTGCCAAATATAGCTGTTGGATAATAAACCACTTTATCTGCTTTCACAACAGTGTCGATCGATTTGTATTTGACTACATCACTTGGAATTTTACATTAAATAATAGCGTGGACGGATTTGTATTGACCTGCAAGAATAGTTCGTTCACTCAGTACAGGTGGAATTCTTATAATTTGAATATCTGCAAAATCTTTTTAAACTAACTCTTCTTTTGATGTAATAAAATTACAGAAGTTAAAAGAATTGTGCCCTTATCTGTGATCAGCTGACCCTTTTCCCTACCCAATTTCCCACAAGTGATGCTAAAATTTATGTGCGGATCGAACAGTCTGCAACTGGACATACCTATTTTGAGTTAAGTTTAATGTCTTCACATGTCACAAAAAAGTAGAGTATTTGAGGCAAGCACTTATTTATCTGCTGGTGTTGATTGACGAATAACAGGTAACATTTGTTTGAAGTCTCCTGCAAGCATCATTACTGCAGTCCCAAATGGTCTGACATTGCCACGCAAATCTTGCAAGGATCGACCAGGCTCCTCAAGTTATTTTTGCGTACCAATGTGCATTCATCCTAAACAATAAGTTTGCATTTCTGCAATATTTCCCCCAGTATTGGATGTTTTGGAGGTGTCGAACATGAGATTTTGGAAAAAGTGAATGTTTCAAAGTAGAATAAATAATTCTTCTGCGCAGGTATTCCTCATGCAGCAAAGGCTAACGCTATGTCATTTTGTTACCCAATGGCTGCCAAAATCAATTTAATTAGAAAGGTTTTACCAGTTACTTCTGGTGCTGTTCAAGGTAGCAGTAATTTCCAAATAACTTTTATTCTCACAGTCAGTAAATTAGGTGACTAAAATAGGATGTATCACCGTTTTAACAATGCCTTATTAACTGTAATCAATTTAGGAGACTCAAATAGGATAAGGGATTAGAGATGGACAGATAGAGAGCATAGAGACAGAGAGGAAAAAAGAGTAAGTGAGAGGAAAATAGATAAATAGAACGAGATAGATAGATAAAGGGATTGATAGATAGACAGAGAGAAGGGGAGAGTTATAAACAGAGAGGGTTAGACAGAGAAAAGTATAGAGAGATAGAGGGAGTTAGTGAGAGAAAGGAGCTCAAATAGAGATAGAGAAGGTGATATATATATATATATATATATATATATATATATATATTACAAGGTGGTCACCACTTATCAAGGCCAAGAAGCTACTCAGGCATAAGGGTTATTGCAAGTACAGTACGTTAGTGTGGATATTTAAAGTGTCTACTTAAGGGGGCGGTTTGTCAGGATTTTTTTTACGTTGGACTTGAAGACACCCAGCCTGTAGTCAAGTGGGAAGCAAGTAGACGGAACAGAGTTTCACAGGCGTGCAGTTCTAAGAAAGAAGCTTTGTTCATGGAATCTAAGTCTTGATTTAGGCACAAATAAAGAGTTGGGAAAATTTTAACAATTGTTGCAGCTAGACGGGTGTTTTAGTAAAAGATTTGCGAGGGGGACAAGAGATTGGAGTTCAGACGAGCTACTGCCATGGAAATAACGATAAAATAAAGATAGGCTCGTAAGGTCTCTTCTATGTGATAGAGATTGCAAGGAAGAGAAAAGAGTATCCCTCATTAAGCCACGAAGCCTATTTTGTACTCTGTCAAGGCAGGATAAGCTTTTTTTGCAGCTCCTGTCTAGATATGGCAGAAGTACTCCATCCTTTGGCGTACTTGGCTTTTATATAGATACAGAATTGCATCAGTAGTGATATATCTTCTGGAGCGGTAGAAGGATCCTACCATCTTTCCAGCGACCTTGGCAACAGACTTGATGTACGTGTTCCATTTCAGATCAGTAACTACATGTCAAAACAGGGGGCTACTCTTAGACGAGAGCCATCCCTTTCAATTGATGCCAGGTGGGGATTAGAGTGTTGATGATATTAAGATAGGAGCTTGGTTTTAGATGCATTAAACGTAACCAGCCACATCTTCCCCCACTGAACCACGTGCCCGACAACAGAGGATAGAGAATCAAATAGAACTTTGTCATTTACAGCCTTTGATGTGTTGCCGTAGATGGTCGTGTTATCAGCATAGATGACAACGGATGATTTAAGTATGGGAGATCATTGGTGGAGATCAGGAAAGAGTTGAACCCAGGACGGACCCCTGAGGGACTCCAGCATTAATACTGTGGGTCTCTGATTTCTGACCATCAGCCACTACTCTTATGAGCCTATCGGAGAGAAATGATTTAATGAATGAGAAAACATTACCAGTTATACCTAGCTGAATATCTTGTGAAGTAGACCTTTATGCCATACCTTGTCGAAGGCCTTTAGTATGTCAAGAGCAATTGCCCTAGAAAGAAAACCTTTGCTAATATATTCACTAATCCTTTGAGATATAACCGTCAGCACATCTGCGGTAGATCTTGCAGAACGGAAACCATATTGCATGCCACTAAGAAGGTTATTTCTGCTGAGGTGGTTGATTATTTATTTTATATGGATTACAACAACTTACACATGACACACAGGATACTCATTAGTCTGTACTGAGAGGGAGATGAATTTCCATTTTAATTCTTAAATACAGAACATACTGATGATGTTTCCTAGTGTGTTAGAAAGCACTTCTCCTTAAGGCAACGCTTAAACAGTATCGTAAGTATGGGAACAAGTTCAGGTTGAAGCTTTTTAAAAACTATAATTGAGATGCCGTCAGGGCCAGTTGTTTTACTGGAATCAAGGTTCTTGATTAGCTTGGCCATCTCATGCACATATATTTGTATGTTACCTAGCGTGTTGTGTAATAGAAGGAAATATGGCGAGCTAATAGCCTTCTTCGCATAGGGTAGAATTAGCTGCAAAGTTCTTGGCAAATAGTTTGGCCTTCTGATGCTGACGAGATGACCTCTGGTCCATTGATAATGGTTGGGATAGAACGCACACTTCTGTTCAGGATTCTATTTGTTATTTGTCAAAACTGGTGGAAACCAAGTCGCTGATTAGCTACTTTGGATTTAACAGACTGAGCATACAGCTCTCTTGCATTTTTATTACTCTTTTACAGTGGTTGCTGGCGTTCCTAAAAACGGCTTCAGACTCAGTGTATCTATTACGTTGGTAGTTATGGAAAAAGTGATTTTTATGCGCGATGGCAGCAGCACATTTTGCTGAGAACCATGGCTGGCTGTTGGGTTTTTGTTGGAATTTTTTTAGATGGGATTAATCGGTCTATGCCTACAATTAGCCATTCGGTCAGGTCTGATACTATAGAGGACACATCCCTTTTTAACATGGAATTCAGATGTAGATCAGATATAAATGTACGGAAGCTATCCCAGTCAGCCATGGAGTATCGGTATGCAGTACGGTGGAGTGGTACGTCTGGGGACTTATTACATTTCATTTTTATCTTAACTGATACGACGGAGTGGTCGGTGGATCCTAGAGGAGAAAGAACGGAACATGAACATAGCTCAGGGGAGGTGGAGAGAAAAGGGTCTAGATGGCTTGCATACTGATCTGTATCATCGGGCACACGGGTGGGCTCGCGAACAATCTGAGTGAGGTCATAAGCAATGGTAAAATCATGACAGAACCTCCCCTCATCGTCTGTCTCATTTGAATGGGTCAGCCATTCCACGTTATGGACGTTGAAGTCACCACAGATGTGAATGTTAGCCGAGGGATGTACAGACAAGATGTGATCAATTTTCTCGGATATATTCTTAAAGATAGTAACTCGGTTGTTATGGGGCTGATAGAGGGCAAATATAAATGCAGTGGTGTAAGCAAGTTCAACCTGGAAGCAGATATAAGGTAAATTAGGATCTTCTCTAGAGATATCCCTGCACATGAGAAACTATATTTAATGTAGGCACACATTCCATGCCCATGGCGATATGTGGAGTCAGGTTTAGCTATTAAATTAGAGTATCCGTTAATTATGAACTCGTCTAGGGAAGTGGTCGGCCCTCTTCCAGTTTCGCTTATAAAGAATATGTCCGGTTTCGTCTCCTGTGATTGGGTTTCAACCTTTGGAATGTTGGAATGTAGGCCACTGATGTTGGAGAAGGAGACATGGTAGTAGGGGCCCACGTTAGAAGATAGGGTTCTGGGTTTATTCGAGTTTTTTTCTGATGATATATCATGCTGAGGTTCTGGGATTTGTGGAACAGCTTTGCATACTTGCTTGTAGCAGGATAGAGAGGGAAAGTAAGAAAGAAAGACAGGATTAAAAAAAATGTAGCACATGAAAAAGTAAAGCCGTAACAATTACCCACTAGTATGGCATCCATAATCAATTCAACAAATGACAATACAGCAGCCCCAGTACTTTGCGCCTGCTGATAGGACAGCCTCCTTAGTGGTTAATCCAAGGTTTGGGTCCCTGACTATCAGGCGGATAACTTCAGCCCAGACGAAACGTTTACCTCCAGCACCCTTACTAGTGACATGGCAAAAGGATAGACATAGAGATAGAAAAATTTCCGACATCTCAGTACTGTTCACCAAGTACTACCGACCTTTAAAGCAGCTTTTTTCACCCTTTGTCAGAAAAAAATCACTAGTTTGCATGAGGACTGAGGGACAAAAAGGGAGAAGCGAGAGTTACTGGAGCTGCCGATAACACCTCTCCTGCATTATCTACTCTCCCTTAAAAAAGCATAGGTACGAGGGACTTATTAATATCTACTTAGTATAAGAACGGTGGAAAATTATCAATTCAGGACGCTGTTTTAAGATAATCTCCCCTCCCATATTCATAAGGGGATGTTTTGTCGTTATCTATCTCGAGTTTTAGTCAATTCGACTTTCACCTTATGATTAAACTCCAATAATGAACTTTTATCAGTTTGTGAAGTCGGCTTAATTTTTAGTAGTTCACATTCGAGTTTAGATAATAGATTAAGGTTTATTTTGGAGGGTTCTCGTTTTCATGGGTGACTTCTTTTTTTTCGTTTTACATGTAAAAAGACAGTATTGGTTAATGGCATATTTTGCAAAAATAAATTCAGAACAATAAAGAGAAAATACAAAAAAAACCCCAAAAACATGACAAGATAGGAAAAATAAAGTTACGGGTTTTTAAGTCAAAGCTGAAATAAGGAAACAATTAGCGGTAATTAGCACGGAATAGGTTTCAAAAGTTAGTTAGAAACATTTTTTAACCTAAGCTTAAGAGCCTGGAGAATGCGACCTGTCCATCTTTAAGTCATATCAGAAATGGGAGACTAGCAGAATTCTAGGTACATAACGATATGGTGGACGTTGTATGTGTGTGTTGGGGAGGAGGGGCTAGTGCTTTTATTTTATTTCTTTTTTATTTCTTTGTCTATTTTAATTTCTTTATTTCGTTATATTGATGTTTAATTTTCTCTATCCTATCTATATATGATGTTGTATGTATTTATGTATGTATATATATATATAAATAATATATATATATATTATTTATATCTATATCTATTTCTCTGTAGCTATCTATCTAACTCTCTCTCTATATATACATATATCTATATATATATATAGAGAGAGAGATGTGTGTATGTATATAAATATATGCTACCATGTGTATGTGCGACCTAGTTATATGTCGATCTATTGGCATCAACAGCTTAATAACATAATTTAAAATGCATTTAAGTATATAATTTGAAAATTATTTTAAATGAAGATAAATTTGTCTGTAGATACACATTATGCAACGCTACACACATTATCGGCTTTATAAAAAATCATTTTCTTTGATGATTTTTTTTCGATTATATGTATACATGTGAACAAGGTATATATTGTCTAAATCTGTTAATGACACAATTATAATATCATACAATGTTGTCGTCATGGCTAAATCAATAAAACATATATGATTCTTTGTGTTAAGCGTTGATCGCAGTCATGCAGAATAAATGGCCATAACAGTTAATTCTTGGATATTGATGTGAAATATAAAATTTAGATTCACTATTTATTTCATTACATAACTATTAACATCGTTTATTAAATAGAAACATAATAATAATTGACAAAATTCGGAGTAAAAATGTAGTTACACCGCTTATTTTTATGCATTGTTTTTGTCTGTTCAATTAACACAGTTCTATCTCATGCATTAGAATAAGATAGTAAACATAAGAAGTTGAAACTATCCATCGATCATATATATATATATATATATATATATATATATATATATATATATATATAATGTTTAAGAGACATATATATCATACTTCTTCTGTGAAGAAACGAATACTATATGCAATATTTTGTGAAAATAATATGTGCATAAATAAATATCATATCAATTATTTCAATATGCTATTATATAAACTAATCATTTGTTTTCTTGCTTATATAAACGTAGAAGTTACACTACCTTCAACTGACGAAATTTCGAATCACTCTGCTTATTTTACAAGTATTTCAATGGAAAGCCTTTGTACGCTCTCAAAGTAAATATCTTTACTAAACCTACAAACAGCTAAATCCCTCTCATACACTGCTGAGAAAGCTAGATACTAGTAAAACAATCTAGCTATATGATGTCTTTCTTCTAGTAGACTATTGTTCTTCATCGGATATGTGCTTCTCATGCTTCTCTGACATGCAGTAGTCTTCTTGTAATGTAAATAGACGTATTGCTGACCAACTTCCTACATAGTAATCATGACAAAATTATACGAACTACTCCCTTTTATATGAGTGCCACTTCACCTTGTTTAAGTAAAAACACCGAGAAAATGTTTATCGAAGTTTAAAAGGAAATAAGACAATAACAAAACACACTATTGTAATATATTCAGCATAATTAACAAGGAAACCACACCCTACGTACACACACACACACACTCATAAGAGAACTGTCAACGTCCTGCTTCCTGGTATTTTCAAATAGTCATCTAACTGGTAATTACTATTGGTTAGCAAATCTTAACTTCTGTGATCTAACAGTAAAATTCATTTTAAAGCGAAGTTTGTCCTATAGTATTATATTCTAAGGCAAGTAAATAAAATTAGTAATATTTCTGAAGACGAAATATGATACATAAAACACTCATCTATTAACACTTTATATAATTTTAGCATTGGTTTCTTTGCTATTATACTTTGGTTTGTTTTGATAATGCAACACGTTTCTTGCAACATATTCAATATTTAAATACTGATATAAGAAGCATCTGGATTGGATGCAGTGGCAAATAATTTGCAGGAAAAAAATAAACAGCAATATAATAGAAACTACAATCTAAGCCGGAAATTTTTACATGTGAATGTATTTTCATTCCTAATATTCCACCGGATAAACTATTACGCGTGAGAGAATTGCACTTCTCAATTAATCTCAAGAATCGTGTTGCTTACAGTTACACACTGACTGTTTTTTCACATGGACAAATTACGTTGCGTGTTTTAGAGTCAGCAAACCAGAATATATATCTATCAGCTGAAAAATGAAACAGCAACAACTGTGTATCCATACTAAATGGGAAATAAAACCTATAATAAACATGCATTTTCTCATTTTGGACCGTTTTCATTGCACCCATTTGAGCCACAGCAACACGTTGCAGGGTATAGCTAGTATATATATATATATATATATATATATATATATATATATATATATGTGTGTGGGTGTGTGTGTAGAAATAAATTTTGTTTTCTTACTTTTTCTTTTTATATATACCAACTTTTATTTTAGACCCCCATGTTATTACAGAGCATATAATGAAAATAAACGGAAGGCTACATGAGAAAATTACAGAATCTTTATTATCTTATAATTTATTCCTCATATTCAGTTTACATTAACAAGTTCTTTACACTTAATAATTATATCAATCAATGGATATCTTTTGCCCTAAACTCATCAGAAGAAATAGCAATCAATACACTAAAAGGAAAACAAAATGCGTTTAGGCAAGCTTAAAAAATCCGAAAAGTAGAGGAGAAGCTAGAATCACTTATTTATTTGCTTATATTACGCCATTATATATATATATATATATATATATATATATATATATATATATAATTTTGTTTTTTTTTACTTCAGTCGAAGTTCTCTGAAATCAAGAGGCCCACAACCTGAACTCTATATGAGATACACAGATATTCGAATTTTCCATTTAAGTTCTTTATCTCTCAAACACTGAGTTGGTAAAGAAGTTCAGAACATAATTTCCCTATCTCCAATAAAACATTTTTAGATATTGTAGTATAGCTTTTATTTTGGTCTCTTGGTCTTACTGGATTCCAGAACAAGAATTTTTCTAGTCTGGTAGAGTATCCAGCTTCGTGCTATTACTTGAGATAATATCAGCTGGATATATATATATATATATATATATATATATATATATATATATATATATATATATGTATATTTGTATGTATATATATATATATATGTATATATGCACATTCCTGTATATATGCATGTATATACAATCGTGTAAATGATTTACACAGTTTACTAGATAAACGGAGAAAGTACACTTCAGTCGATTTTACGAATCTATGTTTATATTTTCCCAACAGAGTAAACACAGTTTGACACGACAGCGAGAATAAAAGCTGAATACCATAAGTGTAAATACAAACTGTACACTTACTATTATAGAAAATATATAAATCTAATATTATTATAATTAATTGAAGTAACACTGTTTGAATAAGACTTTACGTAAAAAATTGAGCTTTAACTGTTGAAAGACAAGGCTAGTGTACAAATTATTTTAATAATCAGTTCTATTTATTATAATAAAATTTAATTTTTCTTGCAAATTTTCGAAAAATAAAATATTATTATTCGTGAAACAGATACAGTTTTTTATTCCCTTTTTTTGTAATGAAAGAGATAAACCAGATGAAATCCCCAGAGTTGGAAGTTAAACGATGTTTTTATGTCCAGTAAGATTGTAAACGTTTGGTCGGACGCATGGGTTAATAATTATAGTATATCCAAAGCTAGAAAAATAATTAAAAATATATTAAGATATAACGATTAAGAGTTGAGTGCAAAATTGATTTAAATAAACACTTCAATTCAATTGAAAAACCTTAAATTCATTAAAGCATAATTCCACCACAACTTCTAAATTCTAAGAATGTCCAACAAGGATGAGTAAAATTGAAAAAAAAACTGCATGTATTTCCAAAAGAAATAAAATATATTATACGGAATTACTTTGATACATACATGCATGCAAACATACATACACACATACACATATGCACGTTCATAAAACACAGACACATTAGATAAAAATGTATGTGTAAATTGATAAACAATCACATCTATAATATAGGTGTTTACGGTAAATGTTGTAATAATACTAGCAGAATATTAATAGAGTAATTATCGCAGAATGAATAATAGTGACATTATACAACATGCATAATTTGACTTTTACAGACTAGTTTTTTAAATCATGTTACTAGGTCTGTCTCCATTAATTGTAGACATACTCTTCTAGTAGTAGAAGTGGTAATATTTCAAACAATATCTAGAAAGTCATTAATGAATGGTCCGAAATATTTACACTGGTTGTAGAAATATTTAGCGTAGTATTAGTAATTTCCATCTATTACAAATCTGAAAACATTCTGCTAGTTCATGACACACATTGCGTAAGTTTTTAGGTAATATCAGGACCTATATGCACTTTATTAAAACAAAATAGAATACATAATAAACTGATAATAGATCTGAAAGATTTCTTGGCATTTATGATTATTTCATTTCTTTAATAAATGCTCCTTTTCTTAATAGTAATCAGAAAATATGCTGCGTATAATAGACATTTAATTATACTGAGTAGTACAGTTACTATTAATATAACCCACGTGTGCAGGAGCATCAGCTATATATATATATATATATATATATATATATATATATATATATATATATATATATATCTTTTTATTTTGCTAATACAAAACAAATAAATGGAACGCAGAACGTTAATACGGCTTCGTTTACGTCATCATCACACCTGAATTTTAAATAGGAAACCTCAAGGAAAAGTAGTATATACAACCAAACAAAGAACCACTAGTAAATATATTAAGCAAAGAAAATGCGCACCCTTAAGCTCCCCATTAAATAAGATAAAATAAAATAATCTCTGTGATGCGTATTGTATCTCATAGGCTTATCCTGACTCTTACGTAAAAAATATCTTTGAACCCCTTATCTATCGCTATTCCCCAATTAGAAAAGGAAAAACAGCACTCCTTTTTCTCTTTCTCGTGTAAAAAGACAAAAATGAACATAATGTTACGAATCGATGGAGTGAGGGGCCGAATGCAAACCTCGCATCAATGTTGAATCGTGAAATATGCTGAGAAATCCATGAGAAAGTATTTAACGGAAGTCCTTTGAAGTTACTGCCAACAATACGACCAGGCCAACGGCACAGACAAAACTCGTATATATCTTTCTATATCCCACCAATCTTTATATAAGTATGTTCTTATCATGATTCAGCTGGACTATACATTTTCGTGCTTAATAACGAACAAGACTTATTTAGAAATAGTGTATATGTCAATCATCTATAAGAATATTACATAACTACACTCGTATGTCTACGTTATCCCGTATATTATTGAAGACATTTTTCTAGAATTTCAGTATTTTGACGAGAATTGACAATATAAAAAAATAGTTTTTGATATGTTTGACACATATACCTTTATATCGCAAAGCATATAAAAGAGGATAATATCGGGGTAGACGGGCATGAAGGCAAATGGTAAGAGTTAATGCAAATTACTTAGCAAAATGTTTAACTTGGTCATATACTAAGAAAAGTACGTCATGTCAAATTATGATAGTTGGGGTAACGAAAACATCTACTTTAAAATCCCTACTTTTATTTGTTAAAGCTCGTGGGAACCAAATCGCTGTTCAGCGAATTGAGGGATTGCGCATACGATTGTCTTTCCTTCTTTATTAATCTTTTGCATTGATTGTTTTCACTTCTTAACACGCTTGTTGCAGCAGACGATCTATTTAGTAGATAACCATGAAAATAGTTTTTATTTTTTTATAATGGAATTAACCATTCAGGCTAATATTTTTATGGAGTCAAGGAAGTCGATTTTTATTACATTCAAGCAGTCACTCAGCCCTTTTAAAACATGGAGCCGCAGATATATATCTGATATAAATGTTCCAAACAGTCAGCATAGATATCCATACACTCTACGATTTAGAGAAACATCTGTTGATGTATTATATTTTGCTTTATCAATTTAAACTACTAAGCGGTCGGGAGATTCTAGTAAAGACAACAGAAAATGAACATAGCTTTATGCCAGTTGCAAGAAAAAAGTAATTGGAGAATTGTGTATTGCCAGTCAGTGTCGCGTGAACAGTGTGTGTTTGGTTATAAGCCATGGTAAAATCTTTACAGATCCTTCACCCATTTTGTTTGTGCGAGTAAGCCATTTAACATTGTAAACACTTCAGTTTCAATATATGTGGACGTTTGCCGAAGGAGGATCATATAGGATGTGGTCAGTCTTCTAAAAGATACTCTCAATGATACATACTTTGCTGTTTCGAAAGATATAAAGCCGTGTTATGAGCAAGTGCGATTCGAATGCATATATGCGACAATTTTGGATATTTTTTAAGATGATCATACTTCATGGTAAACCATATGTATGTTGGCACTAAGTATATTCCCATAATGATTTGAAATCTCAAATTTGGATGTCAGGTTAAGGTGTCTCTTACTAGCGAACACATCAACGAAAACAATCGTCACAATGCCAATTTTTCTCAGAAAGCAGAAATCAGCATCGATCCCCTGTAATATGATGTCAATCTCTGTAATGCTCCAACATAAAAAAAAAACTTATGGTAGAAAAAAAGAGACCTGGTAGTGTGGCTTTTCATTACGATGAGTTTAAGAGGTAAGAAGAGGTCTTCGACCAGGGGGGAGAAGGAAAATAAAGGAGTAACTATAAAGGTGAAATGTGTTTTTTTTAGACTATGTAAAGATAAAACCGTAATATTATCTATGATGATTATCTGCAGGAGCACTCCTTGTTTTTACATAATAATACTCATGATACTGTGACTTCTTCTACTACTACTACTACTACTACTGCTACTACTACTACTACTACTACTACTAATAATAATAATATTAATAATCTGCATAACGTTAACCCCTAGAATATTTTACATCCATGATGTCTAGTAATATTTCCATTACATTCAACGTTGTATTCTCTGTACTCTTCCTACCGATAACAACAACACCTTGCGTTTCTGTTAATCACTGATTCAATTTTTTTAATATCATTATAATATAATTCACAATATTTCCGCTTTTCAACAGTTATGTGACTTTCCTTAAAATGTAAATCCCAATTGCTTTTATGTTCTATAATGATATGTTGTGCATTTTTATTTTGCTGTAAACAGCATAACTCTATTTATCGTTTGTTGCGATTGATCCATATAATCTGGTTCTGCCTAATAATCCCGAACGTTTCCTCATTTTCTTTTCTTTTTTCCATAATCAGTCTCATGATTGTATGCTTTCAAAAAATTAATTCCACCATCTCCAATTAAACGTAATAATAGTAATCGTACAATGATTTCTACCTGTGATTCCTCATGACTGTAACATCTAGCCATTTCTAATAATAAATCTTTATTGAAAACAATGAGTCTCACATGAAATGCAACAGCACACTGTCAACAAAGCTATTTAGCATACTTTCAATTGGTGTACATGCAATGGTCTTTTGTAATCAAACGTCGGTTCATAACGGCCCTTTATTGTTTTTTTAATTAATTTCGGTTACACCTGTTTCTTGTATTATAACGCACCCATTCACATTCCAGCCATATTATCAAATTATGTTTGGATACATTTAACAATGTTATTTGTGCATTGATTATTGCAGTGTTTTAAGATGAAATCATATTTATTAAGCATAATACGACCGATAGAATTATTCTCAAATCTGTCAAATTGTGTGTTTTTGTCAAAGATGTTGTGATATGGTTTCATTAGAAAAACCAACACACAATTATGACCATATACTGCACAATGTCTGATGTTTTATGCTAAGTTATTGAAATATCAACTTCTGGCTAACAATCATAGATAGAAATCCCAGAGACATCTCGGTTAAGTTGTTATCTTTTAACAAAAAACAACTATTTGTTTTAGTAGTATCACTCAATATATCACAAATCGGTAAACATTTTTCGAATGATTCATTTAGTTCTCGAAGAATACTGTATTATGCTTTGCTACATTCATTTGATATTTCATTTCTAACATCATTTGAATTTTACTTCCTAATGTTTTATGTTCTATTTTGTGTTGGTTTCCGGTTCTCTCTTGCGTGCTTTCCTCTCGCGTGATTAGTTATCAACTGGAGGGGAAGATTTTCGACGATTGAAATACACGTCGTTTGTGTAATTTTCAGCGTTCAATATTGTTATTATTTTGTTTTAACATTGAGAATCTTAAGACAGTTCCCATGCAAATGTTTCATCGGTATTCCATGGATAAAAATTTCCTCAAAGGATCTCTTGTAGTTAATGAAGGATACTTTGGCGAAAGAGATAAAATGCCGATAAATTGAGAGTAACGAGGAGATGCTGAAATATCAAAGCAATAAAAACGAAAGAAAATAAACGACATGAGAGAATAAATAAAAAATGTAAAGAAGTAATTATAGAGAAGATAATGGAGTTGTACGTGTATATTAAGTGATATACTTTATAAAATGGGAGAGAGTAAAACAATTTAGATTCGAGAAAAAAGTATGCTTAAGTTCGTAATAGAAACAATAATGTAAGAATCGTTAATAGAAATAATTACCCGAGTTAACAAAAGAGAGGAGAAGAGAAAAAATTGGACAGAATGATTATGAATACCCAGCAGCAAGATCGTAAAAATGAGACAGACAAAGAACAGTGAGTAACTTAATTTAAGTGGACAAAAATGTAGAGGAATTTTAATAGAAAATAAATGGAGAGGAATTTTAATAGCAAATTAATGGAGTGGGATTTTCATAGCAAAGTAAAATAGAAGGAAGGAGAAATAAACGAATACAATACAAAAGACCACGTAAAAATCAGCATAGATACTGGAGGAATCATTTAAAATACAACAACTGAAAATGAAATTGTTAATAGATAAATATCCGATGAATTGATAAAAAGTTAGAAATTAAAAAAAAACCCAGAAAATAATACAATAGAAAGTGAAGGGGAATATGCTGAGCATATATTAAATACGCGAAAAACAAAATGTCTACACGAAAAGAATGAAGTTAATGATTGTTAATGACAGTAATTTATTAGGGAGGAAGAAAGTTAAACATGCTTTCACAAGGAAATGCCATTAAATAAGAAAATAGTAAAAGTAAACCGGTCTAAAATATTAGAGAAATATGAAAGTAAACAATGAAATAAAGATTCAGATAGAAAGAAAAGATCCGTGACTGGAGATGATAAGCGATTTAATGAATTAATAATGAATTACGCGGTAAGACAGAACAAAGAAGAACACAGACGTGGCATAATACTTTATCTAATTGAAACATTATTTAACAGACATATTTCGTCTTTTTCTATTTTGGATACTTTTCCCCGTATACGATTTTTTTCAGAATATTTAAGTACTAATTATAATATTTTCCAAAATTAGACAAGAAAAAAAAAACAAATGTACCAATGTTACCTCCTCTGTATATCGCATTATTTGCATCCACTTATTTATTTTATGTTTATCGTGAATTTTTTCTTCTGAATTGTTAATGTTTCGATCTGTAGTAGTTATGCTGATTTCTCTGGAGTGATTTTCTCTCGTCTGATTGGTTATCGATTGTGAGCGTAGCAGTGTGCCAATCAAAATACATTATGTTTTCTTGTGTTTTTAACCATTCCTCATTGTTTGTATTTTGTTCAATATTCATGAGAGTCTGGAGGAAGTTCCCATGATGATGCTTCATCGGTATTCCTTGAATAGAATATATTTTCAAACGCCTTGCGTGAGTTAATGAATAATATGTTGGCAGAAAAAAATGAAGATATCGAAACATAGAATGGAACGAGTAGATGCTGAAATTCAAAAGAAATAAAAACAACATAAGAATTTAAAAATATGGCAAAATGTAGGAACTTAATAATGTAATTAGTTATCAGGGTAGAAGACAATAAATTCAAGCGGTAATATAGAGAGAGGTATAAGATAGAAGTAAGCAACGGAGATAAAATAGAAAGCTCTGCTTAAATTCGTAATGATTAAATATAGGAAAAAAATCAAAGAAAAAATTAGAATTAATTACTTCTTGTAAGAAAGGAAACAAATGGTTTACGGAAATAACGGAGAAAAAGTGTATGATTGAAATATAATATATAAATTAGAAACATAGTGAAACACTGTATAAACATTCCGTAAAAAGCCAACAAAGTGTAGTGGACACCATTCATCTATATAAATAAATCAATAGATGTATGTATCTCTATCTAGCTTTGGAAAATTATAGTTACCAAACTATTAAGCTACTAATCACATGACACAGACATCAACAGGATATATTAGCCATACTTGATATTTGGTTTACAACGAGTAAAATGTGTTGAGGTGGATAAACAACGCGTAATAAAGTCGGCAACTTCAAACGCAAAATCTAGATCTCAACTTGTCGAAATTATAAGTAGGTTGCGCATGTTAAAATGCATTATAGCTACCATATAATTATATGAAAACCTAGTTTTCTAACATACTTTTTTATGGGAAGATTACCTGAAACGGAAGGGAACGCGGTGCAATCGTAACATATTTTTGTATTGATTTAATTTTTCTTTTTTTATTTTTAAAATCAGTAATATATTAGGTACTATAGATTATTAATGAGATAACTTAGTACATAGTATTATATACAAAATCGCCATGAACCAAAATATATAAAGCATACCTTACGACCGGCAAGATCGGGCGTTTTATTTTACAGTAAGAAATAAAAAGTACAGAAATCGAAAAAAAGATTTAAGGAAACATTTAAAAAAGTTTAAATTCACTCAAAATCCAATAAAAGCAGACAAAGAATCATATAAAAAATAAAATAATAAAAGAAATATGACAGAAACCACTGGATTATAGGAAATAAAAAATATAGAATTAAATGAAAACATAGAAATAACCACAAAGTATTGTGTCATGGTTTCAAATAGAATAAATACAGAAAGAAACAACAATCATAAAAAAAACAAGAATGAGTGAATAGGATGATTTATTGTTAGAAAGCAAAATTGACATGGAGACACAACAAAAACGATTTAAAGAAATATGCAATATATATAATTAAGAAAACAATAATGAAGTATATATTATATAGTAAAGGCAATAATAATGAATTATATATAATTAAGCTAACAATAATGACTTAGATATGCTAAAAAAACAATAATGAATTATATATAATGAAGACAACATTAATGAATTTTATATAAGTAAAAACTATAATGAAATATATATAATTAAGAAAACAATAATGACATATATATATAATTAAGAAAACAATAATGAATTATATATAATTAAGAAAACAATAATGAATAATATATAATTAAAAACAACAATAATGAAATATATATAATTAAGAAAACAATAATGAATTATATATAATTAAGAAAACAATAATGAATTATATATAATTAAGAACACAATAATTAATTATACATAATTAAGAAAACAATAATGAAATATATATAATTAAGATAACAATAATGAATTATATATAATCAAGAAAACAAAAATAAAATATATATAATTAAGAAAACAATAATGAAAGACCGAAATGGCTAAAAACTAACTCATATCGGGCACCTTGTTTTAGGTCCGGAAGAAAAATGTATATGCGAAGTAGTAAGGAGTAAGTAAATATTGAAATGAAACATATATTCGAATCACTACACTCCGGTATTTAGAAGAACTTGATATTACGGATTTACCGTATATTGACAAATAAATATGGATATTTTTAAGACACAATTACCCATACATCCTCTGCCTTGTTCTTTCTGAACATGGTGAATATTCTTTGCTTGTAGCATATGTAAACGAAAAATGAGAATTGTTTTAATATGCAATAATAATAATAATAATGTTATGTCGTCACGGAATATAACTGGGTGGTTAATGTGGGAATTATAAAAAGACATCATCGTTTTTGCACCAAATTATTTTTTATTAAAACAGAAAAATAGCAAAACGTTAGAGCAACAGATTATGTGAAATGATTTTCAGCCATCTTGAAAATCTTCCTCTTCCAATCCAGGGGAGATAACTCTTTTCTGTTCGATCATTTCCCTTTATAACACATCTTCTTTGCAATGTGATCCTTGTAAGAGAATTTATGTGGATCTATTTGTAAGGTTGGCGTTGGCTTACAAATTCGCGGGGTTGTTCTTATCGGGACTTTGATGTGAGACATGCTTTGTTTATTATTTATAATTGGAACACTTTCGGGTAATTCACTTGTATCCAGTAACACATGTAAAGGGATGGCTGCCTCATTAGGATGTCGCACTGGAAGGGATGGCTGACGAAGCTGATTCACATCAAATAGACGACTGTACATCTACGTCATAGACGACATTGCCAGAACGGCGTATTATGCGAGCTTGTTTCCATTTTTCTTTACCATTACGTATTCCTTAGCCAATGCAGGTTGTCCTGGAAGGAATTTACGGGGTTTTGCTACATGCTGGCAACTAATCTGGCTTTCACTCATTTTGATTCTTTTATAAACTTTAGTTGTTGATGGGTGAATAGCCTCAATTGGTAAAGGTAGTTTCATATTCTTTAGTGCTTCAGCAGGAGACTTTCCATTTGGACAATTTGGATTTGGGATAGCTCTGTAGCTACTTAAAAATACTTGCATTATCTCTTGGGTAATTCTTTCCCTTCTTAATTTCAAGTTCTCTTGAAAGTGCCAATAAAACCGTTCTACTTGTTTATTTTATTGAGGATGCAAAGATGGAGTTTCAGGTGCTGAACGCTGTTCTCTTTACAGAAGTGCGCTAATTCTGCTGAAATAAAAGCAGTACCTTTGTCTGAACTAATACTTCGGGCACTCCCAACCTGATGAAGATTATTGCAGTTTTCCTACAGTTTCTTTTGATTAGATGTGGCTAATCTGAAATACTTCTGACCATTGATTGGTCCTGCAAAATCAATGTGCAGTCGTGACCAAGGAATTACTGGAGAGGGCCATGAATGTATTGTAGTTTTTTTCGGGGGGACTTTGCAACAAGTTGACATTTGGAACAACTCATGACAAGTTTCTCTAATTGCTTGCCCATACTTGGCCAATATAAATAACCACATCTCGCTTTCATTCGATTCATTCCTTGATGTTCATGGTGAAATTATCTGCGGATCTATTTTGAAAATTAGATGCAACAACAACACGTTCAGTAAAAAGAAGGATTCCATTTGTCTCAGACAAAGAAGATATTCGCAGAAGAAATGGTTAAATTGCTGATCAGTGCAATTATAAGGCCAGCTAATAGAGTGGAAGTATTAGTGCGTCTGCGGCTGTAGGCTCCTGGATCATCTACGATGTGTCCGGTAGTGACCGCCCCGTGGAAACAAGTCCAGAGACAACTTAAGGTTCTACAGATGAAAACAGCGAGGGCACTGTCTTCTGCAGCTTTTTGATGAGAAGAGATGAGTCTGGATAACGAATCTGCTTGGCCAATTTTGCTGCCTGTTTGGTATTTTATAGAGAAATCATAATCTAACAGCATAGTTACCCATCTTTGTAAGAGGTTTTCTGTATAAACAGCAACCCCTTTCTTTGAACCACAAATACTTGTTAGAGACTTGTGGACTGTGGTCAGAAATAAATAACGGCCGTATAGCATTTTATGACATTTTTATAGCATTGATAATCGCTAGAGTGTATTTCTTAGTGGCTACATTTTCCTTCAGTGGGCGTCAATGATTTTGATGCATGTGAAATGGTTTTTTCACCTCCATCAGGAAAAATATGTGATATTAACGTTCCAACTTGTTAGTGTGAAGTATCCATCACAAGAGCAATGGCTAATGGTGGATTATAGTTTGTAAGCAATAGGTCTGCGTGATGAATCATTTCATTTTTTCAAATGATTCTTTGCATGTACTTGACTAGTTCCATTTATTATCTTACGAAGTCCACGTAATTTGTGCAATTCAGGTAAAAAGGAACCATAATGGGTTCCAAGACCTAGAAAGGATCGCAGTGTTGAAACATCCCTTGGGGTAGAATGTGTTTTATAGCTTGAATGTTATCTGGGTCTGGGTTTTGACCATTTTGGCAGATAAAAATCCAAGGTATTTCGCAGAAGTTTGGAAAATTTTGCATTAGTCAGGTCTTAAGTGAAATCTATATTGTTGAATTCGATCCAGCACAGAAGTCCAGTGATGCAGAAGTTCCTCTTGAGATGTGCCTGTAACGATGATGTCATCAATGTAGGCAGACACTCAGAGCAATCCGTTGAGCATTGCATCCATGGTTTGTTGAAATATAGCCGGGGCTGACTCGACCCCAAACGGAAGATGTCGAAACGAAATAATCCCTGCGGGTGTAGATAGTGAGAAAATATTTTGATTCTTCTTCAACTTCCATTTGTAAATATGCATCTGCAATGTCTAGTTTTGCAAAACAAGTTCCACCGTTTAGTTTTGAGAGCAAATCAACTGCCACTAGTAGTGGATACTGGTGTGCCTTCTGGGCATCTTTTAGCTCCGTGGAAAAATACGCACACAGACGTACCTTGCCATTATCCTCCTTCACAATAACTATAGGTGCTGCCCAGGATTAGTAATGTGTAGGCCGCATTACTCCAGCATGTTAAAATCGGCTCAATTCTGTTTCCACTGTAGCTAAAGCTGCCTATGGTACAGGATGCTTTGGTCTCAAAACTGGCTTTGCATCAGACTTTAGTTTAAAAGTTGTTTTGACTTTCGTACAGCATCCAAGACCTTCTCGAAAAACGTTGCTGAACTTTGTTTTAAGAATGTTCTTTAAACATGCTTCAACATCTGCTGCAGCTTTAACATTGAAAGAATTGAAAATTGTATTAAGTGGAACAATTGAAAATTGTATTAAGTGGAACAATAAAAAGATCAAGTTCCTCCATAAAATCAAAACCAAGAAGGTTCACGATTATTGAATCAGAAACATAACATAACCCTGATTTTTTTCTTTCAAGAGACATTGCATGTTAACTTACTAGTTAGTTGTATTTGTTTCCAGATGCACTGCAAGCAACATGCTTAGTATTTGTAAGCGCTGGTTTTTCTATTAACTCCCATATTGACTGTGAAATAAGAGTTATATCGGAATCACTATCGAATTGAAATTTTATTGGCTTGTAGTTTATCTCAACAATATATATATATTTCCTACGAGCTTCAAAAATTACATTAAACGTATCAAAAACTGAATTTGTGGTAGATTTTAGAAACACGTCTGTGAAGAGTTTATCCTAGTTGTTTTGAAGTTATTTTTTCAGAAAATCCGTCACTGTGACCACCAGCTGTACAAGTTGACACATGTGTCTTTAAATAGTGCAAAACATGCATAATGTATATCACCTTAGGGTGTTGGCGGCATTTTATTCTTTCCATGAATTTTTGTACAGATTTTAAACTGGAAACAGATAGAATAGCAGAATGTTGTTGCACCATGGCACCGTTTAAGATGTCTCAAGCATTGACATTCTGTAGGCAGAATTTGCACTGTGATTTCTTTGTCCTTATTTAACAATGACAGTAAATGTGTGCGCACGTCAACGGCTGCTGAAGATTGTAGCCCTGCGAATAAAACAAAGCATTTAAACTGGTCCTCTCTGAGTAATTTCAGTCGAAAATTTTTACACTGAACATTTCCCACTCCAGCATATTTGTATAAAATCGTCATCAAAGCTTTTCGCCAACTTCAAACAATTGTATCGAATATTAAACAATGATGATGGCTCACCAAAAAATGTCCGTTAACTGGGATATTGTTCCGTCAGATGTGAAATTCTCTGGTTTATTTGGTAGTATTAAGTTTACATAACGTTCATGTTCAATTTTCTAAGTAATAACTGTCTTTTCCAGTCCTCGTTTCTTTTCTTAAAAATCATTTTTAAACGTATTTTTCCATCGGACAAATTAAAAAGAAAATGTATTTTTTAATTCCGGATTGAACTGAAAATCGTTGATAGAATTTATAATATTATCAAAGGAGTAACTTTCAGTTGACAAAGCCAATTGTGTTGGAAATTAAACGTTAATATTTCTATTAATTGATTTGTGTCTCAAGAAATTGTTCTTGCTGACTTTTAAGTATGCTTTCCAGTAAATTTTGATCCATAACGAAGAAATAATTCAGTTGCACAAAAGGGAATTGTTTTTTTAGAGACAAGTCCGTTGGATTTTTCTAAGGCACCATGTGGTTCGTCCGAGCGCGTCTTGTTTATTTTCTTTAACCCAAGTTCATCTTATCCTCGTCGCAAAATATGTTATGTCGTCAATGATATAACTGGTTGTTAAATGTGGACATTACAAAAGGACATCGTTTTGTCCCCAAATTATTTATTTATTTAAACAGAAAAATAGTAAAACTTAAGAGCAACAGATATGTGAAATGCTGTGCCAGCTATCTTGAAAAGTTTTCTCCCTTCCCATTCAGAGGACATAACTCTTTGGTTTTTCCCCCCTTTATAACAAATTTAAGTTAAAAAAAACAATCAACTACGGCAAGATGGCTGTCATTTAATAGTCAATGTAATTGTTAGGTTTCATAATCGGGAATAATTATTTAATGTTATTTCATTGGACGCTAAGAAATTTATCATATAAAAGTAATTAATATCCATATCTATTATCAATATAATTATTTAATTTTTACATTTTGAAATGTTTACCTGTATATAAACTCGATGGTTCAATGGATGTAACTGGGTTTCAACAGTTTTGTTCTCAATAATTCTAAAGCAATTGTCAAATTCTATGCAATAATAAATTAATGCTGCCACCTAATATATTGAAAAGGAATTCATATTATGATATTATTATTATTTATAATAATAATAATAATATTAATAATAATAATAATAATAATAATAATAACATATTTCTTCTAACTTTTATCTAAATATTTCCAGGGGTTCGCCGTATAGCCTATAGTTTCACTTGTAGTATTAATTCCCATTAAATAACGTGACCTTATCGTCATGACTTGTTCACATTTATAACCTCCTTGTATTTGACACCAACATATCCTTTTCTTATTTGTGTAGCGATTATGTCCTTGAACCAGATATACTTATAATAAAGATGTTTTAAAAGTAAATATTCAAAATCTCTAATCAGTTTATCGTATTATATTCCATGCATAAAAAATAATTATGAGAAAGTTTGTCATAAAATAAGTATATGTAATTATAGCTATCTCCGAACAGAGACATAATAAATAAATAATCTAACCGTTTATTGTATTAATTAAAGATCTTTCATAAGGAACATTGTTCAGTATTTGGCAACGGAAACCTCAAAATTTAAATAGTAAAATAATAATGACTGAATTTCACATTAAATTCGCAAGGGACGATAGTCGTATGGCCGGAACAGAATATACGAGACTTGTCGGAGGCCGATTATTATATTGCGTCGGTCATTTTCCCATCAAGTACATGAGCTGTAAATGATACTCCGTAACCTTTCATATAGATTATTACTTGTTATCGAAAACTCGTCAGCTAAATAGTACTCTACGTTGTAAGGACTAATAACAATATCTCTTGGAAACTTTCCATTTGTCATCAGTTTCGCAGACGCCACGAGAATAAGTCAGTGAATAATTCAGATTTGACTCATCACAATGTTTATCCATACTTTTATAACATATTTATTTATGATATGATGCATTTATTATTAAAAGAAATACATATACATGCTGCAAATCTCAATTTTTGAGATGACGTATACATGATTGTATCCTTTTGATTGTTCGGAAAATTATTGTAATCCTGGGTGTTATTGAAACAACGTTTAGCTCATTGAAATCTACCACCTTCGTCAGGTGTAAAAGGCATTTTTTTACTAAAGAAGATTTACCCTGTTTTCCTTAGTTGCAAAAAATAACATGGACTTAAAACCCAATTAACGTCATATGATTTAACGACCGAAACGTTTTACCCAATACCAATGTATTTGAGAATAATTGACTGAACAATGTAAACAATGCATATATATATATATATATATATATATATATATATATATATATATATATACATATACAGGGTGGCCGAAAAGTCCCAGGACACTGGCCGAAAAGATGTTCGAAGTGCTTTCACAGAAAGATTTGGAAAGCCCGCGCCATCAAGAAGTAATCTGTATCTGTGGGAGAAGAAAGTTTTTAAAACAGGTAGCGTCCTGGATCAGGCAAGAAGTGGCAGGCCGAAAGGAAACGTGTGCTGGTGTTCAAGAATCACTGCAACAGTCTCCCAAGAAATCCACCAGAAAACGTTCTGCTGAACTTGGAATACCAAGGGCTACCATGATGGATCATATGAAAAAGGACTTGGATGTCAAAGCTTATAAGCCATGTGTATAGTGTCCTGGGACTTTTCGGCCGCCCTGTGTATATATATATATATATATATATATATATATATATATATATATATATATATATAAGTAAATTTTTGGTACAGCAAAATGGAAGGAGAAATTTCAGAGGAAACATAATTTAATTTAAATACCAAAAAACAAGAAATGGGCAGGTGAAATTAAAATTTCCTTAAGGCCTTATCGTCTGACCCTCTAAGAGGAAACGTCAGAATGATAAATTAAAAACTAAGAAAACGAATGAGGGAAGAGGGGAATTTTGGTTTCAGTTGGAAGAACAGTGGAGAGAAAAAAAAATTCTCACTGTTCAGGTGGTTTTAAATCAATGAATATCTCCAACTGGTGTTTCAGAATCTTTTGTCTACACAGGCTAGGTCGAGAGTTGTTAATAACTAACGCCTCAATGATATTGAGATGATAGTTCGACCTAGCACTGTATAAAACAGAAAACCACCCATCGGAATATTGATCGGCACACCTATTTATACTCAACAGGTGATTGCCAATGGCGGACTCATGAGCTTGGGAGTGCCCGGATGTTTTCGAAACCTGGTGTAGTCGAATATCCCGAGGGATATGTTGGGATATTCTCATTTCTAATCTTTGGGATGTTTTGCCAACGTAGTCAGCTCCACACTGACAAACGAATTTATAAACAACAGAGTTCTTTTGAATGGTTGGCAAAACATCTTTACGAAAAGAAGAGAAAAAGGTTCGAGTTGTATAAACTACTCTAAGCATAGTAGCTGGAAAACAACGTTGAGTAGCAGAAGAAATTCTTTTTAACAATATGAAGGCCATCAGGACCCAACCATGGTAATTTTAGATAAATGGGACAACGTGATGGACCAATATGTTTACCACTATTAAATGTAGTAATTTTACGTTCAATAGTAGATTCTATTATATTAATCGGATATCCATTATTAAGAAAAATATTTGTGATTTCACCAAGTTCCATATCAAGACGGTTTGGTGAACAAATCATAAGTGCACGATGCGTAAGAGCGCTAATGAGGTTTATTTTTCTAGACTGAGGGGCAAAAGAAAACCAATTAAGATAGAGCCCTGTAAATGTAGGTTTTCTATAAACAGAGGTCTCAAACGTAGTACCAACTTTAGAAACACGAACGTCGAGGAATGGGAGAGAGCTACAGTCTTCAACCTCCATAGTAAATTGTAAAGATGGATGCAGGTTGCAAAGAAGACGAAGAAACTGTTCAGCTTCGCTCCGAGAGGGAAAGCATGCAAAAGCATCATCGACGTAGCGTGTGTAGAATGCTGGCTTAGTAATTTTGGAAAATAATTCGTTTTCCAAAAATCCAACGAAAATGTTGGTAACGAAGGACCAAGAGGGCTACCCATAGATATCCCATCAATTTGACGGTACATAATGTTGTTGAAACTAAAGGAGACTGATTTAGTAGCAAGTTCCATTAGTTCAACGAAAATTCGTTCAGGAAATTGTGGAGATTTTAAGGGGCCACGGTATAGATAGTCAGCACAAATACCAATGGTTTCATCCAAAGGTATATTAGTAAAAATACTATTAATGTCAAAGGAAGCCAAGAACTCGGTATTTTTAGATAAAGGTAATTTTTGTATCTGAGATACGAATTGAAAAGAATCAGAGATACAATGGACCGAATAAAAAGAAAGCACAGGTTTAAGAAGATCAACCAGTCATTTACCAAGTTCGTGTTGTGCAGAACCCAACATAGATAAAATGGGTCGCAAAGGAATGTTGGGTTTATGGACCTTGGGTAAACCGTACATTCTAGGCCTTTGAGAACCGATGGGTCGGATTCTATCATAAATCTCCTTAGAAATAAATCCGCTTTTATGAAGTTGAAGAAATCTTTTCTGGATTTTTATTTCCATACGAAAAGTATCATCATGGCTTAAATCACCCAAACGGAGAAATTTACTTTTATCGTCCAAGATTTGTAACATTTTGGAGATATAATCCGTTTTGTTAAGTATAACAACGCCCGATCCTTTATCCGGGCGAGAAAAGTAAATGTCGGGATTAGACCTAATTAATTTTGCCGCTTCAAAATAATTTTTCTGCCGAACAAAATCACTAGATTTAGTATTTATGGCAGAAAACCTCCGACCTAATTCGCCCAACTGAATTTTAACACTAGTTAATTCATCAGTAGAGATAGGCGAATGGTGTTTTAATTGAGTATACAATAATTCAATTTCACTAAATATTGAGATTTTATCAACAGAAGGGGGAGGAATGCAAAATTGTAAGCCAGCAGATAAAACAAATTCTTCTGTATTGGACAAAACATGAGAAGAATAATTAAATATATGTTTATCCAAATTTGTTATAATCCCAAACTTCTTAGTAATTAATTTTTTTAAATATTTATCATAAGAAGAAGCATATTTAATACGGGTAAAATTATCGCCGATGGATAAAAACCTAGAAAAACGGAGTTTATCAAAGAAAGATAGTTCTTTCCAAACCATGGCCCAAAGAAAAAGGTGTTTACTACGTAACGAATTATATGTATCAGAATTAAACAGGATTTCATCTTGTAGGAAAACACGTTGAACTGCCAATGTATTTCTACATTTAATTTTAGAAATACGATGGCAGATATAACCGGGAGCAACATGATTTAGGCGGCAAGATTTAAGAAATTCCATCCTACACTTCAAAACGATTAACTTATTTTTAATACGTATAACTTTGTTTAACGTTTTGATAAATTGTGAGTTGTACCGACCTCGAAAATATGTTAGTAAATTTTTGGTACAGCAAAATGGAAGGAGAAATTTCAGAGGAAACATAATTTAATTTAAATACCAAAAAACAAGAAATGGGCAGGTGAAATTAAAATTTCCTTAAGCCCTTATCGTCTGACCCTCTAAGAGGAAACGTCAGAATGATAAATTAAAAACTAAGAAAACGAATGAGGGAAGAGGGGAATTTTGGTTTCAGTTGGAAGAACAGTGGAGAGAAAAAAAAAATTCTCACTGTTCAGGTGGTTTTAAATCAATGAATATCTCCAACTGGTGTTTCAGAATCTTTTGTCTACACAGGCTAGGTCGAGAGTTGTTAATAACTAACGCCTCAATGATATTGAGATGATAGTTCGACCTAGCACTGTATAAAACAGAAAACCACCCATCGGAATATTGATCGGCACACCTATTTATACTCAACAGGTGATTGCCAATGGCGGACTCATGAGCTTGGGAGTGCCCGGATGTTTTCGAAACCTGGTGTAGTCGAATATCCCGAGGGATATGTTGGGATATTCTCATTTCTAATCTTTGGGATGTTTTGCCAACGTAGTCAGCTCCACACTGACAAACGAATTTATAAACAACAGAGTTCTTTTGAATGGTTGGCAAAACATCTTTACGAAAAGAAGAGAAAAAGGTTCGAGTTGTATAAACTACTCTAAGCATAGTAGCTGGGAAACAACGTTGAGTAGCAGAAGAAATCCTTTTAACAATATGAAGGCCATCAGGACCCAACCATGGTAATTTTAGATAAATGGGACAACGTGATGGACCAATATGTTTACCATTATTAAATGTAGTAATTTTACGTTCAATAGTAGATTTTATTATATTAATCGGATATCCATTATTAAGAAAAATATTTGTGATTTCACCAAGTTCCGTATCAAGACGGCTTTTACCTTTACTCCTGCTCTGAAATGGAACACGTACAACAAATATGTTGCCAGGGACGCTGGGAAAATGGTGGAATCCTTCTAACGCCCCAGAAGATATCTCACTACTAATGCAATTCTCTATCTGTATAAAAGCCAAGTACATCCAAGGATGGAGTACTACTGCCACATCTGGGCAGGAGCTACTTTTTCAAAGTATACTATATGCTAGGTAATATGTGACAATGTTTCTGTTTTCTTTTTTTATAAGGCAAAGGTAGAGAGGTAGGCTAGCAAGTTCTTTGGAGGTGCCTTACATGACAAAAACAGATTTTTGGATATGGATGATTGGTATGGCGGAGTAATAGAGGGGATTGCACTATTAATATTAATAATAACAACAGTCATAACGACGATGATAATGACAATAACAATGATGATGATAGTAGCGATAATAATAGCAATGTCTACGATAATAATAATAACAATAATAATAATAATAATAATAATAATAATAATAATAATAATAATAATAATAATAATAATAATAATAACTAGAATTTGAGTAAAATTAAGGGGTACGGATAAAGGCAAGGTCCTAGCCACATCCACCAATATAATATATAGTTTTGTGATTTCATTTCCCACTCCTATTGTTTTCATATATATATATATATATATATATATATATATATATATATATATATATATATATATATAAAAATAGGAGTGGGAAATGAAATCACAAAACTATATATTATATTGGTGGATGCGGCTAGGACCTTGCCTTTATCCGTACCCCTTAATTTTACTCAACTTCTAGTTATTATTATTATTATTATTATTATTATTATTATTATTATTATTATTATTATTATTATTTTTATTGTTATTATTATTATCGTAGGCATTGCTATTATTATCGCTACTATCATCATCATTGTTATTGTCATTATCATCGTCGTTATGACTGTTGTTATTATCAATATTAATAGTGCAATCCCCTCTATTACTCCGCCATACCAATCATCCATATCAAAAAATCTGTTTTTGTCATGTAAGGCACCTCCAAAGAACTTGCTAGCCTACCTCTCTACCTTTGCCTTATAAAAAAAGAAAACAGAAACATTGTCACATATTACCTAGCATATAGTATACTTTGAAATCCAGTATTATAGGCTAAAAACTAACCACCCAGATCCACCCTTTCGCCTTAGGTCACCACCATAATATGCCTCCCAAAAGTATACACTAAGTCATAGTGCTGTTGTCATCTATGCTGATGACACGACCATCTAGGGCAACACATCAAAGGCCGTAAATGACAAAGTTCTCTCTAATTCTCTATCCTCTGATCTTGAGCGCGTCGTACAATGGGGGAAGAGGTGGCTGGTCACTTTTTATGCATACAAAACACCTTCTGGCATCAATTGAAATGGATGGCTCTCGTCTTGGAGAGGCTCCCTGTTTTGAAATGCTTCTGGCTTTTACCTTTACTCCTGCTCTGAAATGGAACACGTACAACAAATATGTTGCCAGGGACGCTGGGAAAATGGTAGGATCCTTTAACGCCCCAGAAGATATCTCACTACTAATGCAATTCTCTATCTGTATAAAAGCCAAGTACATCCAAGGATGGAGTACTACTGCCACATCTGGGCAGGAGCTACTAAAAACAGCCTGTCCTGCCTTGACAGAGTACAAAATAGACTTCGTGGTTTAGTGGGGGGGTGCCCTTTTCTCTTCCGTGCAACCTCTCTCCTACAGAAGAGACGTTGCGAGCCTGTCTTTGTTTTATCGTTATTTCCATAGCAGGTGCACGTCTGAGCTCCAATCCGTCGTCCCCCTTCGCCAATCTTTCACGAGAAACACCCATCTGGCTGAAACTACTGTCAATAATTTTCCCCACTCTTTATCTGTGCCTAAATCCAAACGTAGATTCCATGAACAAAGCTTCTTTCTTAGAACTGCACGCCAGTGGAACTCTCTGCCTCGTGCCTGTTTCCCACCTGACTACAACTTTGACGTCTTCAAGTCCAACATAAACAAACTTCTGACAAACCGCCCCCTTAAGTAAGACACTCTACCAAACCCCCCATACTAATGATTACTACAATACTATCTCATTGATTGCTGTACACGCAATAACCCTTATCCCTGAGTGGCCTTCGGGCCTTGATAAGTGGTGACCCCCATGTAAAAAAAAATCTCACTTGCATCTGTAAAAATGTCCCACCATAGATAATAGACACCTTAGACGCCGTTAAATTAGAACCACAACACATCCAGTTAAGTCCCAACTTTAACCTTAAAACATTTACTACATACACTTAAGACTATGATAAAGACTCTATACACCTTTTTGCACTACACTATATATTATACGCTCCTCCTTTATTTTGAATTCGAACCTCTCCCCAACATCATCTATAATTTAAATTGTTTTGATCTATTTCGTTCCTAATGAATCCAATGCAAGACGCCGCATCCCCACTATGTTACCTAGCATCTTCTCTACTCTTCTGATGAGAAGCATTAGGCTTCGAAATGCCTTGGCATAAAGAGTCCCTTTTACCCCCCGAAACGATTGTATTCCCTTCTTGAATAAATGAACCAATCTATATCCACCAATATATAGTTCTGTGACTTCATTTACCACTCCTATTGTTTTCATATATAAGTTCCAAAGATACTTGTGCAGATTTATAATGTCCAGATGAGTCTCCTCTCATAGAATTGAGCTCGCTCTTTTCCTCTAACGCTCTTGTATGTATATATTTTGTTTAAAGAAAGGGATTCCTTTTTATACAGCAAACCGCTTACAAAGATGCTGCTGAATTATTATTTCCCCATAAAATACCAACCAGGCAGCAAAATCGGCCAAGCAGATGCGTTATCCAGACTCATTTCTTCTCATCAAAAAGCTGTAGAAGACGGTAACATCACTGCTATATCTGTGGAACTTGCAGTTGTCTGTGGACTTGTCTCCACAGTGCAGGTCACATGGGAGATGATCCGAAAGGTTACAGCCGCAGACCCACTACTACAAAAAGTTCTGTACTTCCACTGTACCAGCTGGCCTAATAAATGCTCTCATCAGCAACTTAAACCATTTTTTAAGCGAAGATCTTATAATAATGGAATACTTTTTTTTTTTTTTTGCTGAACGTGCTGTTGTTCCATCTAATCTTCAAAATAGAGTCCTCAGGCAATTTCACCGAAGTTAGCGTTAATTAATTGTTGGATTAATGTTAGAATGTAAATGAATGCCAATTTCACTTCAGCGTCATGCTGTACTCGTTCTATAGTGTACTTTGTTATAATTTTGTAGCTGAATTCTCAGAAAGGGTGCAAATTTCTTGCTAATATACTAATGAAATATATTGATTGGTAAGCTGAGAATAATTTAAATATTGTCTCATCGTAAAAATACAGGAAAATTGTTTCTATGAAATGTTGCTTATACACGTAAAACACACATTTCGACAATAAATCCAGTTAAATAGTAAATATAATTTGACTAAGTTCTTAAGTTTAATCAACACAAAGTTATATTTTATTTCTGTTTTCATAACACAAAACTGAAATAACATTCTAAACCAACAAAACATAGGTACAAGAGATCAGTATTATAGGCTATCATACCAGCGAGTTGTCAACAATAATTACCACTTAGAAAGACTATACACGAACACACAATCGAAAGATAGGAATGTATAGACAACTCCAACAATTTAAACAAATTGTAACACATGTGCACTCCTAAAAGCGTCGGCATATAATTGCTGATGAATACATAAGTTCTCAAGACACAACAACACATATAATCAGTATTTATATGACCGCGGGAGAAAATATCCGTAGCAGCGAAGTATTGTTGGATTGCGAAAAGATTAGTAGCAGCAGGAGACAAAAGGACGCGCCTATGCAAATTAGGAAGTGTGTGCGAGAAGACCAAGAAAAAGAAACAGATTCACCACGTGCTCGAGAGGGAAGCAAATGCGCGTGGAAGGAAATGGACTTGAAAAGTCGGCGGCTGAGCTGGCATGCGGTAGAGGAAAGAGAAACGGAGCAGGCTAGATGGACATGTGACAGCGAGATTCTTTTTAAGTCATGTCTAAACGGGAGAGTAATTGCAATAACACCTTTTGTAAAAAAAAAAGGAAAAAAAATACCAACCCGGATGTTTATTAATTTCTTTCCCCTTTTTCTGTGTAACAACAACATTTACTGGAACGAAATCCAATATTGACACGAAAACATAATTATGAACCGCGTAAATCAGGAAAACTATATCTCCCCAAAACAGTCTTACTACACATGACGTGTTGTTTTAGGTAGTAAATCCGATCGCATATATTTAGTTTACTTTTCATGAACACATTAATTGCATTTGCAAGTAAATATTCAAAATGTATATTTTATCATATTTAGAGTATACATAAAATAATTAATGATGCGTAGTTTCTTCGTATAATATCTATATCCAAATAGATAATTGAGAAATAAATAATTAAAACGTGCTTATGTAATCATTCACTATATCGCGAATAAAACAATGTCTAATATTTGGCATTAGAAAACTTCAACATGGAAAGACTAAAAGAATAATGGCTTTATTTTACATTGGATTAGCAGACAACAATGGAATAGTTTGTATGAATTTATATTGTAATGTCCCCAATAACAAAAGAATAACAATCATAAAACTACAAATATAGCCTCCTGCTATTAAACAACTGACAAGAATTCACAGCAGGCCATTTATCAAATAGCTTTATGTGCTCCAATAAAACTTTGTAAACTGAAATAAACAAACTGAAAATTCCTGGACTGTAAATATAAATTCATACCCATTAATTCAGAGTAAGATCGATTTTGTCCATCCTCGTTGTGCAGTTTTGTTACGCAAATATTTGCTTACTAGCGTTTCCAGTCCATCAATCATTGTCGTGTTTATCATTTAAAACAGAAATTATTTGGAAAAATGAATTAAAAATAACTACGTTTTTGAGATTTTTAACGTTTGGCTTTACATTTTCGAGAGCAAAGCAGTGGTTATGGTCTTTTCCGGGTGTTTGATTTTAGTTAATTCAAAATGTGGTCACGAGAAGGCTTCTTTTTTATTAGTTATCAAAGCGAGTTGTGGTTTACGTAGACACATGTGTCCCACAATAAGTCGCCGCTCTTGAACTATTTGAAATGCAAAGGTCTCTTAAAATGCCATTTTATTGGTAAGTGATATATTTCTATTTCATAAATATTTTTATTCATTTATATTTAAAATATCGTTTTTTTGCAACCAGTATTTAACATTCCCAAATATTGCAATTAATTTATTAGAATATTTAACCATGACTCCTGTTCCATATGTTTATTAAATATTCATTATTTTTTACATAAAATTATAAAATGCAATTATCAGCAAGTCGATATTTGCTATTTTTATTACATTGAGCTAATGTATTTACTTGTTTGTGGTTTACGTTTTCCAGGTTATTTTCCTACTTTGCTTATTTTATATCTAATTTGATATACTAATTTCTATACAAAATAAATGGTTTATTTTTCATGCTGAGATGGGTTAATTTATTTTAACAAAGCCTATGCTTTTTACAAGTTGTAATCAATATCGTATATACTTAGATATATGTAAGCAGTTTAGAATTACTTCTTGTCGTTTGTTAAGAAGACTTTTTAAAGATATAATTATATGATATGATTTTATGTTGCAAAGATTGCATCTGCCATACTTATTTGGAGGTTATTTACTAGCACTTCTTAGTATAGAACATTTTTATCTGTATTTAATTTTCTTCACTTCTTAATTTCCTTATCTACTTTGCTAATGACATTCTGTTCTTAATAATATAAACGTTTAATATTTTAAAAGGTTTTATATGGTTATTTTATTTATTTTGAAATCAACAGTCCGTAGCTACAATGTATGTGCTTGTTCTATAATTATCTATTATTCTATATTTATGTACTGTATAAGAAATGAGACATTTTTTCAGAAAGTCATCTAAATTTCTACAGTTGCAAAGTGAATACTCTACAATTTGTTCCTGAAGAAAGAAACCTCCTTCATTTTTGTATCTGTATATGTTTCACTGTAAGAACTTATTATAGTGTTCGCTTGATTATGGGGTTCATAAATAAATATGTTGGTATTACTTAGTTTTATAAACCTCCTTCATGTTTGTGTCTGTATAAGTTTCACTGTAAGAACTTATTATAATGTTCGCTTAATTATGGGGTGGGTTCATAAATAAATATGTTGGTATTACTTAGTTTTATAATTTAAAAAAAATCAGTAATTTGAACGAATTCTGTCGGCGAATCATTTTTTACTGAGTGCGCTATAATGCGAGCCTAGCTACAATCTTTACGTCTATTTTATGGGGTTCATAAATAAATATGTTGGTATTACTTAGTTTTATAAACCTCCTTCATGTTTGTGTCTGTATAAGTTTCACTGTAAGAACTTATTATAATGTTCGCTTAATTATGGGGTGGGTTCATAAATAAATATGTTGGTATTACTTAGTTTTATAATTTAAAAAAAAATCAGTAATTTGAACGAATTCTGTGGGCGAATCATTTTTTACTGAGTGCGCTATAATGCGAGCCTAGCTACAATCTTTACGTCTATTTTTTGTTTCTTTTTTCCGTTATTATTTTTAGATATTTGAATAATGTTCCCTTAAAAGTTCTTTTTGCAAATGTGTTGTATACTATTTAAAAATTATATTTATCCTTTACTCTGTTGTATGAAATAATGTGGTAGTTTCGTTTTTCTTCTTTTCTCAATTTAATATCTCATTTTGATTTTTATGTACTGTATTTTGTATCTATATCTGAATGTAGCTTAGGCATTATTATACTATTCATTTCATATTATATATATGCTACTTATGGGATACCCCTGATATTCTTTTTGATATGCTGCGTATAATTGATTCCTCCACTGAGATTTGATGGTTCAGTTTACAGTCACTATAATAGAAAGTTTGATAAGGTTCATAGTATTTATCATTAAGAATTGGGTAACATCAGACACTATGATTTTTTAAAATTCTGAGTGATACTTATGTTAAAGTTAATACATTTACAGAAATTGTACATCACAGATATACACTTTCTAAATATTTATTACCAGATATGTACAAAACACAATCATATGTAAACAAAACCAAAATTGTGATATATGCACTATACCTCATTATATATGTAAACATCATAATCATGATATATATATATATATATATATATATATATATATATATATATATATACATACGAGGCAAAATTATGGTGTATCAACAAAACAAAAGTATGATATATGTGCAAACAATCTCCTGATATATGTAAAAAATATAAAATATGCACACATCAAAATCATCTGTGTACAAAATAATGATACATGCACAAAACCAAATTATGATATATGTACAAAATAAAATTATGATGTATGCACAAAACCAAATTATGATATATTTGTGCAAAACAAAATCATTATACATGTGCAAAACAAAACCCTGAAATATGTATAAAGAACATTGTATATTTAATAACATCATGATATATTTACAAAAATGTCATATCAGTACAAAACAAAATAATTACATATAAACTAGAAAAATCAATAGCAATGCACAAAATATGTAAATAAAACAACATCTTAATAGATCTGCAAAGCAAAATAATATTATATACATTTAACAAAATTATGATATATGTACAAACCAAGATCATGATATATGTACGACAGAAAATCATGATATATTTACAAAACAAAATAGTGTTATATGCACAAAATAATAATGTTATATGTACAAAACTAAAGAATGTTAAATAATAAAGAAAACTCAATCTTATATATGTACAAAGAAAAACAATATATATAAACTTCATGTCTTTGAATATATTTTCAAATTAGAGTTTTTATTTTTTATAATATTTTAGCTGTAAAAATTTTACAGGACAGAAACGTGAAAAGAAATAGTTTTTTTTTCTCTCCCTCCTGAGATATACTTACAACACAAATTAATTAAAAATTCATTAACGAATCAGTATTAATTAGTTTTGATATGAACGAAACAAAAAAGAGTGCGTTGAATAAAAATAAATATTTTCTTGTTTTATATTTTAGGAATCGATATTGTTAGCATCGTGCTGAAATATTATTTAGAAAGCTATTCATAACGGGGGATATCTAAGAATTTTGCACTTTCACCTAGCAATTTAATAACAAAGGCGGTTGTTTTTCTATACACATAGATTCGAAAAAGTAGTCAAAAACACGTATATAACAAATAAATGTAATCAAAGAGACATTACAATACTTTTCTATCTAACTGGATGAGTTTTTTTTTTATTTAAGGTAAAATATTTATTCGGTTCGAAAATCATAGTGTTTATCGATATATTTTAAAAAAGACAAATCACGACGGGCTCGCAGTTGAATACGTTAATTTCGGAAAATAATTTAAAACTTAAAACCTATACGAAATACCGTTAGAAAATTAATATTTAATACTGTGACATATGCTGACATATATTGAATGTGTTTCTAATATTGTAATACAATATCGTAGTGGGTTCTTATATTTTCTTGCTTTTGAACCATTATTATTTATGGTGTGACTCTCTTTTAGTAGTTAATTCAATTTTATTTCCGTATTCATGTATTCTGCACTGATATTAAGATGTAGACTATAGCGCTGTATATGATTCCTAACCATGTAACTGATGAAAAACATCGGGGAAATGTGGGCACAGAAGAACAGAAAACCAAAACATTACATATAATTTCTGTATTTAAAATGATAGTTATTTAAATATTTCAACATATAACCTTTTGGAGAATGTCCAACAAAATAAGGGGAACTCTGGACTGGAATAAAAATTAAAAAAATTGTCTCAATCAGGAAGTATTTCTTCCACTGACCGGCCACAGAAAAGGTCAAGTGTAGCATCAAAATAAATACTACAATGTGATTTTGTTCAGAAGGACAAGAAATGTGTGCGTTTAATATGTTTATTTAATTGTTTGTTCCCTAAATTCATAATTCAGTTTTACATTATTTGATTGTATATTGCTGTAAAATTACGTAATTTTACATAATATTTATATTTTATATGGAATAAAGTTCAGTTTCATTATTAATCGAATCGGGTTCCTGTCATTTTTTATCATGATTTTATTTTTTTAATACCCTCATATTATCCGACAGTGGTAGTTTGGCAAATCCTACCTACATTGCCAGCAGTTATTTTTCAGTATACATGCATTCTATATCTCGGTGTACGTGGTTAAAACCGAGCTGCGGACATCATGTTCCGGAGAAATTCGGGCTGAATGCTTATTTACGTCTGGTTCATTAAATGCATAAGTATAACTTATTTTGTTTTTAGTTATGGTTTATTTCATGAATTTAACAATTTCTGTTTTACTCTTTTAAAGATTGTTCATTTTTTAATGTATACGCATGTAGCCAGAATCGTAATTTTTCCTCATTTCAAAATAGTTAACCGAAAAGAAACAAAGCCGAATAATTTTTTTTGTATATGGTAATATTTTTTTTTACTTTTGAATATTTAAAAACACACTTTGATTAGATACAATCACTGTTGCCAATTATGACGAAAAATGGACCTGTAGTTTTCTAGTTTATTTAAGCCGAACAAACCAGACGTTCAATTTTTTTTTATATAGATGTACAAAACAACATCATTGTATATGTACAAAAATGATGATATATTTACAAGAAAGTATCACATTACATGTATGAAACAAAATCATGTTATATGTAAAATCAAATCTTTTATATGTGTACAAACAAAATTATGATATACAGACAAAACAAAAAATGGAATATGTACAAAATCAAAATATTACGATTAAACTTACTATATTTATAAATATATGCATGTGACAACATAATATTGTTTTCATTGCTTTGTACTCTGTCTTATATATCCGTTAATATCTTATATGTTTTATATAGACGGATGTGATTCTCGGTTGATTCTGTATCTTATATAAAGCAGAGGGTCAATAAAATGAAAAGAATATACTGACAATTTTAATTAAAATGAATATCGGTTCCTAAACGAACGTATACTCAAGTGGATTATGTTTGTGTTTTTTTTCTTTTGAAGCTGATTATTATATATATATATTTATATATTATTATAATTATTATATTATTTTTTTTACTCGATATTAATATAGCTCTTGGATACATATATTATTGAGCTTATTATATATCTACACTACTATGGGCACTGTTCCTGTTTAAGTATTAATATGTTTATTAATACATGAAAGTAGACTCTGATCTTTAGACCCCAGATCGAACTTCCCCCTCTCTCTCTCTCTCACTATATATATGCATATATATATATATATATATATATATATATATATATATATATATATGTGCGTGTGTGTGCGTGTGTGCGTGCGAGTGTGGTGGGTTGGTGTGTTTCTGCGTGTATATGTGTATGTATATATAATATTTTAGAAATTACACTACTGGCTGTTTCTTGCTGTCTAGCGTTTACTCAATTAAGGATTCTTTTTGTATTTTAAGCTGTCTTTAAACTTCTGGTCCTGTTAGTATTTGTATATGTTTGAAATCAATTATTGATTCTAACCGCCTTATTGTTTTTTTCACGCTGTTGATTGGATGTCTAACGTCGTTCGTAACTAAAAAAATAAAATCATAAATCAACTATGATTATATGTAATAAATATAATAAACATATCCGTTTAAAAGCTATATATGTACAAATTAACAAATTAAAATATTTAAAGGAATATTTAGAGTTCAGAAGTTTTAGAAGAAATAAATTATTTGCTTAAAGTTAAAGCAATAACAGAAAATTATTTATCATTAGATTTAGAGTATTTACAGTTTATGACTATTCTGAAGGTTTATAAACATCTCCCTATTATAAGAAGAAGCAGAACATCTGTAAGTAGTCGACAGTGTGAACAAAAACCGAAGTTCAGCCTTAAATTGTAATTTGTTTTGTCGTGTTTGCAGCAAAGTTCGCTTATTTATCCGAATTTAGTCTGTTGAGTTCGTGTTCACTTATTATTGGGCAACTGTTCGAACGCAAATGAGGAGATCATCACTAATAAGACGGTAATGAATTTTCTGTGTTCCAGCATCTTCCGCGCATTAATTGTGATAGACATACCGAATTCAGTGTATAATCGTGAGTACTTGTTCACTTATTTCGAGCAACTTGCTGCTGAAAGTTTATATATAATTGTTTTCATTCCTCTGTTTAAAGGCTTGTGTACGTCTAAGAAACTTCCAGAAACTATCGTTTCTTACATCTCACACGAAATGTGCGAGATCGACACATTGTTAACTAGGAAATGTCAAGATACACTATATTCACCGCTCACAACCTGAAAATAACCGATTTCCAGAATACAGTCAGTGTGCAATCGTCTTTTAAATGTAAAAAGGTTTATATACGAAAGATTCAGTTCGGCTAATCCCATTTTATTCGTTTTTTAAAATTTTATTTGTTATGTTAACCGACAAGCGACTATATCATCCATTATAGAAATCGGAAATATTTCCCATGGATTTACATATAAAAAAATATATTTCAAACTTTCATGACAATGTAGTGAGTAAACACGTTATTTTTTCTACCTCTCCAAGGAATTCATTTAATGTAATGATGGTTATATATTCTCATCTGACAAGAGGAGTAATGTGTTACAAGAATCGAAAACTAGGAACTTAAAAACATCAGCTTGGAACTCTGGCCTGAAAAGATTTGTAATGTCACGTCGGCCTTACCCAATAGAGGCGATTGGGGTGATTAGCATTAAAGTAGACATATAAATGTAAGGATGGGCTTGTTTGAAGTGTATATTGCTATAAAAACTTCATCACCTAAAACTCTATTTTATCGATTGCTAAGACCCTTTTAATAACCTTTCTAATATCGATTATTTATTCTTTAAATAGCTAATACATTCTGCACAGTATACAAATGTAAAATTCTCACGTATTTTTATATAAAAAATATATGAGTTTGTTAATCCGGTCATGCGTTACTTGGTGATTAATATATAACTTTTCATCCATCAGACGAAAAAATTCTAAGTATTAGAGGAGTTAAACGCCCCCCTCACACACACGCAAACACCAGCAAGAGATTGTGAGAGATGGATAGAAGAGTGTGAATCATACAGTAATAACCCTATGTTCCTTAAATAATATTTTTGTTTGCATGCATGAAAACGCGTACAGACATCGGAAAATTTACATGTTAAATGTACATTATGACTGAGCCGGTATATGTTTGCCGTCATGCGCATGCGCATACTTAATACAAGCCACAACATTAAACTGCTACGCTAGATGGTTTGATTTAAATTCTAGGTGATAAAACCAACTTATTTTTTTGTATTTGTATTAATAAAACAATAAAATAATACGTATATTTTACTCGCGGTTTGGAATTTGGAAGCCTATATATCTTTTATTTTACGATTTCATATTTATTTCATATATGTTTAAGATGGGGAGGGTAGAAAATAATATTTTTTATGATCTAATATGTAATTTGTTTCATATATACTTTTAAGTTATAGGTGGTGGAAAATAAGATAGGAAATATGTTGAAATAATAACATTTAGAAAGACATTCTTAATATGAGGAGGGGAAGGTATTTTTTAAAACTATTTTGAATTTTCACCTAAGAATTTATTAAATAAGAAATGGTACATACGGAATAAAGACCGTGCTGAAATAATAGCGTTATTATTTGGAAAGCCATTTTTAATATGGTTAAAGTAGGGTATGTTTTTTACTATTCTTTACTTTCTTGTAAGGATTTAAAATAATTGCCTCGGTCTTTAAGATCAAGTAACCCAGTTGTTTTCACCAGGCATGAGATCGCTGAAAAGCTGCACAAGAATGCTACACTTTGACCTTAGCAAAAAGTTCAAGTAAGCGTAATATAGTCCTACCAGGTATTATCTGCTTAAAAAAACAAAACAAAGGAAAGATACAAAATTATCGCCACATATTATTTAAGGAACATAGGGTTATTACTGTATGATTCACACTCTTCTATCCATCTCTCACAATCTCTTGCTGGTGTTTGCGTGTGTGTGAGGGGGGCGTTTAACTCCTCTAATACTTAGAATTTTTTCGTCTGATGGATGAAAAGTTATATATTAATCACCAAGTAACGCATGACCGGATTAACAAACTCATTTTTAAGAATAAGGGGGGTATAGAGCTTATTCCGGCGTAGCTGAATCAGTTTACGATCTCAAAAATACGTTATATTAGCCATGTCTTAAAACAAAGAGAGGGGGAATCTGGAATCATACCTGGAAACGACTGAATCAGTTAATGATCTCGAAATTACTTGTTTTCACGTATATTTATAAGAGTCAGAGAGGATGTAACGTCCGCCCCAGAAATGGCTGAGCCTCTTTAGGATCTCAATATTCTTTTATTCAATATTTATTTTTAAGAGATGTGGGTGGGTGTTGATATAAAGTCAGTCCCAGAAATGGCTGAATCTGTTTACGTTCTTATGAGTTTTTTTTTTAATTTCATATCTATTTTTAAGTGAAGTAATTTACGAGTTCATACTTACTTACATATTTTATTCCATGTATATTTTTTAAAGTGGGCGTTGAGGAAACTGGCATTCGAAATAGGAACAGTGTTGAAATAATAGCTTTAATCTTTAGAACACCATTATTACTATGGGGGGCATATATTTTTAACTATTCTGTGCTTTCACCTAACAATTTAAAACATGACAAATCGCACATAGTATAGGGATCGTGCTGTTACGATTGAGAAAGCCGTTCTAAAAAGGGAGAGACGAAGGTATTTTTATAAAATGTTCTGTACTTTCACCTACACATTTTATCAATACAAAAAAAATAACATACGGATTAAGGACTGTGCTGAAGTATTAACGTTATTTAGAAATCCGATCTTAATATAGGGATTGAAGGTTTTTAAAACTATTTGTACTTTCACCTAACAATGTATTAAATAAGAAACTAACATACGGAATACGGGCTGTGCTGAAATAATAAAGTTATTATTTAGAAAACAAGTTAATATGCTGAATGGATGGTATGTTTTGAACTATTCTGTAATTTCATCCGACAATACAATAAATAAAACAACTGACATACGAATTACGTACCGTGCTTAAATAATAACGTTATTCAGAAAGTCATTCTTAATAAGAGGAGGGGAGGGAATTTTTTAACTAATCTGTATTTATTGCTGTATGTTTCTCTTTAATTTCCTCCGCACGAGTGCAGAGTTGTAAACAAAGTCGGTATTTAATATGGAGGACATCCAGCTCCCCCAAAAAGGAATTCGTAATAGTAACAAAAGTTCTTCAGTAAATTAGAACAAAAGTGAAACGAGGCACCAGAAAAGGTACTATACTTTGGGATATTAACTTTTTTATTCAGCCAAAATTAACGTGAACAGAAAATTTAGGCACAACGCCAAGTAAACTTTGATCTGGGTCAAAAGACCAAGTAACCAAGTACTTTTTTCCTAGGAATTATCTTCTCCTTAAGCAACATTGAGCTTGGCCATTATCAGATGGGTGACTACTTGGGAATACCAACTTTTTAGTAACTCACCAAAGTTAAGCAAAATTGAGCTTGGCCATCAGCAGATGCGCTACTACTAAGGAATAGCAAATGTTTTATGTAGATCACCAAAGTTAAGCTACATTAAGAGTACTGTGCAATTTGATAATGAAGCAAAGGTTGTCTAATTACTTAACGGTGTCAATATATTTATGCATTTAATTGTAAAATCCTGCTGAGACATCTTCCAAAATTGACAGAATTTTTCTTACAATTATAATGCCGATAATGAGGAAGGAAACAAACCCAATAATTTTTAAATTGATGGTGAAGCAAAGGTTGCTAATCATGAACAAACCAATGCATTTATGTATTAATTTCGAAATCCTAATGATGCATTTTCTTAAAATGATTTCAATTTTCTTTAAATTGTGGTAGCCTTGATGGAAAAAGAAATTATTTCTTATATGCTGTACAATACCTGTCGAGAGTATGCTAAATTGTTTGATATACGTATTTAAATTACCCGTCCGAAGGGAAATAAAATTAATTTAATATGTGTTGTGCATTACCTGTTCTCACATAGGTAAAATTATTTCAAATACGGGCTGCAAATTACATATCCTGGGGAAAGTACTATTATTTCATACATGTGTAATACTTCTACTAAGGTAGTAAAAATATTATTTTGCTCGAAATAGCAATAGGTCCGTAGACATTAATAATTCCTCTACCCCAGGAAATACGAGTATATTCAAGATCAACTTCATGTTTTTCATTTTTATACAGTCCCGAGCAGCGCCGGGAATCCCGCTAGTATAAAAAATAAACGTTATCACAGTGATTCCGCTGAAATAACAAGGTGTTCAGCAGGTATTTAATGACTGATGCTGATAAGATTTTCAGTTCTTGGTATTGTTTCTTGCTGTGTCAATTAAGGAAAAATGTGGTAAAGAATTGCATGAACTTGAATTAACTATTACAGGCGCAGCCACCTTAAGAGAGATTGTCCGTTGTCTCGACATAATAAATTGTACCCACTATATGCATGTAAAAACGAACGCTAATATTAAAAGAACATATATAACTGTATATATGCATATATATATATATGATTGCAACGTCTTGGCAGACGAGTTCCACTCCCTCAGACACTTAAAGTCCATGAGCCAAAAAATGACTTTTTTTAGTCCTACTGGTGAATTCAAACACTCAAGCAGGCAGACACTGAATACGGCCATTGGGATCAATTTTTACATGTGCCCACCATTTCAAGACTCCTCGCGTCACAAGTTTTCCATCGCCACAGTAACTTTTTTATAGACAAATGCCTCAGGGAGTATCTATAAACAGATGATGTTACAGAGTCTTAGCTTTGTACGGTAGCAAAATCTCTGTATCGATTCAAAGTGCAGACCAGCTTAATGCGGGTACTGATCTCCCGCTTTATGTTTTTTTTTTAAATCAGAGATTTGCTTCTCCTACAAAGGTTGCCTTCACCACGGCTTACGGGAGCCTTCTCCACCCCAACACACACATACCTACACACAAATACACACGGTGCTAGTTGGCCGTTGACCCCGAAAAAGGGCTCATATATATATATATATATATATATATATATATATATATATATATATATATATATGTCAGGTCATGTCATGTATATATATACATATATATATATATATATATATGTCAGGTCATGTCATGTATATATATATATATATATATATATATATATATATATATATATATATATATATATATATATATATATACAGGGTGATCAAAAAAACAAACAAAAGTTAAATGGAAGCCATCTAGAACATATGCTGTAGAATGGAGAAAAAATCCTAAAGATCCGAGTGTTTTCATGTGATGTTTTGAATATAATAAACTAGTTATGACCAACGGTTCATCTCATTGGGAGAAAACACTATGAAACGGCGCCTAATTAGAGTTGGGGCCCATTTTTTTTGGGGGGGGGTCACACTATATATATATATATATATATATATATATATGTGTGTGTGTGTATATATGGATATATATATATGTGTGTATATATATACATATATATATATGTGTATATATATTGATAAAAGTAAGTAATGTGAGGATATTTTTCGTATTATATACCCAACGTATGTTTTATCTACAGTCTTGAAATTCAGTATATAGGATATTCAGATATTTAATCTCCTTTCATCCAAAAACACGCCTGCTAATGGGTCAAAGTTGAAAAATGAAAATTTGCAGTTATGAGATTTTTATCTGTTTTCTAACTGTTTCAAGAATACGCATGCGTATATTGTTCCCATTAAAGATTACATATGTTAAGCGTAAGTAGTTTGAAAACATCGTTCAAAGATCGTCTGACGCTGTTATGGTTGTTATTGTAATTAGCTCATTGTCTTTAAGTGTTTGTTTCAGTCTCAGCTAGAGTATTTATCTTTTTTTTTATTTACAAGAAATGAACGGTTTTAGAAAAACACAAAAACACATAATTATTGTTTGCACATGACTCAGTGTCTATATCAATTAATATAAAATATCAATCCGTGTTTTACGACATAACAATATCGGACAACACCGGGCGATCTGCTACTATATGATAAAATACCAATATTTTACGTCTTGTTTGATTTAAGCTTCAGACTTCCATTTAATTATCAGCAATGTTTTAGGTTTAGTTTTTGGAACGATTGAGGCAATGCAACAATTATTTAAGCAGTGCAGCTGGACAGACTCAAGAACGCTTGAAGGCAAAACAAACCAATATTAATGACGAGAATCGTATCAGGCTGATGTACAGAGTTCATGACAAGAGAAGGGAGAAGCTAAGTTGGCCTATCTCAATTGACCACAAATACGACCGGGCTAATAACTACTGATGAGGTGAATATTACGTTGAGGCGATCTGTTTGCACAAACAGACAAAAATAAAACCAGACGAAAGGGAAATATTTACTAATTGCCGTAAACCGTTCGAAAATGTGAACACTTGCCAAGAGTCCGCGGTAAAAGATGTTCAGATGGATATATTAAACAAAGAAGCTTCGACCTTTCGACTCTTATATTCTCTGTATTGTTTTTGTAAGTTGAATGTGAATGGGTAACTCGATCTTATGAGCATTCAAATGTTTTACAAGTATTTTGATAGTAAATAAATATTTACACGAATGCGCCGTTTTTTTATTTTTATAATGTGAAGCCATGGTAGAATTTATGCAAAAAAAAAAATACAAAAAAAAAAAATTAAATCTTACAACGCTAGAATTAATGAAGTCATTACATAAGCGTGAGTTAGCCAAAAGGCCAAGAAAAGGGTATTTATTTGCTCCCCTACCGAGCAAATTAGGCACAAGGGTGATTTTTAATGTGATGAGTTAAGGGGAAATTGGGACCTACTCCCTGGGGCGTAGGGCAGCTGGATAGTGACAATTGGTATGAAGCGTTCCCCCTACATTGACGAAGGTCTTATATGTTGGGTTAGTATTTATTTGCCCCGAGCAAATTGTGCGCAAGGCTGATTTTTAATGTGAGGTGTGAATGGGGAAATGGGGACCAGCTCCCGGGGAGTAATTGGGCTGGATAATGACAATTGATATGAAGGGTTTCCCTACATTGACCAAGGTCTTATATGTGGGGTTGGTATTTATTTTTTCCCTACCGAGCAAAGTAGGCACAGGGCCGATTTTTAATGTGAGGAGTGAAGGGGAAATGTGGACCAGCTCCCAGGGGAGTAAGAGAGTGACAATTGGTATGAAGGGTTGGTATTCATTTGCTCCTCCCCCGGGTTAATTAGGCACAACACCGATTTTTAATGTTAGAAGTAAAGGAGAAATTTGGGCCTACTTCCCGGGGAGTAGGGTAGCTGGATAGTGACAATTTGTATGAAGGGTTGCCCCTACATTAACGAATGTCTCATATATGGGGTTGGCATTTATTTGCTCCCCACAGTGCAAATTAGGCACAACACCGATTTTTAATGTGAGGAGTGAAGGGTAAATGAGGGCCAACTCTCCTGGGAGTAGGGGAGCTGAATAGTGACAATTTGTATGAAGGGTTGCCCCTACATTGACAAAGGTTTTATATGTGGGGCTACCCCAACATGGTCTTTGCTTGCAGTATATGTCGGAACAGATACTACACTTCGATCATGGCCAAAATGCCAAGAAAAAGGTATTTATGTGCTCCCCCACTAAGCAAATTAGGCACAAGGCCGATTTGTAAGGTGAGGAGTGAAGGGGAAATGGGGATCAACTCCCCGTTGAGTATGCGAGCTGGATAGTGACAATTTGTATGAAGGGTTGCTCTACATTGGCTAAGGTCTAATATGTGGAGTTGTTATTTATTTGCTCCCCCACAGAACAAATTAGGCTAAAGACCGGTTTTTTAAGTGATGATTGAACGAGAAGTTTGGATCAACTACATTGATCAAAGTCTTATATTTGGGCTTTCCCCCACATAGGTGTTTGCTTGCTGTATCGGCTGAAACAGATACTGCAGTTTTATCTTGACCAAAATGGCAAGAAAAGGGTATTAATTTGCTCCCCTTTCGAGCAAATTAGGAACAAGGCCGATTTTTATGTGGAGTGAAAGGAAAATCGGGACCAACTCTCCGGGGAGGAGGGGAGCTGGATAGTGACAATTGGTATTAAGGGTTGCCCCTACATGGACCAACGTTTTATATGTGAGGCTGCCCCCACTTATGGTATTTGCTTGCAGTATCTGCCTGAACAGGTACTACACTTTGATCTTGGCCAAAAAGCCAAGAAAAGTGTGTTTATTTTCTCCCCCACTGAGCATTAAGGCACAAGGCCGATTTGTAATGTGAGGAGTGAAGGGGAAATGGGGATCAACTCACCTGGGAGTAGGGGAGCTGGATAGTGACAATTGGTATGAAGGGTTGCCCCTACATTGACCAAGGTTTTATATGTGGTGTTGCCCCTACATATGGTCTTTACTTGCAGTATCTGCTGGACACATATTACACTTTGATCTTGGCTAAAAGACCAAGAAAAGGGGTATTTATTTTCTCCCCCACCGAGTAAATTAGGCACAATGCCGATTTTTAATATGAGGAGTGAAATAAAGAGCAGCTCCCATTGGAGTATGGGAGCTGGTTAGTGAGAATCTGTATGAAGGCTTGCCCCTACATTGACAAAGTTCTTTTATGTGGGGTTGCTCTTGGTGATGATCTTGGCCAAAAGGCTAAGAAAAGCTTAAAAATCTAAGAACAGCATCTATTAACAACACACGTTTGATCTTAACCAAAAAGGCCAAGAACGAATGTGTTATGGACAGACCGACAGAAGTGATTATTTTATTCTTTGAATACTTTTACACTTTCGGCCCTTTACTCACTCGTCTCAACAATATGTGACATGATAATCTTTTATTACCGGTTTCCATTTAATCGCCGAGAAACATTGCCTCTGTTCTGTATGAAAACGGATGCCAGTTTAACCTTTTTTGTACCAATGTTCCTTAAATGGAACATAGTTTTCAACATACTATAGAAATTGTAATTTTGCTTTAAATTCAATTTTTATAAGTTATTTCTATTAAAGTAGCTTCATTTTACTCCAGATTTATGAAAATTTTTATAAATTATTCTTATAGTTAAAATAAATGGAATTTCAAATAGAGCTATAATCACTGTATTTTATGGATGAGAATTGGAAGGCCTGAAATAACCATAAAGCAACCTGGGAGAAGTTTTTGATCAAGAGGATATCCTTCAGCAGCAATCAAGGTTTGTATGTAGGTTGTTAAAAATATAATACACCTAACAAAAAATTAGATATGAAACAAATACAAAAAATGCTCCATTTATAAAACATTGGGCGGTTACTGCTCCAAAGGTAGCAACATATATCTTGTATTGTATTACCTAATACTGTACGTTTTATAAGGTATGCACTAAATATTTAAAAAAATTATAGATATAAATTTTATATTTCTGACAATATTCATCCTTTTTTTCATAGATGGATCCTCATAAATTTTATGGAAGAAGACAAGAGTTTCTACACTTGCTGAAGCTCGTGCGGTAATTGAGCAATCATCAGAGCCTGCAGCCATTGCTGCGCTACCTCCTACTGCAGGAGATGCAGCAGATCAAGAAAGTGATATCGAGGAAATTCCCGAAGACCCGGAAGTTGAGTATGAGCCGGCTGGAGAAATTGAAATAGAAGAAAATACGGAAAGCGAGTCTGATCACGAAATCCTGCCATTTCAAAAAAAACAAAAGGAAACAGAATAGTAACATTGTTTGGAAGAAGAGTGCTATATTTAGCAAGCCAATGCAAGTTAGAAATGCCGTTATAGATCAGAAGCTTGAAGAACTTGAAGGAATGACATCTTATGAAATTTGGAAGCTAATATTTTCTACCGAAATGTTGCATCATATAGTTTTTCAAACTAACCGGTATGCTAATAGGGATAAAAACGTTGAAAAATTCATATTAGAACATGAAATGGAACAATTTTTAGGGATCATCTTGTTATCAGGATATCATCTTGTAACGCAAGAGAAGCTGTATTGGTCAACCCAGCCTGATTTTCGTGTAGAAATTGTTGCTAAAACTATGAGTAGAAACAGGTATCTTGAAATAAAAAAGTACTCACACTTTGTTGATAATCTGAAGCTTACTGCGGGTAATAAAATGAGTAAAATTTCACCATTATATGATATGATGAATGAAAATCTTGTGCAATTTGATGTTTTTCACAAACTGCTCAGTATAGATGAGTCACTGGTTACATATTATGGACGTCACAGTGCTAAAATGATAATCAGAGGGAAGCCAATACGTTTCGGATATAAAATCTGGTGTATTTGCGGCAATGATGGCTTTCCTTATCATATGAAAGTCTACCAGGCAAAGGAGGATAACCCGGAAAACTTGCCCATTGGTACTAGGGTAATCAACGGCATGGTAGATGTTATAATGTCGAATACGGATATTACTTGCCACGAATTGTACGTTGACAAATTTTTTACAAGCTATGACCTACTGTCTGAACTAGGTGATAAAAGTGTTAAAGCAACTGGAACAGTAAGAGAAACAAGGACATCTAATGCAACGAAAAAGCTCATCTGCAGCAAAATTCTCAAGAAAAAGGAAAGGGGAGCTTTTGATTATTGTTCTGATGGAAAAGTTTACGTTGCAAAATGGCATGACAACTCAATTGTAACAATCACAAGCAATTGGGAAAACCATAAACCTGTTCATAAGGTAAGACGTCGTGTCAAAGGGGGAGAAAAACAGGTTCCGCAGCCGCATCTCGTACACTCTTACAATAAAGGAATGGGTGGTGTCGACCTAATGGATAGACTAGCTGAATCTTATCGACCTAGTATACGGGGTAAAAAGTGGCACTGGCCACTCTTCATCAATGTAATAAATTTGTCAGTGATAGCAGCATGGAGGCTTCACTGCAAAACCGATCAAAAAATACTATCTCATTTGGAATTTCGCAGTCATATCATATTGTGTTTGCTAAAGGCAGGACCACAACGTGGAAGAATATCTATATCGGCTGGAACATTGCCCGCCAATATAAGATTTGATGGAATGGATCATACATTAGGGTCAACAACACAAGGGAGATGCAAAGTGTGCAGCAAAAATACACAAAATATGTGCAGAAAGTGTAATTTTCGGTTACACGCGGAGAGGGGAAAATTGTGTTTTGAAAAATATCATAAGAAACAATGAAAACATATAAAATAAACACTTCTTTTCTTATCTTCTAGATATAGTATATTATACATGGAATTTTATTTTATAGCTTTATAAGAGATCACTTATTTTACAAAGGAATAAATTGTCAGAATTTCAATGTCGTTCACCTGTAACCTCCTAATGTTCCTTAAATGGACCACACAATGAAATAAAAAATTATATCGTATAAAGTTAAAATTTTATATATAAAGTCATTAAGCTATGGTGAACTCATATTTTAAAAATGAACGAAATCGTAAAGCAAATGCTATGGTCGGTCCAAAAAAGGTTAAGAATAACGGTGCAGTATGACGCCTCCCTTGTGTCGGATTTTTTTATAATGCCCTGGCTTCCACATTGCAACTGCAACCAAACAGTTGAATAGAAAAAATATATATATTTTGCAAATGTGCACGCTATGAAAATAAAAAGAACACATTAATATGTTTTAATAGAATTTGTGTACATTTAATAGAATTTGTGTAGAATATGTGTACATAAATATATACATATATATACATATATATACATATATATATAATATATATATATATATATATATATATATATATATATGAAGTATATTTTTGATCTCTTACGATTGGGATATGCAAACCAGTTTACGGTTCAAGTAAATGATAAACTCTATACTCTTGCGCAACCAAGTGCAACACTTTAACACTGATTCAGGGAAATTTCTGAAAATACAAAATATACATTTCGCTTGCCCAAAATATTTAGAAAATATGTTGGAATTTCTTTATTTTTACAAATAAATAAAAGAAAAGTTAAATAAGGAAAGACTTCAAAAAGTATGAAAATTAAATATCGACCATACGATACCTTGAAATGTTTTTATTTGGATTTAAGTATTAATGTTTTATCGTGTGTTATTTTGAGTTTTCTGTTCCATGTTTCTTTTTATTGCCTCTGGCAAATCTAATTTTATTCTTGTTTATATTTTTTGGACGAGAAAGAGCGTAACATAGTGCGTGTGATTTCGTTGAAAATATCAACATCATACAAAGAAATTAGCATCAACAGAAGGAGTAATAGATACACACGCACATACAAATTGGAAAGTGTGCACGGAAAGAAGAAGATTAGCAAATAGAAAGGAACACGCACTCGAGGAGAACAATTTTGTGTCGAAGAGGATGGACGTGTTAGAACGTAGGCGTTAAATGGCTGGCATATGACCGGCATGAGGTCAGAGAAAGAAAGTCGACGTCAAAGAATATGGGCGTGTAAGTAGCAAGGAGGAGAATGGGCTGGTTGTGTCGGTCATGCTGTCTGCGAAAAGAAAACCGAGTATCAAGGTAAACGAAATAATATTCATTATTATTATTATTATTATTAGTAGTAGTAGTAGTAGTAGTAGTAGTAGTATTTATACAATTGGTAGTAGTAGTACTGTTTTTTCTTAGTATAGTAAAAGTAGAACTGATAGTGCAATTACAATTTTGAGCACCATTGAGCTCCGCTGAGGATGTGCCTGTTAAAATTGATTAAATTATGTCCAATACGGAAAAGGTCCTCAATGTGTATAATAATTACGATTATAAGTAGTAGTAGTAGCGATTGTGACAGCGACAGTGAATAATGTCAAAGTGTTTGGAAGCCTATCAATGTTTATTAATATTTTCATTATTTTTAGTTAGAATATGTTTACATCTTCCCACATCAGATCGAATGTCTTCAAGATATTTCACGTTTATCTATGTCCCATTTTAAATAAAGCCAGTTAAAATACACAACCGATTAGAGAAAAAACAAGAAAAACACAGTATGCCAATTTAAAGATTGACTTCCCTTTTCAATATTGAAATAATTTATATTCTGATAAAAAGTTAAGTAAATTTATAACATCGTAATTGTGTAATATATCATCACCTGAAATAGTAATTGTATAAATGCATGATATTATCATCTAAAAAATCCATGTCTAAATACAAATGTTCGAATTTTATTTTTTATATAAACCAGGGCGCAAGTGATTGGTAGTCTTTAAGTTGTGGGCGGTTAAATCATCTTTAGATTATATTTTTAACTAAACATTATATACCGTGACGGATGAATAACAGCTGAACATTTACCTGATGAGAAATATGTTTAATTTGTGTAAGTTAAGGTGTAATACCCCCCTGAATAATCTGGAGAGATTGAAAAAAAAAAAAACTAAACAGTCCTAGATTTTTGACCGCTACTACTTTTTTAAACACGATGAGTGTGTTATTTTTTTAACCCATTACTGCTGGGACTTGTTCTTCGATTAGATATAAACATTTACAGATTTGCAGATTAACCAAAAAGTACCAACTCCTGTGGTTACTGTGGTAGTAGTAGTAATTCTGGTGATTGTGTGTGCACTTCGTAGTACGCTATCCAGGCGTTAAATGCAAGGTTTGTTGCTCTCCGTATATTATTCAAATAATAGTCAAGTTTTAATTTGGCTAATGAAAACTAAAAATATTATATAGCGTTTGCATCGATCGTAAACAAAAACTGTGTCAGCAAATGTTTTTAAAGATAATTTATAGTCTCTCATTTTTGATTGAACCTAAGTGGCGGCAAAAATGCTTAGATTAGACGCCAGGTATTAGGGAAATTAAGAATTTAACTCAACCAAACGTGAGAAGTAATTCTAAGGACATGGAAACATCCAGCATAGCATATGTTAGAAAAAAATAGTTTACAGCCAAAATTATTTTCTTGAAATAAAAACATATGTGTTTAATTACATTCTCAGTAAAAAAAATATTCCACTAAAATAGATACAAAACAAAATGGCAACCATAATTTTCCAAACCAGCAGATTAAACAGAAACACATATCAATGTTTCGCAATAAATCTTTGTAGCGAAACTGAATGACAAAATTGAAAACGATAATAAAAAAGAATGAACAAAAGGAACACAAAATGGCTTGCATCTGGATTCGAACCTGGCCGGAAGTCAAAGCTAGAAGTGCTAGCATGCTTATCCAGTAATATTTATAATCTGTATCGAGTCCTATATGCAAACTGACAACTGAATCAGGTGTATATATTGAGTGGTTATAGGAAATGTGCAAATAGTGTTTTCTTTCTTAACTTTGTCTACAAATAGTGCTATAGTGCGAAGTTGGGGAAGAGAGTAAGTTTAAAATCATGGCAAACTTCATCGTAATATGTCCTATTGTAGCCGCAAACGCAAAACAAAATCCAACGAGAAGTATAACGAACATTTACGAAAATACGCACTTGTCAGGATATTCATAAAAGTATGACAATTCAGTGGGACGGTGGATCGAATCTTTCAATTATGAACTTGTATACGTGGAGAAAACTCAACAAACTGTCTTTTCAGACAACAATAAAATCAGTCCACTCGGTAATTAAAAAGAAGATGACAGCTTTCGAAAGATTATATTCATCATTAAATGTGAACGTGATTATTTACAAAATTAAAGGTGTGCATACTAATACAATCTAATATATATATATATATATATACGTATATATATATATATGTATATATATATCATATCATATCTGATTTTATTTAAACTGAATGAACTAATTAGAAAAATGTAAGCTGCTGTAATCAAAGACCAAACACATTCTGCGCGATAGACTTTTCCTATCAAGCCGGGTATAAAAAGGTAACCAATGGTTTATCAAATGAATTGCATATTATCAGTCAAATAAAATCTTTTAAAGAAATTACGCAGACTTTTTAAAATAAAATTTTGACCCCAAAGAATGCACAGTGCAAATTTGACCAGAGTTGCAGGGGTACTATGTAGGGAGTTTAGCAGCATGATGTGTGTTTAAATTACACCTGAACTTCTGCATGTCAGTACAGTTGGGGAAGCAGGAAACGTGAAGAGAATTCCAAAGGCATGCATTTCTGGGGAATTAGCTATTAAAGTAGGCTGCTTTCTTACATCTAGGGATCTCAACTATGTAGGGATTGAACTTCGCTACTTGTCGGGTTTGTCGGAGGGGGTGCACAGGGTTATAGGACATCAAAGCATCCACCATTAAAATACTTGTAAAACAGGCAGAGGGATGCGACAGTTCGTCGCTGGAACAGATTCTGAAGTTTAAATAACAGTTCGGGACCTATTAGGTTGGAGACTCTCTTTTGGACGCTGTCTAGGAGCGAGAGCCACGTAGCAGATGACCAGCCCAAATGTGACAGTAGTGCTCCAGACATGGGCGAATGGTGGATTTGTAGAGGTACAGGATACTTTACTGCGTAAGGTACTTTCTAGCAGGATAGACAGAGATAACTTTCTTTGCAGCAGCCTAAGCAATGATCTCGATCTATCTATTCCAACTCATGTTTCCTGTGAACGTATAGACAAGGAGCTTGAACGAAGTGCGTTCATATAAAGTATCTTCAGCCATAGCTATTTGTGTTTGGTAAGGTTTCATGTAATTATTAAAGGAAACAAGATTTATATTTATCAATTTTTTACCCCATTATACTACAGACTGAAGTGTTGTATTATTAGCTTTCATAAATGGGGTACCTATTAAAAGATGAGGGGGACATATATAACATGTACATGTATAGCAGTTCTTTATCACCGATAGATTGAAAATTACATATATATATATATATATATATATATATATATATATATATATATATTACATCATGACGACGACTGTGACACATTTTGGAGGTTTCATATGAATAAGGAATGGGTGATATATGAAGCAAGTTATTAACATATAGAGAGGAGGAAATACTTCACTTATGATCATTGTGTGAAGGACACATAATCGTCGCGGGGTTACACAATATTCATTATAAGATGATGAACACAATTATCTTCCGTTCGTGATAAAGAGTGACACAAGACAACAGCTTCAACATAATGATGACGTCTATATTCATCTGATCGGCCGGTTGATGCAACGCAAACTATGATCTACATGGTCAATCTTCTACCCTTTGCCTCTAAGGGTCTCTCCTCTCCAACTGAATATGTCAACTCCCGGCTGATCAACTGACTGACTCTATAACTCTCTCTGGCTGACTCTCTTCTCACCTGACTCTGACTTACTAACTTAGATGCTTTATCGAGAATCTCCTCCGTCTCTGACGTGAGACGCGTATTTACAAACGTGACTAATTTTCACGTGACTACATATGTTTGTCCAAACCCACTTTTGGCAAACAAAAGCATCCTCAACATATAACTCTAAACAATTTTTAACAATATAATTTTAATTTTAATTGTTCATTCTTTTAGCTGACATATTTAAAAATCCGATTTCTAAAAGAATGACAATCCATTCTTTTGCCGTTTTAAACATTATTTAACTATTCTAATAGAATTTAACAATATATTACATTTCTTACATTCCATTTCTGAACATTCCCTACAGGGTTCGATTCTACGCTTATCCTGGTCTCATTTTCACATCTAGTATTTGTCTTTTGTACATGGGAAGGGACATCTCTTTCACTGTAACAGAAAACCATTGTCAATGTTTTCGACCATTAACTTTGATATACCTCGAAAATACGTCAGAAATAATGCAACAATAATTAAAAAGTAATCCGAAAAAATCACAGACATACAATGCAGTTATATATGAACGCAAACTAACAGATTTGGATGTGTTAAAAAAAGCAAACAAAATCTCCCTCAGTGGGATTGCCTGCAAATGTGTAAATAGTTCGATCATACAAATTCTTACATTTTAGTTTTATACGAATGTAGAAATATGCAATAATTGAACTATTGAAACGGAATTGGTGTGCCATTAACAACTTAGTATAATTGAATAATGAAGAAATGCAAATATTTTATAATATTGCAGATAGCAGGTTATCAAAAAAGGGGAAAATGTGTGTATAAACTCTAAAAGGGTTCATTTTGTTTTACTATTAAAACGTGTATGCCTATACTTGTCCTTGTTGCCTATTCGCGTTATTGTTGTGTGTGCCCTTGTTTTATCCTGCTGTTTGGCCGTATATACGTTGAACTAATATGTTTGGTGTTTCTATCCTATTGGGACCATATGTTTTCCTCTCTCTCTCTCTCTTTACCTCTCTCTCTCTCTCTCTCTATATATATATATATATATATATATATATATATATATATATATATATATATGCACGTAACAATCTATTTACGGCCGTAATTAATCTGTTCGAGGTGTGTTGATGCGTGGCAAAACATAATTACATATCACAAATACGTATAACGACATATATGTTTCTACTATTAGTCGCCCATCCGTCTGTTTGGGTGGGGCATGGAAATCTGTTGTGAAAAGACGTTGTCAACGACCCGATGTGAATACTTTTTTATCCATATTTTATTTCTACTCCCATGTATTATGTAAAGCAGGGAGTGATCGACGATCTGGCTAGGTTGTTCTTCTACGTGTCACGTCTGAGATTTATCTCACTTCGCGAGGAGACGCTTTCAGACCATCATTTACTTTAACATTTTCAATACAACTCAACACCTTGGTCCAGCAAACTGGAACACATTGCAGACGGCACATCCTATCGGGAAGCTCTTTAGTTACCGTTCGGTGGAAAATTAAGTAGGTCACCAAGCCCGACATATTTTGAAATGTCTTGATAACTTATCAAAACATAGCTTCACATCACTTGTCTATATCGCCAGTTCGATGATATAGATCAATAGATACATGGATGAACAGATACATAGACATATACACCGATCATTAGGTAAATTGAGAGATATACAAATAACATAAGTTACTTTTCTGCTCGGCTAACTATATAACACATTGAGTATGACATAGAAGGCAGCACCCATACTCATAACCGTCACCAAACCAATTTAAAAAAAAACGTGTCGAATGGCACTCAAGACATAACACGTAAAGTAATGGCCGATCAATGCTTAGTTTTTGAAGTGTGTTCCTTGCCTAATCAAACCAGACCAGCTACGGTCGAGCAGAGAGAAAATTCCCCGACTCACTCACTATTTATCCGAAGCGAAAAGATAAAAACAAACGCTTTGCGGTGCAAGAATCTTGAGAAGAGTGTAGTGAGATCTCGGCCATGCACAAGATATGAGCTCTTCCGCCTATTATGATTAGTGACTCTTCTCTACTGCATACATTTTTCTTCTATAATTTACACAGATTACATGTCTAAATAAGAGATATTGTCGGGATTATTTCACCAACAAGAAGAGGAAGGCTAAGAAAAGGCAGTAAGGGATTGAAACCAAATGGTGACGTTGCTTACAAGCAGTGTTTTCTTTCCTTGTAAATGTAACAATTAACTGGTAACGTTTGCCGAACAATAGTAACGAGATAATCAGTCAAAGAGACACCAACCGACTAGCAAGCTAGGTAACTGGCTTCTTAACTAATCACTAATCCGTAGTGAGACAACTCCTTTTATACATACTAACTCTCAGTGGCGAGAATTCCAACGTGATTTCCAACGAGATTAGAATGTCTATTTAACTTAGTAGGAAATAGACACCCAGTTTCTCAGTAACGGCAAAACAGCAATCCAGTGTCTTTTCTTCCCTCCGACACATCGTCGGTAAGTCTAATCAATTTCAATTCTTACAATATTATTAATTTGCTTTCTTTATTTTTAGGTGTTCTTGTGTGTGTGTGCGTGTGTGTGTTTGTAAGTCTGCTAACATGTATGGGCCACATTTGTAGGACCAAAATTATGTATGTTACAAATAAAACTTCTTAGTCTGGTTCCTTATAATGTGGAAACTGTTTTATCTTTACATTCAGGGATGCTCAATTGTCGCTAGACTGCTATGAACAGCAAATAATTCAATCGTTGAAAGGTAGAGCGGTGATATTTTCAGAATTATTATAGTTTTAATAGTAGCGGTAGAATATCGACGAATGCGTAAGAAATAAAACTTGTTTTGTTGGGCATACATAAATAATGAACTGCCATATATTGACTACAAAGAATAAGTTTGTTTAAAAAAAAACATCTAGAAGACATAATTTTATTTGGACTAAAGTAATAACCTATACGGCAGACTAAAGATGGTAAACATTTATCGGAAATGTTTTGTCAACAATTCCCGTTTGAATAAATCATCGATGAATCAAATTCATCAAAGTAAAAAAAGATAATAAAGTCATGTTTCGCGTAAATTTATAAAACCAATTCCAATTCCTAGACTTTGCCTCATGGCATCTAAAATGTGATGTAAAAAACAAGATTATTGATTTAAATTGGTTGTTATTGACCGAAAATATGAACTGAATAAATCTGTATATCAGCATGAAATTTGACTTACTTTCACATTATCACATTTCGCAAATTCAATTTACTCATCTAAAAAGGCATGAGATTGTGTTGAAGATAATTATAAGAAAAAAACACTTGTTGAAATGTTCGCTCAAGTATCGTGTGGGTTACAATAGATTGCGAGAAAAGACAGGTTGAGAGATAGTAAGACACATGTTTGAATAACATTCTTCTTCGAACAAAGATCACAGTGTAGTTGTTCTAATGCAAAGGTTCACTTTTTCGTCGGTCGGTGAAGGAGAAACCCTTTATGACCGAAGAATTTTTTTTTCTATCCAGTGTCCCTTTTTCGGGAACTGTATTTTCTCCATAGTAAATTCTGACCTATTGTCTAACTCAGTCCAAGTGGGGAACCAAGTAAATTGGGGCATTTATATTCTTTAAAAATGGGCCTTATATATATATATATATATATATATATATATATATATATATATATATATATATATGTATATATATATATTGTTTTAACACAATCAAGGCATCAAACAATAGATTGATACCAACAAATAGTGTATTTACTCGTTAGTTACAGTTGTTTCAAGACTATTCGGACAACTTCAAACGATATGTCGTATGAAAATTTTCACTAGAAATGCTTATCGTCAGACGTATTGAATTAACCACACTTTAACAATACATAGTATGGAGTCCATTTTCTGTATGTGGGAAAACATGGGAAAATATTTTACCTGCATCTCAAGGTTCCAAAGTTTTTTGAAAGATTTATATATTTACCTATTGTCGTATCTTTTTTTTTAATTCAATCATATTATCATACAAAGATACGCCTGATTACTTTTGTTCACTTAATATGCTTTACTAATTCTATTCATTAATTTCTTTAATTTAAATTTCTTTCTTTATTTAATTTAAACTACTTTTTAAGGACTAGTCAACTAAGTCTTCAGCTTTATATTTTCGATTCAATGTTAGTTTCGGATCTGGAATCTGCTTTGTTCATTTACACAAATATCGGCTTAACTTTTTTTGTAGTTGCAAAAAAGTTTTTTTTTTTAGCTAATCCTATATAGGGAAAAATAGTACATTACTTTTTATTCAATGCAGTCTGATTCTTAATTTAAATTAATATTATTATTATCTTTCGTTCCTACCTTTAAATTTTTACCATTAATAGATTATTTTAGACGTTGAAAGGGAGATAACCCTGTACGTTCTAAATTTGAAACGTTTTGTGGAATGATACGTTACCAAAATCCTAATATGTATTCATAACGTTGAAAGAGAGGTAACTCAATACGTTCGATATTCTAATGTTTTTATAACGTTCTAAGTTCGACAAATTGCTTATATGCATTTATGATTTATTTATTAAATACACCGAAACCGATTATATATATATATATATATATATATATATATATCAGATACTATCAGAGAAATGAGGTGCAGACATATTGTGTAGGCAGTTGAGCTGCAAGATGTGTGCTCACATTACATTTGAACGCATGCATGACAGTATAGTTTGGGAGGAAAGTGGACTGTAATAATCAAGAAACACTGTAAATAGTGCTGGGATAAGCAGAGAACCCATACATCACCTCTTAATCGTCACCAATTTTATGATTGACTGAAACCACACATGATTTAAATCGATTAAAAGACAAACAAGTACACTTACGTGGTTTTGTATTATGATTACTTAAATCTTCGATACGGGGCCATTCGAAATTAAATTGAATTAAAAAGTGCACTTATTAAATTTGATTATATTGAATTTATTTAGAAAAAATACAACCTCAAGACCTAGTCAATCACACATTGATTGCGGGTTCTGACGTTCTATGGCGTGTGGATTGTTAGCATGCAACCATCGATGTATGTCAGTCTGTAAAGAACAAACAAAATGTCAATACACAGATTACAAATCATTTGGAAATAAAATGTATTTTCTGTTTTTTTTTATTTCATAGAAAAGAAAAAGTTTAGGAAAGAAAAAAAGAAGTCATGTTATGCCGACGTCCTACTTGAGGTAATGACAGAAATGTCAACAGTTTTTTAGTTGAGTATTCGCGTGTTTTAATGCTAAATTGATTGTGACAAAATGGAAAATGTTAGAGAAATGGATAATGAATATTTTATAAATCAACGATGCAAAACACGTCAGCGTACGGATCACGACATTCGTCATCTCTTTATAAATTTAGTTTTAATAATTATTTTCTGGGTTTCATATTTATTATTGCATTTTATCTAGCTATTTTTCTTGCTTATTTAATATGTCTGCAATAGTTTTTTTTCCGAATGTAAAAATATTCAAGGAATCCGGATCTCATATTTTAATAAGGATGATTTATTTCTTAATTATCCGATTATTTTCTTCTAGATGAAACGCAAATGAAATGAAATAATTCCATTCAGCCATTGCTTCTAGTATTATTCTCGAAGTATTTAAATCTTATAATCTCAATATGGGAGACAGATTAATGCGTCATAATAAAATAATGGGTGTGAAATAAATTGAAACACTATGTCTTCCTAAATAATTGAACACGGCGTTAAAACATAAGAATTGTTGATCACATGAACATTAGCACAAATATAAACAGCGTAGTAGCAAGTTTCCGATGATAAACATATCACAGTAGCATCAAATCTGATCATCCCAAAAATACTGTTTCTCGACTGCAGTACGAAAAGAAAACTCAAGGAAAATACAAACAGGAGACGTTGTCAAGTGGTAGGACTATGTGAGATAGATATGTTAGGTCGTATGATATTCGCATGGAATCCTAAGTGAAACGCTTATCACCCGCTGAGGGGGTATATTACTTTGCTTACAATAACATGCAGCCAAAACAATAGCTTGAATCAATACCTTCAATATACGAATATATTTCAAATATGCTATTACTAAGATCACAGATGATACATTACATTTTCTAAATAGCTAACTTCGTGCAGTGTGTTTCACAGTAATCCTTCTTCGATTCCAATGTATCAAAAATGTGCCTCTACTAACTGGATCTTTGTTCAGATTTCTGACTTCGGCCTCATGATTTATAAGTTTAAGAGATAAATCTTAAAGAGACCAGATGTTCCATCGGTTTAAATGTTACGCTAACAAAAATCAAAATGAGAACTGTGGTCCGAATAATCCAGATAATCAAAAGTATCACGCCCTTCCTTAAAAAAATCAGAAAAATAACATTCAGCCGCGTTATGTTCAAAATCACTTTTGCATAAATAATATATACATGCTTGTAAATAATGTTAAATAGAAAGATTACTATTTTTACTCTTCCATGGAAGTCTTAATTTAGTTATATGTTAAAATATGTTTGCCTGTTAAGTGGTCTATATATGAAAGAAAACGTCGGTAGTTTGAAGAATGAGATTAAAAATTCCAAAGCAATTTAATTATATTACAATACATTATATCCACTTTTATTCTATTTACATGAGAAATTTATTTATCTCACATTCTTTTAATGAAAAATCTGGTGGGGACTTGAATATATTTCGTATTTGTTTATTCATAGTTTGCGTAATTTTAAGTTTTAATGTTTACGCCTAAGTAAAATAAAATGATATTTTATAAGAAATCCGAAATGAGGTTTAAATAATTCTTTGCATGCAGGAATATACTTTGTCTGCGTTTTCTGTTGGGGTGAGTTCGTTATAAACTCAGAAACAGGTGGGTCTATTTTTGTGAAATGTGAAACAAATGTAGTTTTTGTTTATTGGGCTGGTTTTGGACATGAATTGAATTTAAACAAATCATTAAAGTAGAAACAGTTTTATTTGGACCGAAGCTAACCCGTCTTACAAGAAGTGCATTTAAGAAATATCATCACCACACAAGCGGAGAGATCCTGCATATAAAATAGACAGAATATTGATAGCAACACCGGCGCTATTGGAATGAATGTTTAGATCAGAAATGAACTATGGTTTGTTTGCATTTTACAATTTAATTCAATGCATTATCTTAATTTTTATCTTTATGAAATCAAGTGGAGACTATATGTAGGCTGTCATATATCGTCGACGAACACACTACAGAGGTGGCATGTGAGCCTTACTTCCGGTACAACGTTGCATCACATACTAGAGAAGATAACCAACCAATTTGATTTTAAAATAGTGGATTTGACTGATCTCGATTAAAATAAAAGTGTTATGTGACAGAGCGCGAAATGACGTCACAATAAGAAACAACTATTTTATTTTATAAAAAAGGAGAGAGGCCACTTTAGAGAGAACAGTCACGTCACAGACATTGGTGATGTGACAGTCCTAACGAAAACTATCGCGTGGTGGGAAAATGAGGAAATATATATCGCTGTTACGAAAAAATGAGTCGAGTAATTACATATCTTAAGTTAAGTCGACTCATTACTTGGACTCTGCTACAACGTAATAGGTTTACGTATGCGAAGCTATGTAATGTTACAGAAGAGGATTTGGCGCCGTGTGGATCAAACCTTTTATTTTAAAAGGGTTACAAGTGCAAAGAAAGAAAACAGTTAGCGCCGACACAATGGAGTCGCAAACATAGAAAACACGAACTCACCAAGCCGGCACGGAAACCTTGAGAAATCAGAGACGAAATCTAACCAAATTGAGAATGAAAACAACTAAGTATTATTGTTTTTGTTTGTTTTTCTTCAATGCCACATTTCTTCTGTATTAGTTGTAGTTCATAAAATGTGTTTTAGAGACTTTTTTAAACCGCGAATATTATCTTTTAACAGTTTTTGCAAGTTCTACACTTAGTTATTTAACATAATAGAGACAACATTCATGTTCAGTTAATGAAGCACGTAACTAATAAAGGTTTGGGTAGAAATAAAGAATTGCACATATGAAGACAACCATTTTATTCTCGTAAAATGCTAATCGAGTTGGTCAAGGATCGACTAAAACTTTAGAAAACTAAATGTATCTAACGTTTATTTTACGGTTACTAAAGTTTTAAAAAATACGCGTCTCATTCTATGCCAGATTTAGTTATTTACTTTTATTGTTTGTACGGCGCTTTTATGTTTTCGATACTTCGTTATTTAGATTCTCATAAATATAATACTGAACACAGAATAGGCATATTACATTTCATTTTTAATTTTAATATTCATGGCAAGGATACATTGCTTGCTAGTCAGGTAAGACACTTGGCGTTAACAAAGTGTATTCCGTTAATACTAAGACTAGTGCACTTTATAAAAAAAGACGTAGCCGTTACATAGCCGCAGTGTTAAAAGGATAAGCAATTAACATAGCAATAATCATTGGATGAAAAAAATAGAGTGTATATGACGAAGAATTGTGTATAGAAAATATGAAAATTGCCGACAGAATTCGCATAACGAATGCAAATGCAAGGGTTTGAAACACAATTTTACCGTCAAGATTAATGACTTGACTTTTGATAATTCGGTTTACGAGCGATGTAGGTTAGCAAATAGTCTAAATTAGAGAGGTTATAAGTAAATACAAATACTGCCTGTGTTAGATATAAGAGCTGCCGAAAATAGCAAAATGATAATGATCAAACTGCATGAAAAGGTGACATTACACTATATGTTGCGTAATATTCTCATATCCGATTAAGTAAAGAGTTTGGATGACACTTCTCCCCTTTGGGTTAGTTGTCAACAGTAATTGTCTTGTGTAATCGCGCCAAATGTTGACTCGGCAATTAAGAGAAAATAAGCGGGAATTGTCTCGAGTAATATCCCCAGAAAACTAAACACTTAAAAAAAAGTGTCCAAGACTAAACCAAAAGATTAGATTAAAAAGTTGTGTCTGTAATAATCTCGCTATATGGATCTAAACAATTAGGAATGATTAGTAGTATACCGATGCTATACTTTATGTTTACGAATTTCATTCATGATTTCGGAGAATAAGTTAAAACGAATATTTGAACAGTAGGCGTGGAAGTCAAGAGGTGAAATATTAATAAGACTATGTAAGTACAGGGCATTTGAAGTCTGTCGAAGTAAATGAGAAAATACATAATATAATACGTACGATGGAATAAAAATGTTACAAAGTATGAACAATAAAACAAGAAACAAATAACTAGGATTATTGTTAAAATAGAATTGCCCCGCTTCAGTTTCGTTACTTTAAAGAGATAATATTATCAACACCAAAACGGTGTATTTAAATATTTAGAGAAATACGTTCGGATTTCTTTTTTACCAATAAACAGGAGATAAAAGAAGGGATAAATTCACAACGGGTAGAATGGATAAAATCAAGTGAAACGACACTGGGGCAATTTATATGTATCCAGGTTTTTGCGTTGATTTTGAGAGTGTTTTTCTTTTCTTGTTTTTCTTTTCCTCATAATGGGTTCTATAAAATTCTGGTAAAGATTTAATCATATCAAGGAAGTTACGATACTAGGACCACGTGTTTGTAAATACTGAGTCATGTGCGAAATAAGATCACGGTAAAGAAAAAGATAATAAAAAAGGAGAGAGAACGTTAAAAAAGCGATCACGTTAGAGACGTGGGTAATGAGAAGTCACGCGGGGCGAGGAAATAAAACATGACTCTCGTTGTTACAGAAAATTGAGTTGAGCCATTGCCTGTCTTATGCCCCTTTATAACGTACTATGCCACCACGTGTTATGGCTACGCGTGTAAACGTGTGTAACGTTAGAATTTTAAGTGTGAAGCATTTGTTGTCATTAATTCAATCCCCTCTGACATCGCATACCAATTAAACATGTGTTGAGCATGAAAAACCATTTGTGACTAATGTATCTGAGATCGTTTCTGAAAGTAAAGATTGTGAATATTTAAAAGGAGTGTTGTGTTGTATATATGCTCGCAGTCATGAAGACACACTGATGAGTAAGTTGAATGGTAATTTATCGTGTTTCATAATTATAATATCACACAAGTAACAAAAACATGTATCCACAAGGAAAAAAAACTCTCACTAAAACTCAAATAAAAATAAAAATAGAAAACGTTCAATTTTTATCGAATGCAATTCTGATGTACGATTTTAATTTGAAAATTGAGAAAATTAATATAATGCTACAGTTTATGATATTGATGTGTATTGTGTGAATGATTAGTTTATGTTTAAATGGGTTTTGGTTTCGTATTGGTTCTATAGCACATGATTTCAATGCGTAAAGAAGAGGTGAAAAGGCAAGAAAACTTACAATTCATAGTATGCATGCCATTTAATCCTAAATATGTGTAACAATTTGCGGATTCACTCTATAGACATAGAATTAGTCGGCTATCATTAACTCATACAGAATAAAAATGAATGCTAAAAAACTCTATCATGTTTCTTTTGTTTTCAGCTGATTGTTGGTAATCCCTATTATTTGAATTATTATAACTTATTTCTTATGAAAGTGTTATTTGAAAAACGTTTCGCTGATGAAACATGACTATCTACAAGCAAATTTGGTCGAACGCGCGAGTCTTGTTATCGAAGGCGGAAATCTGCACGAATTCTCGAACGGAATTCTTTTTTGGTCCACGGTGGTAATATGCCCTCTATTATTCAGCTATTAACGGATAGGATCCTAAGTATTTCGGCTTTGCTTTCGGGGTGTCACTAGCACTAATTATAAAAACTGCAACCCCCACGAAGAGTGTAACTTACAAATGAATCTTTGCAATATTTACTAAATGCATCAGGTATTTTTTCGTACACGACAACGTCTGAGAAAAATGTGCCTAGTTAAGAGTGAATTAGAGTGGAGCATATATAACTAAAAAAACTGTTTGTTATATGACGTCATTTTGATCCTAATTAATATGTCGACGTGTGCATTATTTCTTTATATAAATTTATTTTTTGTATTCTAGTAGGTCGATATATGCAGGTAAATAACCACGATTATATACATCGTTTTTTTATATTACAATATATATGGCGATGTATGCATGAAAATAACCTGAATCAAAAACATTCCTTTTTCATATTATCGTTTATATGTCGATGTATGCATTGAAGTAATCATGACTAAATTAGGAGAAGAGATCACATGTTAATCTAAACTACGATAAATTTTAGTGTTTTTTTGTGTAATGGTATTCATATTAAAAACTAGTTTTTTTCCGCTGTATTTCAAAAGAAAATAAAACTTTCTCATATATGGATCGTGGAATTGCACTCATCTGCAAAAGATCTAGCTAATTGTCATATTCTTTTAAACATTCATTTTAATTATCCACACTTGTTTTATTTTCAGCTTTCTTATGGATGATAATCTTTAGGTACGTGTAATTATATTCATGGAGATACTCTACATGATTTATACTTACGTAATGTTTGCGTAAAAGATTAAAGTAAACACAAACCTTTTTACATCTATACTTAGGTATTCGTATATATATACACATATATATAGAAAGATAAATAGATAGATAGATAGATAGATAGATATATATATGTGTGTGTATCTAAAAAGTTGGCCTCCCCAACTCCTCTGTCGGATGTTGATCTACAGATATATAACTTAATATATACGGCATAAGACACACACATGCAAAACTTTATATTTGAGATTTAGCAAATTTAAAACTGTACAAAAGTGTGAAAATGAAAAATAATTCAATTGAGCAAAGGAAGGTCTAACGAGGGGATTACGAATATGCATGCGTAACCTAATAGCTATTGGTTAATGTTTAAATTTCTAGCTTTGCAACAAACATGTCTTCATAGCTCAGACATTAACGTCACAAAAAAGTAAATTTTAAGCTAATTGTTTGGTTCTGATTCTCAGCGGTGGCACACGAGTCATTTCTGTTTAAAACTTAAATCATTACTAAATATAAATTATAATATAATATAATAATAAATGCCAAATCTGCATTAATAAAAATATTATTATTAAGCGTATTTTACGACTGGAAAATGCTAAGTAGTTTGTTCGTTTTAATGAAATCCCAAACAGAGAAACCTTGTTAAAATAAGATTCCATTACATTTTCTAATCGCAAAGGTTCTATGTACTGAATCCAGAATTAATCGCAGAGTATTAAATGGAAAATGGGAATTCTTCACGGGAACAATGACCAGCACGAATTCAAGATTTTCGTTTCTTGGATTCCCTATCGCCTCAAGATATACCTAAATCTATTTAAGATTAAATAAAGGAGCGAAAAATATTCCACGCGTCAAGAAGCCATTTGAAAAGTAACGTGGAAATTAAAGAAAGAAATAAGAAATCTCTTAATAGTAAAGTAACACACGAAGATTAAAACGCAAAGCAATAGGGCAAATTCTTATGAAACTCACTAGATTTTCCAAAAATCTTTCGCGGATTTAAGAGACATGGTAAGTTTGTCTCAATATAAGGATTCATGTAAAATTACCTTTAATATTATGTCATAGACATTACAGAAGCTTGCGAAAAGTTTTAAAATCAAATTAATGCTATTTCTCAAACTTGTATTATATATTAAAACAACAGTTTTCTCATTATTACAAAAACAGGTAATTATGATTATTTTTAGTATATGAAAAACGCAATACAGGCTACAATTATTATCAAAACCGTGTTAGTCGTTTTTTAATTTGTCTTCGTTAATGTCTTTCAGACTGAAAGCTTACGATCTGATAAAAACAAAAAAAACACTTCGTATTAATGTTTAAGAGAACCTGTCAACACAGGATGAAGGCAACGTTTATGTATTTTGCGTTCTTACCGATTTACTCTCCAGTAAGGAAGATAGAAAAATATACCAATATTCGCCGTTTGTCAATACCTCGCTATTTTACACGTTTCCAAGGCGTTACTCTCTTTTCCCCCACTATTTTAATCATGTGACGTCATATACGTTACTATTAAATTTCAGCAGATGCAAATAGTACAGATTAAATTATTAGTTTTTTTTTTATTCACGAATACATGGATTTATACTAGTAGATTTTTTCGACCTATATTTTATATGTTCACGTGATTTAAGAAATTACACGTATTTTATGATTTTTCTTTTCTTTATCACGTGAAAGGTATATATATATATATATATATATATATACATATATATATATATATATATATATTGTGAAATGTAGACAAAAAAGGGGGAAGAAGGTGACAGCAAAATGATAAGCTTACTATCAAGTGTTTGAATTATAATTAAAAGAACATATGTGCAAGAAAATAATTACTGTTTATTAGACTTTTGACACTTATCTGAATCGAGCATTAATTTTAGAATACCAATTTAATGATAAACATATAGTACTATTATTTACACAACTCAGATTACACGTACTTGAGACTTAACAATTTTTTCATAAGTGTTATACATTCTATAATTCATAACACGAAGGTACTCGCAAATTGTAATATGCGTTTTAATACCCGAGCAAGAAAACGGAAAATTTGAAGGTTAGCTTTGATCATGAATAAAATACGCGATTGCTATTTTTATGCGTTATTTTGTTGGATTTCTCGGTTAAGACACTGCAGTGAATTGCACGGGCGACACTTTGAGTATCTATGAGTAAAATTTAACATTTGTTTTTGATAATCTTTGTAAAAATCATTCTTTGTAAAAATAAATCGTTGTTAGAAAGATGTCCAGCTTTTCTAGCGGCCACACTTTATAAGGTTATTGTAAACCGTCACATTATTACTAATAGAATAATTAATACTATATTATTACTTTAAAAAGAAGTTTAATGTTTAATCATTTATAATCATTGCATTACTTCCTGATTTAAGTTTACAAAATAAATATTATGAAGCTGTTAACCATTTAAGGTTAGTTTTTCTGAAAGCTTTATTAACTAGCTTTACACGGCCACGCATTGCTATTGCTCAAAGTAAACAAAAATCAATAAAGGCAAAAAGTATGTTTCTTATATTTATGTTCTCAACACCTGTTGATATTGTTTTCAAATATTAGTGTGTGTTTTATTCCCTATTCTTTATAAACATTTACATGTATCTAGTATTTATAAAAGGACCTTTGTATGTGGCGCTGTGTGGAAAAGACAGTCCCCCATGAATTCGAAAACCGGTTGATTTATTTTCTATAAATTTCACGGGAAAGTGATTTATGTATCTGTGGGTTTCCTTTGTTTAGTTTATTATCCAAATATCTTCGATAAGTATTCACATTAGATAATCCAAATAATCCGAAAAAATAAGAAGCAGGCGATTTTCGCCAAAGTAAACACCTAACCAAGCGTAATATAGACATTTCAGAAGTTTTCAGTCGAAAGGTCTGACATATAAAGCCAACGGAAGTTTCTTTGGTATAACATATACGCGTTTGAAACCAATATTTTTGTTCATAGTGCAATTAGAATATGATACAAATTTTTTTCATGTAAAACTTTAATTTTAGGCAATGCCACGCAAAACCTATAAGGCTAGATATATAATATCAACTGCAGATGTTTAAATATGACAGAGACACGTTCGAAATAAATGTTGTATAGTCTAATTGATGCTTGTTCCTTGGATTTGCATATTAACTTTTAATTCTAGCCATTGTCTACAAAAATGTATTTTGTAAAATACATACGGTTTGCTATAGTTCAATCTAGCTTACACTTAATTGTGGATTTTGTTACTTGAAGAGGCATGTGAAACTTTTTTCAAGTTCACTACGATGTCTCAAATTTTAGCAGGCACTCAATATATTTGATTGGAAAATTGACGATTTCACCGATGTTGGTGAAAATATTTTTATTGGTGTCCAAGTGAAATCATTAATATTTAATAAATTACCAGGTCCCAGTAAGCAAAACATTAAAAATGCACGCAAGACGTTAAGTTAATAATTAAAGCAATAGTGTTTGAAGGAATTAGAAACATTAGCTAATTCCAAAGTTGTACGACAAATAAACCGTGACTGAACACATATTGCTAAACTCATCTTCTTTGGTTACAGCGACGGATAGGAACTTCGAATCTCCTAAGTGCAATATCAACAATCACTGTCATCATTCACGTCGTGAAACAACAACTAATAAAGATGTGAATAATAGTCCGCAATAAATAAATTAATATAAATTATACGCATCTCAATAATGAATTTCAATTAAACTGGTATATATACCATTTGGTACGGACCCGACCATGGAAGATCAATAATAAATAAACGTGGATTTATAAGATCAAAAATGCAACCTTGATCTTCCTGCATTGTTTGTAGAGACGTTGAATCTCTACGGTTCCAGATGAGAATTGTCAGGAGATAGCGGTTTCAATCCTACCCAAACCCGGCCAGAGGCTTACGTGGTGAAACAACAACTACAGATGACAGTGATTGCTGAGTGTTCCTATCCATCTCGGTTGCCACCTGACAAAGGTCAGAGAAATAGTTGGCCGAAACGTCGTGAAACAACAATTAAAATGAGAATAAGAGTCCGCAATAAAACTAAATTAGGATTGGTTTGTTTTATTATTCATCGGAATATATATTAATAATTAGTGATGAATAAAATCAGCTTTAATACTCCTAAAATTCGCGCTAACATTGTATGCAAGAACCCGTGGCGCAGTGGTTAGAGTATTGTAGGGGGTGCAAAACGATTGTGAAAAATAGACCGCATGTTTTTGTTACGTCAGATTTGGGTTAACTATACGAACCGTGGAAAAGCAGAAGCGGCTTAATGATTCTATAAAACTTTTGTTTATCTTCTTCAAAGTGAAATTAATAATTAATCTTTGTTATAATTTTGTTAGGTTTTAAGATTTACTCAGTTTATCGATTAATAATATTATAAATGTTTGTATATTAAATATGAAATACGGTTTTACTGAATGCTCATTTGGTTACCCTGGGGAGTCCATATTTTGTTCGGTAAAAAAAGAGACAAACAAAATATGAGGGGGGGGGGCTACAAAATGCATAACATTTGTAAATAATTTTTAGGAAGTGTTTTTTTCTTGGCAGTTCAACTGATTATAGTATATATTAATTAGAAAAACGCTATTTGCAAAAAAAAACCATAATAATATTAAATTTATATCATTTTTTTATTGCAACTTCAAGGTAATTTTTTGGTCAATACGCGTATTTAAATTTTAAAAAAAAATATGTTTTACTTATTTGAACTCTTATATTTCATTATAAATAGAAATGTCGATAGATTTAAATATATTTTTTTCAATTTCGAAAAAAAAACAAATAAGGGAGCGCACTAAAAAAAATTACCTCGTATATTTTACGGAATCTGCATTTTCTATGTAAAAACATGGATAAGCATCGAAAATTTCTCGAACATCTGACCATTAGTTGAGTTTTGCTAGATTTATTAAATACGGGTATGTTTTAACGTTCGAAATGCTTACTACATGGGAACGTTATTTTAAAGCGCCAATTATGTAAACACGATTTTCGTCTCACAATTTCATTATTTTCGTTCAATGAAAAAATGCTTTTAAATTATTACTAGTTTATTTTGCCTTCTTCTTTTAAGAGTTATGTTGGGAATATTAATTTATAATAAAGTTACATCGTTTTACATAAAGAGCGGGTAATTCTGTGATAACTTTTCGAGGTGACCAGAGTACTGAGAAATTCGATTTAAATATGATATTCTCCTGAAGGTTGAAGGTTCAATCCTCAGTTCGGGTGATCGAAAAACACATTTGCGAATTAGTTAGGACCCCTATCCAATCATTGCTGACGGAATGCTACCCTTGTTTAGTAAATAAAGGGTGCCGCTCTAATTACGCACAAATTTCCGAGTTCCACAAGATACATCCGAAGAAGGTTATATCGGCCGAAAGGTTGTGAAAATCACTGAAGATGAAAAAAGTAGTCAGATGAATAATAATACTTCATTTTATTATTTAGCATAATAAAAAAATTGGTTTGTACACAGTAATAATTATATTTCTATCTGCAAAATAAGTTTAATGATACCCACACACCCACCCCACACACGCACACACAGACATATATATATATATATATATATATATATATATATATATATATATATATATATACTGTGTAAGCAAAATGAAGACTTCAAAAAAGGTGTTGATAGCAACAAAAAGTGTATTTCATTTTACGTTACAATTGTTTCCATGCCCGGTCGACAATTTCAAACATTATATCGTTTGAAAATTTTAAAAAACCAGCATTCCTTCAGACTTTATGAATAAAAACACTCTTGACATTAGAACATTGTTTGAAGAGAAAGAAAAAGAAAAAAAATCTTAACGGAATTTGATTTTGCTTTCACAGTATATTAATGCTCAATTATGAAATATGATTATTTTCTAGCTTACTTTTTAAGTCAGCTCTTTTTTACTTAAACTTATTGGTATATGACAATTTACTGAATTACACGAACTCAGTATATTACATACAAGTCTATATATATATATATATATATATATATATATATATATATATAATAATTAACGACAGGCTTCTTATAAAGTTAGCACAAACAATAAGGACGCTGCCGCATGTAAACCTGTTCCGTAAACCTATTCAAAGGCCAATTGATTTATACATAACTATGCGAATGGCAAACAACGTATCATTGAAATAATAAATAAGATTAAAGTACGTACACGCGTATAAATATACACATATGTATGCATAATATTTAAACAAACAATGGTTTATTTGTGATGAATTGTTAGATTATGTCGTCTATATAAATATTAGAATTGTTGGAAAAATCTCTGGCTTACTGATAAAGAAAGGTTGTATACATTTGCATCTAGTACAATTGTTTACATTCAATGTTTAATCTTAGTGCGTTCTCTTAACCGGCAGAATTTTCTGAAAAAATACGTAGATTGAAGAGGCCTACGAATAAAAATAAATGAAAAGTAAATGAATCAAAACAACTTTTGTTTCAATAAAAATGGCAGCGAGTGCCAGAACGATCGGAAAGGATACATAACAATAAAAAAAAAACTCGCGTAGGCAGACTTCCACATGGAATGCGAATGAAGGGAAAAGAATATTTGCGAACAACTTTGCCCACTGGATAGATAAATTTATAAACATTAACGCGCTTAAAAAGTTTAAGAACAAAATTAATTCTTTTATTGGCTTGTTTTTTTTTGTGTTTCTTTTTGTAAAGGTACTTTGTACAGGTCTTTTTTTTTTGCAAATAAAAGAAAATGTTACACGTGTTTATTTTTGTGAGGCGGGGGAGTGTCCAATTGCCGAAACGCTAAAAGCTTCTGTATAGTCGTTAAAAGAATAACAAAAACAAACAAATGCTATCTTTTCAGTTAAAAAACAAACAAACAATTAATTTTTTTTTTTTTTTTTTTTTTTTTTTTTTTTTTTTTTTTTTCCTCGTCCATAAATGTTTATCTACCAAGTTGATCTTAAATATTGTATAATCAATCCATTATATTATCATTTTCAGTCCCCCACCCCTAATTTCTGGCTCCCATCTCATCTCGCATTACTTATAACGTCACCAACTAACTTCGGAAGAAACCCCCCCCCCATCCGATTTTGTTTTATATCATAAGTTGCTTAAAACGTGATTAGTTAAAGTTCAGAATAAAATCACGCTTTCTCTTAACGGTTAATTTAAAAAAAAAAATCTTCTGAACGCTATTAAAAGTTAAATTCTTCACTAGTTTGGAGACGGAATGCGTTGTTGTGATAAGTGATTTTCTCTATTAATTCGCACTTTTTATTTTAAGATTCAAATATTAATAACTACATTTTATTTCAGTATTTAATTTATGTATTTCTGTTGTATTAAATACTAGCTTTAATTTTTTTTTTTTTTTTTTTTTTTTTTTTTTTTCCTCGTCCATAAATGTTTATCTACCAAGTTGATCTTAAATATTGTATAATCAATCCATTATATTATCATTTTCAGTCCCCCACCCCTAATTTCTGGCTCCCATCTCATCTCGCATTACTTATAACGTCACCAACTAACTTCGGAAGAAACCCCCCCCCCCATCCGATTTTGTTTTATATCATAAGTTGCTTAAAACGTGATTAGTTAAAGTTCAGAATAAAATCACGCTTTCTCTTAACGGTTAATTTAAAAAAAAAAATCTTCTGAACGCTATTAAAAGTTAAATTCTTCACTAGTTTGGAGACGGAATGCGTTGTTGTGATAAGTGATTTTCTCTATTAATTCGCACTTTTTATTTTAAGATTCAAATATTAATAACTACATTTTATTTCAGTATTTAATTTATGTATTTCTGTTGTATTAAATGCTAGCTTTAATTTTTTTTTTTTTTTTTTTTTTTTTTTTTTTTTCATCGTCCATAAATGTTTATCTACCAAGTTGATCTTAAATATTGTATAATCAATCCATTATATTATCATTTTCAGTCCCCCACCCCTAATTTCTGGCTCCCATCTCATCTCGCATTACTTATAACGTCACCAACTAACTTCGGAAGAAACCCCCCCCCATCCGATTTTGTTTTATATCATAAGTTGCTTAAAACGTGATTAGTTAAAGTTCAGAATAAAATCACGCTTTCTCTTAACGGTTAATTTAAAAAAAAAAATCTTCTGAACGCTATTAAAAGTTAAATTCTTCACTAGTTTGGAGACGGAATGCGTTGTTGTGATAAGTGATTTTCTCTATTAATTCGCACTTTTTATTTTAAGATTCAAATATTAATAACTACATTTTATTTCAGTATTTAATTTATGTATTTCTGTTGTATTAAATGCTAGCTTTAATTTTTTTTTTTTTTTTTTTTTTTTTTTTTTTCTCGTCCATAAATGTTTATCTACCAAGTTGATCTTAAATATTGTATAATCAATCCATTATATTATCATTTTCAGTCCCCCACCCCTAATTTCTGGCTCCCATCTTATCTCGCATTACTTATAACGTCACCAACTAACTTCGGAAGAAAACCCCCCCCCCATCCGATTTTGTTTTATATCATAAGTTGCTTAAAACGTGATTAGTTAAAGTTCAGAATAAAATCACGCTTTCTCTTAACGGTTAATTTAAAAAAAAAATCTTCTGAACGCTATTAAAAGTTAAATTCTTCACTAGTTTGGAGACGGAATGCGTTGTTGTGATAAGTGATTTTCTCTATTAATTCGCACTTTTTATTTTAAGATTCAAATATTAATAACTACATTTTATTTCAGTATTTAATTTATGTATTTCTGTTGTATTAAATGCTAGCTTTAATTTTTTTTTTTTTTTTTTTTTTCCTCGTCCATAAATGTTTATCTACCAAGTTGATCTTAAATATTGTATAATCAATCCATTATATTATCATTTTCAGTCCCCCACCCCTAATTTCTGGCTCCCATCTCATCTCGCATTACTTATAACGTCACCAACTAACTTCGGAAGAAACCCCCCCCCCATCCGATTTTGTTTTATATCATAAGTTGCTTAAAACGTGATTAGTTAAAGTTCAGAATAAAATCACGCTTTCTCTTAACGGTTAATTTAAAAAAAAAAATCTTCTGAACGCTATTAAAAGTTAAATTCTTCACTAGTTTGGAGACGGAATGCGTTGTTGTGATAAGTGATTTTCTCTATTAATTCGCACTTTTTATTTTAAGATTCAAATATTAATAACTACATTTTATTTCAGTATTTAATTTATGTATTTCTGTTGTATTAAATGCTAGCTTTAATTTTTTTTTTTTTTTTTTTTTTTTTTCTCGTCCATAAATGTTTATCTACCAAGTTGATCTTAAATATTGTATAATCAATCCATTATATTATCATTTTCAGTCCCCCACCCCTAATTTCTGGCTCCCATCTTATCTCGCATTACTTATAACGTCACCAACTAACTTCGGAAGAAACCCCCCCCCCCCATCCGATTTTGTTTTATATCATAAGTTGCTTAAAACGTGATTAGTTAAAGTTCAGAATAAAATCACGCTTTCTCTTAACGGTTAATTTAAAAAAAAAATCTTCTGAACGCTATTAAAAGTTAAATTCTTCACTAGTTTGGAGACGGAATGCGTTGTTGTGATAAGTGATTTTCTCTATTAATTCGCACTTTTTATTTTAAGATTCAAATATTAATAACTACATTTTATTTCAGTATTTAATTTATGTATTTCTGTTGTATTAAATGCTAGCTTTAATTTTTTTTTTTTTTTTTTTTTTTTTTTTTTTTTTCCTCGTCCATAAATGTTTATCTACCAAGTTGATCTTAAATATTGTATAATCAATCCATTATATTATCATTTTCAGTCCCCCACCCCTAATTTCTGGCTCCCATCTCATCTCGCATTACTTATAACGTCACCAACTAACTTCGGAAGAAACCCCCCCCCATCCGATTTTGTTTTATATCATAAGTTGCTTAAAACGTGATTAGTTAAAGTTCAGAATAAAATCACGCTTTCTCTTAACGGTTAATTTAAAAAAAAAAATCTTCTGAACGCTATTAAAAGTTAAATTCTTCACTAGTTTGGAGACGGAATGCGTTGTTGTGATAAGTGATTTTCTCTATTAATTCGCACTTTTTATTTTAAGATTCAAATATTAATAACTACATTTTATTTCAGTATTTAATTTATGTATTTCTGTTGTATTAAATGCTAGCTTTAATTTTTTTTTTTTTTTTTTTTTTTTTTTTTTTTTCCTCGTCCATAAATGTTTATCTACCAAGTTGATCTTAAATATTGTATAATCAATCCATTATATTATCATTTTCAGTCCCCCACCCCTAATTTCTGGCTCCCATCTCATCTCGCATTACTTATAACGTCACCAACTAACTTCGGAAGAAACCCCCCCCCCCCATCCGATTTTGTTTTATATCATAAGTTGCTTAAAACGTGATTAGTTAAAGTTCAGAATAAAATCACGCTTTCTCTTAACGGTTAATTTAAAAAAAAAATCTTCTGAACGCTATTAAAAGTTAAATTCTTCACTAGTTTGGAGACGGAATGCGTTGTTGTGATAAGTGATTTTCTCTATTAATTCGCACTTTTTATTTTAAGATTCAAATATTAATAACTACATTTTATTTCAGTATTTAATTTATGTATTTCTGTTGTATTAAATGCTAGCTTTAATTTTTTTTTTTTTTTTTTTTTTTTTTTCCTCGTCCATAAATGTTTATCTACCAAGTTGATCTTAAATATTGTATAATCAATCCATTATATTATCATTTTCAGTCCCCCACCCCTAATTTCTGGCTCCCATCTCATCTCGCATTACTTATAACGTCACCAACTAACTTCGGAAGAAACCCCCCCCCATCCGATTTTGTTTTATATCATAAGTTGCTTAAAACGTGATTAGTTAAAGTTCAGAATAAAATCACGCTTTCTCTTAACGGTTAATTTAAAAAAGAAAATCTTCTGAACGCTATTAAAAGTTAAATTCTTCACTAGTTTGGAGACGGAATGCGTTGTTGTGATAAGTGATTTTCTCTATTAATTCGCACTTTTTATTTTAAGATTCAAATATTAATAACTACATTTTATTTCAGTATTTAATTTATGTATTTCTGTTGTATTAAATGCTAGCTTTAATTTTTTTTTTTTTTTTTTTTTTTTTTTTTTCTCGTCCATAAATGTTTATTTATCTACCGAGTTGATTGCATAAATAGATTACCTAATTGTACTCATTTTTAGTTCGTGGGAGGGGAATCTATCACCATACTTTCCCTTAAACAGGTCCGTTGGACTTTTATTAAGTACAATACTTAATAGTTATTTTTTATTTATTTATTTATTTTTATTTTTATTTTTTTTTTTTTTAATGGAGAGTAGAAAACGCATTGTGGATGCGTTATCGGCAGCTCCTGTTACTCTCGCTTCTTCTTATTTGTCCCTTAGTCCTCATTTTTTAAATGAGTGATTTTTCTGACAAAGGGAGAAGAAAAAGCTGTTTTCTAGGTTGGCAGTATTTTTGCGCGAACAGTTGGCAGAGTTGGTGGAAATTTTCTGTTTCTATGTCTATCCTTGTAGCCATGTCACTAGTAAGGGTGCTGGAGGTAAACGTTTTGTCTGGGCTGACGTTATCCGCCTGATAGTCAGGGACCCGAACCTTGGATTAACCACTAAGGAGGCTGTCCTATCAGCAGGTGCAAAGTACTGGGGCTGCTGTATTGCCATCTGGTGAATGGAATCTGGACCATGCAGTAGCTTCTGGTGGGGCCTCTCGATGCCATACTAGTGGGTAATTGTTACGGCTTTACCTTATCATGTGGTACAAAAAAAAAAAAAAAATTCTTCGTTTCTTTTTCTCTCTTAGTTTCCCCTCTCTGTCCTGCTCTAAGTAAATCTGTCGACCTAGTCCACAAATTCCAAAATTTCATCATGACAAGTTTCAAGAAAAAATACACGATTAAACCCGGTTCTCCAACTTCCAACGTAGACCCCTACTACCATGTCTCCTTCTCCAACATCAGAGGTCTACGTTCTAACCTTCCAGAGGTTGAAACCCAATTACAGGAGACTAAACCTGACCTTTTATTTTTAAGTGAAACTGGCATTGGACAGGCTATTTCCCTAGATGAGTTTGCAATTTCAGGATACTCTAACTTAACTTCTAAATCTGACCCCCAAGATCGCCATGGGCATGGAATATGTGCCTATATTAAAGATAGCTTTCCATGTGGGAGGGACATCTCCAGGGAAGATCCTAACTTACCTTATATGTGCTTCCGGGTTGCTTTAGCTCACACTACTGCATTTATATTTACTCTCTATCGCCCCCACAACAGCGGAGTTACTATCTTTCAAAGCATATCTGAGAAAATTGACCAAGTCCTTTCTACTTATCCTTCAGCTAACATTCACGTATGTGGAGACTTCAATGTTCACAACGTCGAATGGTTGACCCACTCAAACAAGACCGATGATGAGGGGAGGTTCTGTCATGATTTCTCCATTGCCTATGACCTCACTCAGATTGTTCAGGAACCTACCCGTGTGCCCGATAATGACGGCCAGTATGCGAGCCTACTAGACCTTTTTCTCACAACTTGCCCTGAACTATGTTCAGTTTCTGTTCTGTCGCCTCTTGGATCTTCCGACCACTCTGTTGTATCAATTAAGATAAAAATGAAATGTAATAAGTCCCCAGACGTACCTCTTCATCGTACAGTATATCGATACACTAAGGCTGACTGGGATAGCTTCCGTACATTTATATCTGATCTACCTCTGCATTCCATGTTTAAAAAGGATGTGTCCTCTATAGTATTAGACCTAACTGAATGGTTAATTGTAGGTATTGACCATTTCATACCCTCTAAAAAGTTTCAGCAAAAACCTAACAGCCAGCCATGGTTCTCTCCAGAATGTGCTGCTGCCATTGCGCACAGAAATCACTTTTTCCACTGCTTCAAACGTAATAGATGTATGGAAACTAAAGCCGTTTTCAGGAGTGCCAGCAACCATTGTAAGAAAGTAATAAGGAACGCAAGAGAGTTGTATGCTCAATCTGTTAAGTCCAAAGTAGCTGAGCAGCGGCTTGGTTCCCACCAGTTTTGGCAAATAGCAAACAGAATCCTGAACAGAAGCGTGTGCTCCATCCCAACTATTATCAATGGATCTGAGGTAATCTCGTCAGCATCAGACAAAGCCAAACTCTTTGTCAAGAACTTTGCAGCTAATTCTACCCTTTGCGACCAAGACCGCCAACCCCCAATATTTCCTCTTGTATCAGAAAACACGCTATGTGATATACGTATATCTGTACGTGATGTTGCCAAGCTAATCAAAAACCTTGATTCCAGTAAAGCAACTGGCCCTGATGGTATTCCAATTATAGTACTCAAAAAACTTCAACCTGAACTAGCGCCCATACTTACAAAACTGTTTAAACGTTGTCTTAAGGAGAATAGTTTCCCATCTCCCTGGAAAATCTCATCAGTATGCCCTGTATTTAAGAATTCAGGTGATCGCTCATCCCCCTCTCAGTACAGGCCAATAAGTCTCCTGTGCGTCATGAGTAAGTTGCTAGAATCTGTATTAAATACAGAAGTAATCAAACATCTCAACAAAAATAACCTTCTTAGTGACACTCAATATGGTTTCCGTTCTGCTAGATCTACAGCAGATGTCCTTACAGTTATATCGCATAGGATTAGCAAATCTCTCGACGGTGGCAATCTTTCTAGGGCAATTGCTCTTGACATATCTAAAGCCTTTGATAGGGTATGGCATAAAGGTTTACTTCATAAGATCGCTAGCTATGGTATAGCTGGAAAAGTCTTCTCAATTATTAAATCATTTCTTTCTGATAGATTCATAAGAGTAGTAGTTGAGGGGCAAAAATCAGAAGCTCACAATATTAATGCCGGTGTCCCTCAGGGATCCATCCTGGGCCCAACTCTTTTCCTGATCTACATTAATGATCTTCCAAATCATATCCTTACATCATTTGTAGACATTTATGCTGACGACACTACCATTTATGGTACCACATCTAAGACAGTAAACGAGCAAGTTCTCTCCAATTCTCTCTCCTCTGATCTTGAGCACGTAGTACAATGGGGAAAGGAGTGGCTGGTTACTTTTAATGCATCTAAAACCAAGCTTCTCTCTTTACATCATCAACATTCTAATCCACATTTGTCATCAATTGAAATGAATGGCTCTCGTCTTCAGGAGGCCTCAAGTTTTGACAAGCTTCTGGGCTTGACCATTACTCCTGATCTTAAATGGAACACGTATATCAAATCTGTTGCCAAGGCCGCTGGAAAAATGGTGGGATCTTTCTATCGATCCAGTAGATATCTCACTGCTGATGCTATTCTCTATCTATATAAGAGCCAGGTACGTCCAAGGATGGAATACTGTTGCCACATCTGGGCAGGAGCTGCTAGAAAGAACTTGTCCTGCCTTGATAGAGTTCAAAATAGACTTCGTAGCCTCGTAGGAGATGTCCTTTTCTCCTCCTTGCAACCTCTATCTCACAGAAGAGATGTTGCGAGTTTGTCTCTGATGTATCGTTATTTTCATGGAAAGTGTTCAACTGAGCTTCAATCTATGGTCCCCCCTCGCCAAACTTTCACAAGAAACACTCGTCTAGCTGTAAACACTATCAATAATTTCCCCCACTCTTTATCTGTGCCTAAACCTAAACGTAGATTCCATGAACAAAGCTTCTTTCTTAGAACTGCACGCCTGTGGAATTGTCTTCCGTTTTCCTGCTTTCCGGCTGACTACAATATGGTTTTGTTCAAGTCTAAAGTAAATAAGTTCTTGATGAGCCGTTCCATATAAGTTATTAAATTTACCAAATTTTCATTACTAATGATTACTATATTGACCAACTTCTACTGTACACTCTTTAACCCTTATCCTTGAGTGGCCTCTGGGCCTTGATAATGTGGTGATGCCTTTGTAAAAAAAAAAAAAAAAAAAAAAAAAAACTTATCCGGTGAAATAAATCTACTCGTTTTTAAAACAAATCGACGTCGGAAATAATAATTAAAAAAAAATTTTTTTAAAAGATATCATCAATATAATTATTATTTAAAGTTGATGAAATAAAAATCGTAAATAGAACAATTAAACACACTCTCTCACTAGAATCTTAAACAAACATAAGCTATTTAGTAAAATCGATTTTCCTAAAAATAATATGCATTATAGGTAAGCTCATAATCGTATCTTTTGAAAGAATCATACTATATATAGTGACAAATGATTTATTTCAGAAACAAACATTTTGTACATATTAATCGAATTGGTAACAAACAAACAGACAGAAATAATATATACATATATATATATATATATATATGTATATACATATATATATATATATATATTAATAGGGGATTAGAACAAGTGTCTAAAGGGTAGAGTATATTTTAATGTATTAGTAAATTCATTAATACAATTAAAAGAAAAGAAACCAGTGCTCGTTGTAACGTAGATATATAATAAGCTCGATAGGCATATATATCCTAGAGCTATTTTAATATTGAGTAAGATGATTGATAATTTATAACAAAATAAAAATTTATAAATCTGTTTCATAAGGAAGAACAAACAAAATCAATTATTCATTAAACAATTTATTGGTTTTGTTTGTTATTCCTTATAAAACAGATTTTTCATTTTTAATTTTAATTATAAATTATCAATCATCTTACTCAATATATATATATATATATATATATATATATATATATATATATATATATATGCATAATATATCTAGTTAACCTGCATCTTAAATTTAAAATGTTTGGACCAGAATTGGTAAAGGAGTTTGGTAGAATCTGCAAAGGTCAACCCTTTTAACCATGACCTCTTGCAGGAATATTTTCGTCCAAAACCTGATAAAGAAAATTGTTTCGTGTCTGAATATTTTGTATAAAATTTTAAATGTTTAGACCTGAAATGTGCGGAATAGTTTGTCAGAGACTTCAAAGGTAAAATCTATTAACTTTGCTCATTTTGTAGCCATATTTTCGGCTAAAACCGATTTAACAGCTTGTCATATATCTGAATACACTTTCTTTGAAAATTTCAAATGTTTAGACCAAATATTGGCTGAGAGGATATGTAGAGTTTTGGACACAAATCAGGTAAACACGTTTTATTTATGCCAATGTAACCTACATCTAAAATTTCAAGTGTTAAGACAAAAATTAGCGGGGAGGTTTGTAGAATTTTCAAAGCTAAAGTCGTTAGACTTTGACCCTTTGAAAGTACAATTTCTTGCCGAAAACCAATAAAAAACAACTTCCCAAATCTCAATACATCTTACTATAAAATTCGGAGCCTGTAGACTTAAACTTTACAGAGAAATTTGGTAGGAAAATGTACACACAGGGATAGACACACAGGCAATTTCAGTTTTATAGAAATATATATATATATATATATATATATATATATATATACATATATATATATATATGTATATATATATATATATATATAATGGATACTCCCCGTATGACGGATGACGACCAAAAATCCGCTCTGTTTCACTCTGCGTTCAATGCTATGCCGCATGTGTGACACGAGGCCAGCTCTGCTCCCACAAACCAAGCAGAACGACTCGCAGGATACAGGCTGAGAAGGTGCTATTCCTACTCTTCATCTACGAAGACTTGTTTGATTCGATATCCGGGTGTCAATGTATGTGTTAATGCCCGCAAAACATTTTCCCTCCACTATTTTCTCTCCGCATAATCTTCTTCCAAGGTTTTTGGGTTCAGGTCTGCATGCTTAAGATTGTCTTTCAGCTTATCCCTGTACCTCAGAAATGGACGATCCACATTTCGATTATCCTCCTTCAGTTGACTGCATGCTAGTTGCTTAGGAAGGCGGTTTTCATCCATGCGAACAAGGTGGCCAGCCCACCGATGCTGAGACTTCACCAGGAAGGCCTCAATACTTAAAATGTCGCACATAGCACACAGTCCCGAGTTAGGGGCATTGTCTTTCCATGTTAATCTACATATACTGCGAAGGCAACGCTTATGGAATGTATCCAGTTGCTCAATCTGCCTACGGTATCGGGTCCAGGCTTCCGATCCATACAAGGAGTATCGAAACAATCACTGCACAATAAACTGAGAGTGTGGTCTTTACAGTCAAACCTCTTCCATTCCATACTCTTAACCGCAGTTTGCCGAATGCATCAGTCGCCTTTTAAATTCTGCTCAATATCTCCTCATCAAGTGATGCTGACGCATTCATCTTACTTCCGAGATATGCAAAGGATTTAACATACTTTAGAGGCTGTTTATTCACTAAGGTTTTCTGAGGCGTTCCACATATTCTGGTATCGGAATAATCACACCGCCTTGCTGCAACGGGGTGGGCTGTGGTTGGTAGATAACTTCTGTCTTTTTAATATATATATCTATATATATAAATATATATATGTATATATGTATATATATATATATATATATATATATATATATATATATTCTAGCATGGGTTGGCATAAAGTTTCGTTTACGACACACCTGTATAATAATCATTTTCATAATGTGCAACGAGGATACCACTCACAACAAAAATAAAAGAACGGATGGAAACATGTAAATTAATCGCTCAAAAAGAAGTATGTAATACCATCTCTACAAGATATTTCGGCAGAAGGGCTACATAGAGATGAAACTACTTTCCGGATATTAAGTACTGGAAGGAGCCACATACCCCAAAACAATTAAAACTTTTATTTCAATAAAAATAACAGCGAATGCACGTGCGATCGCCAAAAAAGGAAATAAAAGATCTACCGAAAATTAATTCCAAAAACTATTGAATGAAATTTTTCGTCATTTTATATTTGTCGATTTGTTTGTTTGTGTGTTTGTTTAAGTTGCGTTTTTATTTTTGTTTCTAAAAATGGGGCTTAAGTATAAATTCGAAGCGGACAAAGATTATGTATAGCCGTGTAAAGAATGATAATAATAAAAAAATAATATGTTTAGTTTATTTGTAAGTGTTTTTTAATATTTATAAAAAGAATAACATTTCTCTGGCTACACGGAATGAATTTATCATGCTAGAAACTAATTGCGATTACCAAACTATTTTATTTGATGAAGAGTATTCTTTTATTTTTAAAAGTTTCTGCGGGGGAATAACTCGTTTTTTAAAAATATCGATGGCAGAAATAATAATTTCATAAAAGAATTAAATTTTCTCCCTAAACAAGGCACAGTGCCACTTTTAAGAAGGGTCTACTATCGGAGACATAACTTGCAGGATATTATGAATAGATATGAGTAACAAGATTACACGTGAACATTTGCATGCCAGTTCATTTTGAAAGAAGAATCCCGAAAGGGAATATCTAAGTCTAGCAGTTCCGGAGAAGAAACTATTGGAGTAGAAGCCCTTCTTACACCAATGGATCTCTACTGTGAACGGGTGGGATTACTCTGCTTGTCGTGTTTGGGAGTATCTCTGTCTAGGGAACACAAGTGCTTGTCGTTCGTAAGAGTATTCACCATGTAATTATTGAAGGAAACAAGCTTCATCTTTGCAGCATTTAAGGTGATCATCCATTTCACTACGGATTGGAGGTCATCCTTTAAGGGTTCTGCCCTTTCCTTAGATATGCCCTTATTTGTTTTCCTCTCGTACCTGTTATAGAGAGTGGTGTCATTAGCAAATACACCCATCATCGAATTTTTTTTCAGAATTATTTATGAATTTAATTATATATCAATATATTTGTAAATAAAGATTTCTAAATAACAGTTTTATATCGCACATTAACAGAATTCTCTAACTATAAACATTTACTAGCATGCCGCTATTTAGTAAAATCGATTTTACTTAATCTCTCTCTCTCTCTCTCTCTCTATATATATATATATATATATATATATATAAGCGACAATATGTGTATGTATGTTTGTGTGTATGTATGTATTTTTGTGGTCTGCTAAACACTTTCGACACAACTAAAAGTCACAAACTTGATCTCATATGAAAGCCCCACCTTCCGGACGACAAGTACCGAACAATTGGCTCAAAGTGACCATCAGAAGTGCGTCAACTGCTCGATATTCTGCAGGGGCCCCCAAAAAAGTGGCATTTTAATGTTAAATATTACATATTTTTAAAACGATTTATAACTGCCCCCAAAATACGGCCGCCAACTCTTCTACATAATGTATACACGCGGCCGTTTTTTTGAGTCAACTTATATTAAAACCCTGCTTAGTCAGGTCACGTGATCTTGACGTCAGCAACCTCTTATGGCGGTCTGAATTTACAATTTAAAAATGTTGTTATCGGTAAAAAAAAAATGATTAAAGCTAAACTATGACCTTCTACGCTATGGCAACGTTACCAAAGTTATTACCACATTCAAAATAGGTAGATACGATGGTTAAACGAAAAATAACAAGCGAAACATGTGAAGTAAAAAAAATACGCTTACAAAAAATATTAACGAACGAAGTTTTTAAAAATAAAAACAGCCAGACGCCATTTTCCAGTCTTTAGAGTAAGAAATAAGAAGTGAGAGTGAGAGAGAGAGAGTGAGAGAGACGCAAACAGAGAGAGAGAGTGTGTGTGATAGAGACGCAAACAGAGGAAATGTCTAGACAGAAAACGAGAAAAACGTTAACTTTTGCACCCCGGAATCGACAGGGGGGAGGGTCAACAACGCATGCGTCAGATGACGTCATGACGTCGTGACCTGATTTACTTTAACTAGTTGATAAACCGAAAAAAACTTAATATACGCCGCTTTAGCGCAGGTAGTTAAGGGCTTGGTTCATTATCTAAACGTTTTGGGTTCGAATCGTAGTGTGAGATGTTTTTTTTTTCGATTTTTTTAAATTTAAATATTGAACCCTGTATTATTTAAGCCATTTTTCACGTAAAGTTCGTTCGTTTTTTTATGTTTTAATCGTTCGTTTGCCTTACGTTATTTTTTGCCCCCCCCGCTTAATTAAAACGCTGTTTTCTTTTCTTACTTCGCTTATAACAATGCTTACATCGTCATCGTCGTCGTAAGGCTCGACGACTTTCAGATATCTTTTACTTCTGGCTGGCCGATTGTATTTTCAAACTTCGCCTCAGGGATTCGGCTTCGATCCTACCCCCCGGTTTCTTTTTTATTTAACATCACACACCCCTACAAAGACCCGGGCAACGCCGGGTACCCCTCGCTAGTTTAATATAAAATGAGGTGCCGTTTTAATTGTATATTTTGAAAGAATCATACTATATTTTAAAATTAATGAAATATTAAGTAGCGGGCCTTTTGTGCATATTAATCAAATTGTGAAACAACAAACAAACAAACAAGCATACATACATGAATTCGAATTAATATATATATATATATATATATATATATATACATATATATATACATATATAGATAGATAGATAGATAGATAGATAGGTAGGTAAATAGATAAATAGATATATATATAGATAGATAGATAGATAGATAGATAAATTCATGCGATGACCAGAATTATGTATTACATGAGCTGCGTAGGGCCTTGTATAATAATCTCATTCACATATTTTTGCCTACATATTTTAAAAGTTTTCAAATATATGTAGAGTACTAAAATATTTACTCAAAACAAACATGAGAAAAAAAAGACAAATAGACGAAAGTAAATAAAAACAGTCAACTACAAAATGATTTTTTTGCACATGAATGAACGTGTGTGAAATAAGTAATCTGTAAGAAAATAGGTTAATCTATATATCTATACAAGAGGAATAGTCTGTTTGTCTGACTGCGTGTGTCTGTGTTTGTACACTTCCCTACAAAACTATACTGTCAAATACCTGTCTATAGACACGAGATTTAAACAAAAGTGGTATTAAGATTTTGGAAAATATCTGCAGCCTGTACTTGGCAAGGAATCTGGCAGTCAAGTTGTCAAAGTTCAACGATTCGATCCATAAAAACTGTACCAATTCATCAGTCAATGTTGTTATATATATATACACATATATATATATATATATATATGTATATATATATATATATATATATATGCATATGCGCATAAAGTTATGAATAATATCGGGCACAAGTGTATATATATATATATATGCATACATACATATGCGCATAAAGTTATGAACAGTACATAGAGTCCGAGCCAAGCCGGGCTGAACTACTAGTATATAATTGATATAAACAATATATTTGTAGTATTCTTTAATCCACCTTTAATCATTTATTTTTATAGTACATCATGCAAATATATTCTTTGTTGGGTCATAATACATGTCATACTTAGTATCTAATGGTTTTTAGGCCAATATTTAAAGATAACTTTATTTAAAATTGGTATAATTGTCACAATCATTTCTGAACATGAAAGGGTAATATTAAAGTATATATGATGAAAATATACATGAAAAATCCTAGAATAAAGAACATATATTATTATGACACGTATGTATTGCACGGAAATAGCAATATATAAAATTAACAAATATGTATCGATAAATCTAAATATAAAATAAATAGCGTAAACCTATTTTTTTAGACAAAAAAAATAACAACCTGCAAATATAACTAAATTACCATTGCTATTGGAATTAGTTTCTATGGTAGTTTTAATAGAGAATTGCCGCGAATGGGAAAATATATAAACATTTTTATGTTATAAATTTGTATTAACAAAATTAGCGCAGAAACTAATAAACTGATTATTATGTTATACAGCTTTTTATATTAATTCTTCATCATGATCATTTGCACAAGCCTTTCCTGAATTTCCGATTATTGTATAAATGCCTTATGAATTACATATGCTTTGTAGTTTTTCCATCAAAAACCTTAATGCATTTTGTATATGAAATCTGGTGAGTTTCTAAGTAGTGTTCTTTTGATTTGTATTCCAGGATTTTGGGAGCTGCTGTCATGCTTTCTGGATAGTTTTTATGTGTGTTTTTTTTAAGTGTATATTCCTTATTGGCATGGGTTGCTGTTACGGATTATTGCATTGAAACAAAAAATATGAATAGAATCGCAGTTTACTGAAAATATTGTGTACGGGATCAGTTATTCGTACGTATTTTTAGTCGCGTGCAAGCGAATCTATAAGTCACCCGTCGGTCGGTCTCTACGTCGGTTTATAGGTCGGTCGGTCGGTTTGTCCGTAACACTTTTGTGCTTGGCCTTTTTGGTTAAGATCAAAGGTGCGTTGTTAATAAATGCTGTTCTTAGCTTTTTAAGCTTTTATTTGCCTTTAGGCCAAGATCAAAGTGTAGTATCTTTTCTTACCACATGTTGTACTTATGTGTGTAACTTTGTGGTGTAAACTGAGGGATCACTTTTCAGTATTCATTTAATGTAAAACTATCATCCACTTTACAACCAGTCAGTCTCAGAGCTATTCAAGTCATTTTCTAGATCATTCAAGTTGTTTTTGAAGGATTCCATTTATTTTTTTAAGCAGTCAAGTCATTCTACGGTCATTCAATTCATTCTAAGGCATTCTAAGTGGTTTACTTTTTATTTATTTAAGTCATTTCAGGCAATTTTTCCGTCATTTTACTTTATCTTTAAGGATTTCATGTCAATCCTACATTCACACATTCATTCATTACACGAGAGCACGCGGCTAATGGATATCGGCCTTGTTTAAATTAAATTGAATTGAAAAACATATGGTGTATTATTTCATTTTCTGTATGATAAACAACGGTTTCATACATAATATGAGGATTAATTTAATATACTATGATTGCATTCTCTCTCTCTCTCTCTCTCTTTATATATATAGAGAGAGACTTCAATATATATATATATATATAAATATATATATACATATATATACATATATATATGTATATATAATATATATATATATATATATATATATATCCTTGCGAAATAAAAACAAAAAAAACAAGAAGGAATTAAATCGTATTTGTATTTCTCGAATATTGCAATTGTTTCAACATAAATCAGAAAAATTAAAATGTTATATTATTTACACATTTTCGTAGTTACACCTCATTAGGTTTGTTTGAATGAATACAAAGGTTGTACGTATCTTAACACATTTTCATTCTGCTAAAACTACATCGGGCAGTAAATATGACCAACTCGTGCTTTTAACATGTCCACCATGATATATATATATATATATATATATATATATATATATATATATGCATGCATATACATATAACATGATTTATATTAATAGATAAACAATTAAAGATTATTATTTTCAGTATAGAAAAGGATTTATATCATTGATATTTTATTTATTAACCTTTAAAATGTAAACATCTTTGACTGTTTAGTTTACACCAAAAACACTTACATATTGGATACATATCCTAGATGTTCCATTCGAGGTATTCCTATATTTATTCTGTTATATTATTTTACGAAATGTCTTTTACTGTATATGTATATCTCCATTCCTAATTTTTTTACAGAATGTATGCTTTTAGTTTTTTGGCATTTTGAAAAAAAAACATATCCTAACTCAGAACAATCAGTATAAAATACTTTCGTTTGAGAAGAGCATCGTTATTTACTTGGGTATATGTTTTATACATGCATTTCTGCCATTGAACACAACCAAGTATTAATTCTTTTTATTGCAATAGTTTTAGTAATATATTCATTTGGGATTTTTTCCTATGATGAGGGATATTTCTATTCTATTTGCTTATAATATTTCAAGTTAATAAAGCACTAAATATATATTTCTATAAATGGGTTAAATATTTATATATATATATAATTTTTTTACATAGGCATCACCACTTATCAAGGCCGATAGGCCACTCAATGATAAGGGTAAAATAGTGTACAGTAGTCAAAAGGACAATATAGTAATCGATAGTAATGGAAGTTCGGTAAATTTGTTAACTTAAGTGGAACGGCTCATCAGAAACTTGTTCACGTTGGACTTGAATACAACCATATTATAGACAGCTGGAAAGCAGGAAAACGGATCACAATTCCACAGGCGTGCACTTCTAAGAAAAGCTTTGATCATGGAATCTATGTTTAGGTTTATATATATATATATATATATATATATATATATATATATATATATATTAAATTATATGTTATTAAATTATATATATATATATATATATATATATATATATATATATATAATTTAATAACAATCCGAATGCAGCTATGAGAAAACCAATTCCAAAATATTAGAACAAATATAACAATTGCAGTATGTAGTGTGAAAATATTTATTAATTTACAATTTTACTATTTTTGCTTTCTAGTATTTATTAAATAATAATAACAGCAGTAGTATTATTGTTACTTTAATAGGGTGGTGTATATTACCCCCCGCCAAAAGATATAATTGCTTTTAAATTTATATTATACGAAAATGCATTGACAATATTACATGAGTAGCATGGTTTATTTATATCATTTGTTTTATTGCGTACTAATATAAGCCGGTACATCCGATTTTCTAGTGTATATGAACTAGTATTAAGTACGATTGGAATTACCATATGGTAATATTCTAATGTTTATATATTATAGTCTGTATCTATTAGGATACACTTGTTTGTTTTACGAATAAAATGCGATTACATCACAATTGTTTTCTATATTTTAAATAACATTCTATCTTACTTATATTGTTTTTTTATCAGGAAGTGGTTTTCTGATTTCTAAAATTAAACCCGTTGAATTTCATGTCTAACCTATATTATTGTTTTAGATGTTTTAGATTTTTATTTAGTCAATATTTGAAGTGAGAGATATCCACACAATAGAAAGTATCATATAGCAATAGATTTTCATCGAGTTCGTAATAAAATGGTAATCTAACTTGACTTCCAAATCTTTCAAAACATGTCTGAGAAAATTGACCACGTCCTATCTGCTTATCCTTAAGCTAACATCCGCAAATGTGGAGACTTGAATTTGAAATGGTTAACTCACTCAAACAAAATCGATGCTGAGGGTAGGTGCTATCACAACTTCTCCATTGCTTATGATTTCACTCAGATTGTTCACGAACCGACCCATGTGCCCGGCACTGATGGCCAGTATGGAAATCTCCTAGACCTTATTTCACAACTTGCCCTGTTCTTTGTTCGGTTTCCGTTCTCTCTCAACTTGGGTCTTTCGACTACCCTATTGACTCAATCAGATGAAAATGTAATATGTCCTCAGACGTACCTCTCTATCGGACATTATATGGATACGCTATGGTTGACTATGGTAACTACGGTACATTTATATCAGATCCACCTTTGCGTTCTATGTTTAAAACTGGCGTGTCATCTATAGTATCAGATCTGACGTAATGGTTAATTGAAGATATAGAGTGTTTCCTGGCCTCTATAACTTTCAGCAAAAACCTAACAGCCCGCCATGGTTCTCTCCTGAATGAAAATCACTTTTTCCATTGCTTCTAACGTAATAAATGTACTGGGACTAAGGCCGTACTAAGGAACTGCAAGCAATCACTGTAAAAAAGTAATAAAGCACGCAATAGAGTTGTATGCTCAGACTCTCAAGTCTAATGTATCTGAGCAGCGGCTTGGTTCCTACTAGTTTTGAAAATAGCAAACAGAATCCTAAACAGATGCGTGTGCTCCATAACAACTATCATCAATGCGCCTGAGGTAATTTCGTCAACATCAGACGAGAACTTTGCAGCATACTATACCCTTTGCGATCAAGGCCGTCAAACCCCAATGTTTCTTCCTGTATCAGAAAACACGTTATGTGATATAAAAATATATGTACGTGATGTTGCCAAGCTAAAACAAAACCCCTTGATTCTAGTGAAGTAAACGGCCCTGACGGTATTCCAATTATAGTACTCAAAAAACTTCAACCAGAACAAGCACCCATACCTACAACACTGTTTAATGGTTAATGTACAGCAGATTTACTCACAGTTATATCTCATAGTTTAGCAAATGTCCCGAGAGAGGAAACCTTTCTAGGGAAATTGCTCTTGACATATCAAAGGCCTTTGATAGGGTATGACATAAAGGTTTACTTCACAATATCTTCAGGTATGGTATAGCTGGATACGTCTTTTCAATTATTAACTCATTTCTCTCTGATAGGTTCATATTAGCAGTAGTTGATGGGCAAACATCAGAAGGTCTCGGTATTTACTCTGGAGTACCTCAGGGGTCAATCCTGGGCCCAACTCTCTTCCTGATCTTCATTAATGATCTTACAAGTCACATCCTTATATAATTCATACACATTTATGCTGATGTCGCTACCATATATGGTCGCACATCCATTACCGTAAACGACCAAGTTCTCTCCGATTCTCTCTCCTCTAATCTTGATCACGTGGTACAATGTGGAAAAATTGCTAGTTTCTAGTAATGCATCGAAAACCAAGCTTTTATCTTTACATAATCAACGTTCCGATATATATATATATATATATATTTATATATATATAAAGTTTTCACTATTGTCGAAGGAACCTACATCTACAATTTAAAGTGTTTAGACACAAACTTGGAGAGGAATTTTAGTAAAGTCGTTAAGGAAATCACTGTAAACTTTGACGTCTTGCAAGCCAAATTCTCGCCCAAAAACTGATTGAAAAGCTCGCTGCATGTCTGAATTTCCATTAAGTAAACTTTCAAATGTTCAGACATAAAATTGGCTTAATAGTTTGACATAAAATTGGCTCAATAGTTTGAAATCCAATTGATTAATAGTTTGAAATAAAATTGGCTTAATTGTTTGACATAAAATTGGCTTAATAGTTTGACATAAAGTTCGATTATTAGTTTGCTAGACTATATTAAAAGCAAAATTGTAAGCTAAAAACATCGATTAACAAGCTTGTCCTATGTCTGAATATACTTTATATAAAATTCCAAATGTTTAGACCAAACATTGGCTGAGTAATTTGGTAGAGATCGCAGCTGTATTTTTTCTTACAATTGGATCCCAACTATAAAGACTTAACCTTTATTTTTTTTTGGGGGGGGGGCTAAAATCAAATTGTACAGTTAGATCCATGCCCAACTAACCTAGTGTTTAGACTGGAAATTGGTGGAAATGTTTGATAGTGTTTTCAAAGGTCAAATCCTTGAACTTGGAGCCTTTAACAGCATCATTTCTGGCCGAAAACAATTTGATATTTTCCCCAAGTCTTAATACTCGTTATGGAAAATTTCGAATCTGTATACCGAAAATTTACAGAGTAATTTGGTAGGGAAATGTAAACACACGGTGAGACACCCACAGGCATTTTCACTTATACACCCATATATATATATATATATATATATATATATATATATATATATATATATATATATATATATGTCTACGTGTGTGTGGGTGTACTTTGTTCTTAGTTATTTACGAGAGACGCCGTTTTAAGCCTGTTATCATATCTGTTTTTCTATGCTTATTACACGCGTAGGCATGAATTGACCTTTGTATATGTTTACATAGCGCAAATGCATCCTCTATGTGCTATCTCTTAAAAATGTTCAACGTTTATATATATATATATATATATATATATATATATATATATATATATATATATATATATATATATATATATATATATATATATATATATATATATACTAGCTGGCAGTCTGGTGTTGCCGTCACGTAATATTACACGCTTACACGTAATATTTTAAATATATACACATTGCCTATGTATTATAACAGAATCAAACCATATATTGATTATGATATAGGGTAGCCCACTTAAAAGTAGCTCAGAATATGTTGTAGAGAACATACTTTCATTGTTAACATTTCTTGTAGCATTGTGTAAATTACTAGTAGTGTTATAAAAAAAATGTGAGCTATGCTCCCCCTTTACATATACTGATATATGGGTACGTTTAACAACATTTAGAGACACTGCCTGTAAATCTTCTCTGGTGATTCTCCTGATAGCGTTGGTAATGCCATTTTGTTGGTCTAGATTGTGAGGAATATTTGCAATTTTTTTTTTTTATGAGGTCCCCCCAAAATAAATTTCACATGATAACAAGTCCGGGGAACGTGGTGGCAATGATACTTTGATTACTGTTTTCTCTTCCGTAAACATGTCATGAACTCATGTCAGTGATCTGTAAGACGGGTGCCATGTTGCGTCATCTTGTTGAAAAAAGAATTGTATTTCGTCTTGTGGTGTTAGTTGGTCGGTAACAAAAAATAAGAGAGATTGGGCTTCTTTTAAGTGGGCCACCCTGCATCTAATAATGAGTCATTTGCCCGATAGATAATGCGTAAAAAAAAACTATAATAATATAAAAATAAGAATGATAGTGTCGCTCATCAAATATGTCCGAGTTGAATTTCAATAATACGGCAGTTGATTTTCGGGCGTCACAACCTTAAACATTGTCTTTCTTCTATTATAGATGAAAAAGTAGCATTTTTACATGTAAATATTTTACGAAACACCAGACCGTGTAATGTAAAATATTTCCCTGTAGTGTTCTATCTATAAGAGATAGATTATTTAGAATATTGGACCTCTTCGGTGTTTGATAAGTATTAGATGAATTTCGGCTCAAAACATTTTAAATTCCAGCATGTAAATTACCTTAGTGTGATATTTGCAAAAGATATGCTCAGCCGTTTCGGAACCTATAAGGAAGCAACTCACACACAAATGACTTTTACCCCCCCCATATATATATATATATTTGTTTTACGCAAGAAGTAATATGTTACTACACGGTCATGATCATGTTTCGGGCAGCTAGTTACTAGTAACTGTGTATGTATGTGTACGTAAAGTTATCTCTTTAGATTTTACGTACTTTCCTAAGGAATTAGAATTTTATATATCATTCAAAGTAAAACTCACCTGTGGAAGGGGAGTACACGACATAGTACCAACAAAAAGGATGCGATCGATACTAAACCTTTGTAAACCTGTTCAAAGGTCAGTTGATTCCTACGTACTTAATAACCGTAGATTCAAAGGGGACAATCACACAAATAATAAATAAGTTCAAAGTACACGATTATTCTATTTTAAACAATATTGTCGATTTATTCGCCCGAAGCACGCACATGTCAAAAATAAAATAAATAATTAAGAAATAAACACAGCACACAAAGTAAAACTATCAGTTTTATGAATTTAGTGATGGTATATACTCGTCTTTATTTTCTTTTTCTCCTTTTTTATTTTTATGTGTAGCAAATCTTAGTATACGTATTATTATTATTCTTTCCCTTCTCATTGTTGTTGTAATTATTATTAATATTATTTTATTATTATTATTATAAGTAGTAGTAGTAGAAGTAGTAGTAGTAGTAGTAGTAGTAGTAGTAGTAGTAGTAGTATTTGTGCCGGCTTTAGTAGCAGCGGTAGAGTCAACAGAATCGTCTAATATACTTATTTGAAGTTTTCACGCGAGTTAGGGTAAAATATAGCTTTCTAGTAATTGCAAGTGTGTCTGAGTGACAACTTATTGATATAATATTAGTAATAGTATTATTTATTATTATTATTATTATTATTATTATTATTATTATTATTATTATTATTATTATTATTATCAGTAGGAGTAATAGTAGTAGTAGTAGAAGCAGTATTACTACCTAAGAGTTTTATACACAGGCCATTATCAAGTATTCCCCTCTGAGGAGAATTGCTGTTCCTTGATATCTAAGAAGAGAACATTACATTAATCTTATTATTCTTAACATAATTATTGTTTTTTTCTTTTTCCTCAATTCTTCATTTTCATTTTTTTTCTCTTCTTCTTCCAATTATTATTATTATTATTATTATTATTATTATTATTATTATTATTATTATTATTATTATTATTATTTACTTTTAAACACGGTCCGCTGGTGCGTGAATTGTGTGCATTTGACTGAAAAAATAGCAACATCTGTTTTTACTGACGAACCAAAACAAAAAATAACATAACGCACAGACACACAAAAGTGAAACATTGATAACTTAATTAAAATCAAGACAACGAAGCTATAAAATTTGTACAGCAAGAAAAGCATAAAATAAAAAAGGTCAACGTTTTTGCGACGTCGGAATAACATTATATGATGGTCCGACTCAATCAGCCAATATGTATGCTCTTACTACTTACGTTTGGATTTCACGCTGATTGTGTATTTTCCGTAACCCTGGCGATTGAGGCATTTACTGATGATAAAAGACTTGTTGCCTTCTTAAAAGTGGATAATTCTTCAATAGCAGAATGTCTTCTACATACGGACGGGTAAGTATTTTTTTTTTATTGCTCCCCCCAAAAATGTTATAAGCTTATTTAATTTTGTTATTGCTAATATTGTTTTGTGTGTGTTTTTGTTTTTAAATTCTATTATTGATATATTTTTACTGTTATTGTTGTTGCTGTTCATGTTCTTATATTTTTTCTTCTCATTAGTATAATTTGTAATCATTTCTCCTTCCACGTATGTTGTAGACAGAAATAAGCAATAATCTTTTATCCAAGCTGGTATCGCCTTTCATTCTTTTTAGTGTTTACATAAAGTGACTTCATACCGTATCATAAAAATAATGGAACTACAAAAAATACTTTCCTATGGAACTCTCCCGCCCTGCAAAATATAATGCAGTCAAAGTGTACCACCGTTTCCAATCTGAGGCAAAATTTACTGTCTCTTAAGTTACTTTCGGTTGCAATAAAATCTCTAAAAAATATCTGCTTTAAGTCTTTCTGGTCTTCCTGTTCACTTTTTTTCAGTAGAGGTTTATTTACAGACTAGGTTAGCAATTCTCTCTAGAGCCAATACTAGTTTATATCCGAGCCAATCTAAATGTTGTTTGCAGAATATTGACTATATTACACTTAGGTTAGTTCAATACTGTGTCGTTCTATGTGATCCCTAGAATCTTGTTTTAGGCACTTAGAATAAAACCCGTCTCATTTCTTCTTTGGACGGAGTTGGAGACGCCAAGTTTCACTACTATATAGTAGCGTGGAAACCCCGTTGCTGGTTTAAAAATCTCTATTTAGATCTGAGGGGTTTTTGTTTTGTTTCTTGTGTGTGTTTTTATTATTTTGCAAAGGAAGGATGTTTTGGGTAATTTTTCTCGTTGTTTTTTATTTTGTTATTGTTATAGTTTTCCTTGCTGCTGTTTCGTTCGGCTTCTTGTTCAATATATTTAAAATCCACAGTTTGCAAAGCACATGATATTAAGTATTTAATATTTAACGGTGTGAAAGACCAAAAGTTGGAGATAAATTTTAATAAGCACTTCTGCTGATTAAATTTAAATTGAAAAAAACTTTTTTTTTTAATTTTGGATTAGTAAAATATTATTCTTCAGAAAATACATATAGCTTTTTCTTTCTTCTGTCGAGTTCTAGTTGAGGAGAAAACACCTGGTACGTACATAGATTATAGAAATTATGCTAAATAAGATATATATGTCCGATAACAGTGTGAAAGTGTGTTGAACGCGTGAGTCAATAATAATGGAAAATTCACTCCTAAATTACATTCAATATTAAGAATTTATGATTTAATAGTTGAAAATACTAAAAATGCAAAAGTGATTTTAATAAAGATTCCAGTTTATTAACATTATATTTTTTAAGAAAATTGAATAGTAAAATATTCTTCGGAAGGAAAAACGAACGGGTGTTTATTCTTTGGTATCCTTGTGGAGGAGGTAACACCTGGCGCGTACTCGGATGTGTGACATTCAGGCTGAAACAGATAAAAATCTCTGATAAAATTGTAAACCTTTGAATAACGCATGGGTCAATAATCAAAATAATAGCAACAATCCATTGTTTAAAAAAAACTCCTTAATATTAAGAATTGAGAATTTTACGGTGAAAGTATTGCCATGAATAATTCAAATTCTTTTAAAATCCAAAGTACATAATTTAATTTTGCACACATGTAAACTTCCTCACACAAAAAGCTCCTCTTATGAGAAGCAATACACATAAGTAAATAAATTACTAAACAAAAATACAAGCATTTTATTTCAAATAAATGTTTTCGTCATAACGGACATACTTGTTCCAAAATGAATAAGAATTGCATCATATCTTTTTAAACATATTAACGGCGATATGACATATAATTTAAAAAAAAAAGAAATGACACTGTTTCACAACGCCTTGCCCGCACTTTATTTTTAATTTTTCAACGACTTTTAACGTGTCTGAAATGGAATAGGGTCACACGTTTCATTTTATAAAAATATATTTTAAAATATTTTACATGTGTTTTGTTTGTTTAATTTAATTTATCAAACTGAACTCTGAGGATGAAGACGAAAAGTTGATGAACACATAACTTGGTTTAATCCTCTCTTTATTTCTCTATTTCCTCGGAAACTAATTCAAATATTCTCGTCTATATACACACACACACATATATATATATGCATACATATATACACACACATATATACACACATATATATATATGCATTCATATATATATATATATATATATATATATATATAAATTATTTACTATCATATATCCAATTATATTTGTATGCACATGATAAGCTCGTGGTATGTAGAGAATCTAAATGGAGAACCTGTATTGTTTAATTCATTTAAATGCAAATGTTTTAACATGGCCCCTCAGAAGTCCTTGAAAACAGCATATAATTTGTCAAAAATTAACAAAATATTTAATAATCATTTCAATTTAATTTTTAAAACAAACTAAATTAGATGAAATTAATTTGGTGAAAATTCAGCTGCCTCGTCTGTGTGCCTTTACATTTTTTGTTAAATATGTGCAAAAGTTTTCCGTTTAATTTTATTATGTATAAATGATGTTGGGTGTAACATTTTTTAAAAGTTGCATTAAATTAATAAATAATCTACCAAGTACCGAAATTATAACTTATCAGAATAGGGAAGTATTAAATATCTTCACATTGTATGTTCATAGAAACTTTTTTTAATATAATAACAGTGTGTAAGGCTGCACACATCATTCTCTTTGAAAGTTGGAAAGCTTAGAATTTGTTTAGCAATTTCTGTAGACACGGAATAATCAAGATTCCATAAATTCTTAATCTTATAGCATGAATTTTAAACATGTTTTAAATATATAAATCATATATTAAGCTTTGGTTAAATTTGATTTGTATAAACCATATTAATTTAAAAAAAAACAGTCTTTAAGATATCTTTGTTGTTAAATATTTACACTTTTTATTAGAGAATATATAGACCGTTTGTAAAAATGATATACATATGTGTGTGTGTCGGTGTTCTTTTTTTGTATGTGTGTGTATGTGTGTGTCTGTCTGTTTCTGTGCCCGTATGTGTGTATATTTATATATTGGTTTGCACCGTGTAATAGTTATATTAAACTGTTTGATTATCATTTTATCTATAATCTTAATAATTTATATATGGGCGATATTTTTTTTATGTCTTTGAAGAGGGAAATCATTACCCATTAATAAAGAACACGTAACGCTTTTGACCACAGGAGCACTTGAAAACTACTTAAATAAATGTACACAAATCCGTTTGTGGCCAATTGCCTACAAACGTGTACGAAAAAGCTTGACATTCCCCGGTAAGTAAATTCGAAAATTTCTTTAATGCACATTGACAAAATTGAGGAATTGTGAAAAGGCAAAAATCGAACACAAATAATATTTAAAAAATGAAACGATTGGTTAATATATATATATATATATATATATATATATATATATATATATATATATATATATATATATGAACAAATGATTAATAAAACATGTTAAAAGACATCTTGAAAAAGAGTTAAAAACATATTTAATTTTGATTCATCCAGCCTTGACAGACGTGTTTTAAATATTATCTCCAGGGCTCTTTCTTTTAATGATTTGGAATTCATTCCATTTGCGCTTTTTTCCAAGGAACTCTGCCTTTTGGATTGTTTTGGACAATTTGGAATTTACCCATTGGATTGGAAATTTTAAATTCGACCGTTTTGGATTTTACCATTCTTGGATTTTTACCCTTCACCGGACTATCCATTCATGTTAAATCTTTTTATCATTTTTCTTTTGCCTCCTGTTCCTCTTACCTCACCCTTTTTTTAACCAAGTAAGATCTGTGACTTATTTGAAGTTTCATTAAATACTTTTATTGCAAAATCCGATCCTGCATTTTGCTAATTCCTGCCCTCTTATAAGAAGGAGAGTATTTCTTCGAAACTCCGCGTATTAAAGACTATCCACTTATCTTGTGCTTCCTTTTTTAAAATTAAATATATTTTTAACTCTTTTTAAAGATGTCTTTTAACATGTTTTATAAATCATTTGTTCATATTATAAGCTCTATTTCCTTTTCGGTTTTATTGAGCTTTTACATCTGGCTGAGTTTAGTTTACTTGTAAATATTAACTCTTTAATATTTATAATATATTTTAAGTTTACCATTTTGATTACCTTGGTAAACTTATAGTAATTTTTATTTTATATATATATATATATATATATATATATATATATATATATATATATATATATATATATATATATTGCTTTTATCTTTATTCTTCTCTAATTAACCTGATAATGTTTTCGTTCTCGACAATTTGGGCTTGATAGTATTCACCTGTTAAAATATCTACGGAGAGAGGTTAGACGTGATATTGACAAGCGAGGTATTATCAACGTTGACAAATCTTAGTTCGTCATTTTCGTAGCAGAAAAAATTGATGCTCCTCTGTATTTTACGTCTTATATACTATATAAAAACTATACAGCAATTTAATCGCGCGTAATAACTGAATAAAAAATAACATAAGTAAAACTAATAAAAATAATAAAAATAGCTAATTTATAAATGAAAGTTCAATATCTAGAAGACAATTTCAATCTTTAATGTGCGCCTCGCATAACTATGGACATATATATTATAGAAGTTCGTTTTAGTATATTTGTCTAAGAAAAGGCTAATCCTCTTTAAAGTAAACTCGTTCGATTGATATTCATTCTTGTACTGTTCCATCAACATCTGGGCGACCCTATGCCCGTCTTCTTGTGTGAGCATGCCAATGAGCCTCATCAAATCCCCTTTTATTCTCCTAATTGCCTCACAGCAACAGCCTCTAAAGATGTCCTTGTTGGTAGGGAATAAGAAAATAGTCACATGAACAATTCCTGGACTTTAGAAAGGGGGAAGAACTGCTTTGATACGCATCTTGGTCAGATAGTCTGTGACAAAGATGGAAATAATGGCTGGTATATGGACTGGGTGGAAGTAACATTGCCCCGATTTGAAGATTTATTTACCTTTTCTGGCTGAATAGCCTTAAAACAACAACACTGTATTCCTTGTTAACTGTCTGTTCAGTGAGTACCCAATGCATATAGATTATGCCGCACTATTTGAAAAAAGATGATCACCCGTTTCTAAGTGGATTTGTTTTGTCTGGCCGTCTTGGATCTGGAAGAGCCAGCATGCCCTCACTGGGAACTCTATCTCTTTGTCTCTGCGTCATTGCAGTAGATCGAATTTTAATCGCAGGTCACCGGAGCATGAAGACGAGCAGAATATCAAATTCCTTTTCTGAGACAACTTCGGACAAACTTAGTGAAAATTATCTTCATCTTCAGTTTCTCTGGAATAATTGTGTGGACAATTTCCTCATTAAAGTCGAACAGTGCATGAACACCTTTATTTGACAAATCAAATTTGTTGTTCTGACTTACACTTCTCAATTATCTCATTCTCCCCCACGGTCACCCTGCATCTCTTGAATTTCTTATCACACGCAAAAACTAACGCTAGATGTATTGAACATGGTCCAGACGCAGTTCTATTTTATTTAATTGTTTTTTCTGGCATTTTCAAAAGTTCCAACATAATTATATCGCATATAGTTCTTTTGAACTTTGCTCGCGTAAAAATTGCATTTTTGAAATTCACCAGCACTGACAATCAGATTTCTAAGAGTGTAACCCAATTTCAGTTGTACTTGTTTATTTATAATGGAATTATAAATATTAGTCAATTATCACAAATATTGAATAGCAATAAGGTAATGGATTTTCAAGAGTGTAGGACAATATTTATTACATACATGTCTGGCTAATGATTTAAATAATCACACACACACACCCACTCACACACACATCCCCACACACACACATATATATATATATATATATATATATATATATAATTATATATATATATACTCTTAATGTGTTGGAAGTGTTCTCAGATAAGTTTTCTCGGAATATTTATGCAAATTATCCAAAATAATAATTCAAGAATTGAAAAATAAAATATGATTAAGAAAAAAGACAGATTTATATCAAAGTAAATATCTGAAAAAAGACTAAGATATCATGTGTCTCAGAGAAGTTTTATAGCTGTAAGAGCAAAAAGGGCCGGCGCAAAAATGTAACAGTTGTTTTTTTTTATAAGACGGAGGCTTGTTCGGAATTATTTTTTTGTGTAGAACACAAGTATAAAATGATAGTGTATATTTTTTTAGTTTTCTTTTAAGCGATAAAAATGATTTAGAAAATTAACAATAGGTGTTTTGGAATGAGAGGATATCGTTGGATATGAATGTTCCTCTATTGGGGATTATGGTACGAATGGTGATAACATTTTTCATATTAGACGTTAATTCAAACAATTACATTGCAATGATTTTATAAAGATCACCAGAAAGATTTCTTGAGTTAAATGTAGACTAAAATATATTATATTCAAAAGCTTGTGGCATTTTCTCTTAGTTCGCTGCAGTAGATTTCTTAATAAAGAAGGAAATCAAATAATGTTTTGGAGTAATGGACAATTTCCCGATATCAATGCAAATATATTGCCGACAATTCCGATACGGATTTTTTAAACCTGTAACCTATTTTATTTCTCTTTATAAATATCACTATTTTTTTTACTAATAATTGGTATATACTAGCAGTGCCCGCTAACTGACGTTGCCCGGGGGACCCCCCTTCAGAAAAGTGTTGTATTAACAGCAGTGCATATGAAGAGGAAATAGACCGTTTAAGAAAAAAACCCTCCACCGAGACAACTATCCAGAGAGAACGAAATCTGGATTAGACACAAAAATACATAATTCCCAAGCTCAGCACAGTTTGTCTACCATCTATGACAGGTTGTTTCTAAAAAGCCTCAACGAATATGTAATCTATATGGCATCTGGACCGTATTCAGGAGTTATTCAACTCTCAGAAAACAGCTTTGAGAGTCAAACTCCTTACAGAAAATAACCATGACTAAGATTTCATATATAGTATACGGATTCCCATGTAAATCTGAAATACTATGTAAAAGTTAGACGTGTTGTCCACTAAAAGTACTGTTAGAAGAACATCGAAAAGCCGTAGTAAATAGAGGGATTGAAAAATCAAGTATAACAGACTATGTTTTAGTAAGGGAACGGGAAATGATCTACCACTACGAGACGAAGTAAAAATCATAGACAGCGAAGAACGGTGGCGAGTAAGACAACTGTAAAAAGCAGCACATATTGTTGGGGATCACCAATTACGAAATAGACCTGGATTAGAACTGAATAAAATATGGGAACCCTTATTTTTACATAATAGCAAACATATAGAAGTAAGACGTATAAACATTAATATACATATACATATATACAGAAATATATAGTAATAATTAGTAATACATAGTGATATATATATATACAGGGTGCCCAAAATAAAACGGGTCCCAAATCTAATTAGGCCTCGATTCTTAGTGTTTTATCCAAATGAAATGAAACTTTGGTCATGACTAGTTTATTATATTCAAAACATTAAATCAGAACACTAGGGTATTTGGCCTTTTTTTCTCCATTCTACAGCATATGTTCTAGATGGCTTCCATTTAGCTTATTTTTTTGCCACTTTGCCCAATATATATATATATATATATATATATATATATAGCCTGCATTCTCTTATGCTATTCATTTTTCTATATATCAATACGATTTATTTACCATGCCTACCTTGCTCGATTATCCTTGTCTATAACCTGTTATTGTAAACAACTTTTTTATCACCGCTATTGGTAGTTTACTTAGGTTCATGCTTTATATATTAAGGTCTAATGATTATATAATTGGCCACAATGCTATGCTGCCATACACTTTCATGCGTATATTGCTTAGGCGTATCATTCACACTATTCCGATTTTTACTCGTGACTACAAATCCAGCTTTCTTCACCAAACACGTGTTTGCTTAAATAAATGAAAGTGACTTTTATATTCTTATATAAAAATGTTTTGTTATAAAGTTTCGTTTTCTTTTTCAATTTTCCAATTATAAATGTTTATGTAATTGCCCTTTTGTGGAAAGGAAATTTGGCGACTGAATCACAAAGCGATTCCTACGAACAATAAAAAAGCAAATGGTCCAAATTGCTACACTTTTTCTTTCTCGGATTCGTTTGTGTTCGCTTTCCTCGTCACTTCCAAAGATTTTCACACAAACATTTTAACTCAGATTATTTTCCGTCAATGAAAATCGTTTATAATTACAAGAATTACAAGTCTATATGAAAATGGTAAGCCACACAGAATTCTATATTTCACATGACCTCTAGCCCTCCTCTTTTAAATTTTAATATGTCATATTGTTTAAGCAATTCGATATTTCCTGTTTTACCTTTGAAAACTGTGAAAGACGAACATGTTTTAAGTCACTAAACGATGATCTGCGTGTAAACCAATATGTCTTAAGAATCCACCAGATTCATTAAAAAAATACTTCAGTTAGTTTTACGAGATCAAAGTCACCTTTTTTGAGCTTACACTCGATTCAATTAAAATGTATGTTAAGACCCGATGACACTTTTAAGAGTAGACGCAGTTCCCTTTACAGCAATTGTCTGTATTTCATTACATCGAGATCTGGCTGGAATTGTTTTAAGTATTTATAAATACTTTTTTATTATGCTGGTTGCTCGTACCAAAGCCAATTTGAGGTTAATTGTTTCCTGAAACAGCTTTGTTTTTAGATCATCGTTACCTTGTAAATTGTATTATATCAATATATATATATACACACATATATATATATATATACATATATATTATATTGTTATATTATAATCATATCATTATATATTATATGTATATATATATCTTTTGTTCTACATTTATTGACAACTCTTTATAGCATCGTTAAATTTATGAGTTTTTCTCATTTAATAGCTATAGTTATATAGATGTATAAATGTGTGTATGTATAAAAACAAATAAAACATAAAATAAAAAGAATAAAGCGGGAGACCAGTACCCGCATTAAGCTGGTATGCAGTTTGATTTGTTGCTGGCTATCTTGTTCATGCTTGTTGCTGGATCTCAACATTTTTAACCGAGAGAGAGAGAGACTTAGCTGTCGTACAAAGCTAACCCTCTGTAACATCATCTTTGTATAGATACTTCCTCAGGCATTTGTCTACAAAAATTGTCCGTGGCGATGGAAAAAGTGTCACGTGTGTAGCCTTGAAATGTTGGAAGCATGTAATAATTGATCTGCCATCATTCTATATATGCATATGTGTGTGTTTTTATGTATGTATACATGTTAATATATGTGTTAGTGTAAGGATGTGTATGTATACCTATTTGTACATGCATGTATATATGTATGTGGGTATATATTTTTATTTATTTTTGTGTATATATGTTTATGTGTGTCTGTATGTGTATACGTATACATATTTGTGTGTATGTATATGTATATATGCATATATATGTATACTAATAAGTGCATATATATGTATATGTAGATATATGTAGGTAACTTTATGTGTAAGTATGCATGTGTGCATACATGTGTACGTATATGTATGTGAATATGTATGTATATCTGTGTATGTATTTGTATATGATACTATATATGTATGCATATATACGTATATGTGTGTGCATGTGTGTATGTGCATGTTTGTATGTATGTGTTATATGTATTGTGTATGTATGGATGGATGTACGGATGTGTGCATTTGTGTATGTTTATGAGTATGTATGCGTATGTATGTGTATATATATATATTTATATATATATATATATATATATATATATATATATATATATATATATATATATATATATATATATATATATATATATATGTATGTATGTATGCCAAGGACCGTCTTCAATGCCATGTCTGCTTGAGCGTGTGAATTCGCTGTCAGGACTAATAAAAACAAAAGGTTATCTTCGGGCTCATGGACTTTCAGTGACTGAGGGAGTGGCACTCGTCTGACAATTCGTTGCAATCATCATATAGAATATATGTATGCATATATGTATATATATATATATAAATAAAGAAAGAGAGAGAATATATGTATGCATATATGTGTGTATATGTATATATGTATATATGTATTTAGATATATGTATATGTATGAATACACTTATGTGTGTATATGTGTATATATATGCATACGTATATATACGTATATATATATTTACATATGTATATGGCCGTATATATATATGTGTGTATTTATGTGTATATAGATATATTTTTATACAGATTTCTGTATACATATGTTCTATATTTTCGAGATGAAATTAGGCCTAGAGTCTAAAGGGCAGATTTAATTTAATATATTAACAAATGTACTAATACTTTTAAATGAAGACAGTGACCATTGTACATTATATATATATATATATATATATATATATATATATATATATATATATATATATATACACTTATTAGATTTAGATATCCTAGGGCTATATGCATATTGAGTAAAACGAGTTATATTTTTGAATTGAAAATCAGTTCCAAAAAGAAAAACAAACAAAATAAACTCGATTGTACGATCGTTTCTGAAACGATGTTTATTTTATTGAAATTGACAATGAGTATTTGCAATAATTTGACATCAGCAAAAATAAGTTTTAATCCCCCCTTAATCGCCAAATTCCTGCCCGAAAACAAATCAGATCAATTTTTCCAAATCTCAGTACCCTGTATATTAAATTTCGAATCTGTAGGCTTGAAATTGACAAAGGTATTGCGTAGGGAAATATACACATACACAAAGACACACACAAAGACTCTTTCACTTACAACAGTGACAGTTTCCCTCTCATTATATATCACCTTCTTTTTTAACACATGCTAATGTGCGGGAAGAAAGTCATATCAAATATTTGCAATTTATTTGGTAGTTTATTTTTATGTATTTTATTAAATTCATATAAACATCGGATAATAAATTTTATACTAAGGCTGGGAACGATCATAAAGCGCCCTATTATCGATAGCACTCAATGATTAGAAATGTCTCTTATAGTAAATAAAAGACAGAAACATGCCTTATTGTTAAATGTTGAAAGTAAGTATTATACATCCATGCTTTATATTTATTTTACAGGTACAAAATGGTGCGGAATCGGAAATACAGCTGATTCATATCCAGACCTTGGAAGTGAACGAGAAGTTGACATTTGTTGCCGAAAGCACGACCATTGTAAAATACACATTCCTCGTTTCAAAGTGAAATATGGTCTCCATAATCTATCGATGTTCACAGTGTGTGTACAACATACTTTTTTATCCTATTTTTTAAAACATAGCAATCTATGTAATGACTTAAATATGTTTTATTGGGCACAAAGACTTATCTAATGACTTAAATATGTTTTATTTGGCAGAGAGGTTTATATGTAACGGAAAAATACAAAATACAGCGTGACCCACTTAAAAGTAGCACAGAAAATTTAGTAGTGAGAAGGATGAAAATTGTTTTATTGTTTAAATTACGTGTAGCATTGTTTAAATTACATTTAGTGTTATACATATGTGAGAAGTTCTCCCCGTTGACACCCATATCTTTCTTGGAACGTTTAACAAATAATAGATACTGCCTGTAGATCTTCTCTGGTGATTATCCTTTAGCGTTAATAATGTTCTCCTTTAGTTGCTCTAGATCGTTAGAATTATTTGTATAAACATTTTTTAAGTGCTCAAAAGATAAAAATCACATGACAATTTCCGCTTATTGTTTGCTCCTCCGTAAACATGTCATGTACTTGGGTGAGTGATATGTGATACATGTGCCATGTATCGCCGTCTTGGTGGAAAAGAATTGCATTTTGTCTTAAGATGCAGTTCGTCATAAAGAGGAAGGTTAGAGCAATCGGGCTACTTTTAAGTAAGTTGTTAAATCTGAAAAAAAAATGATTTGAAAAAGATTAGGGAGTCGGGCTACTTTTAACTTGACCACCCTATATTCCAGTAATAATGCAAAAATAATTTTTCAAATTATTTTTAAAATGTGTTAACTAAAAGCGCACCATTAACAGTTTTTTACAATAATTAATTCTTCGAAACACTTGTAAATAATACTGAAGCAGTTAGAAAAATTAGAAGTATTATACAGATCAATATTTTTTTAATGAAATCCATTATTTTCCAATCATACATGCTATGCGTTTTAGAAAACATTTACTATGTTTTATCTGATAAATTGTTTTGCAAAAAGTATTTAATGGTCATGATTGTTCATACCTTCTGATGTATGTGTTTTAAATGTATTAATAATTAATCTTGGTAATGTGATAATTTTTTCATTACTCTATTACGCATATTAGTCGCAGAGTATTTGGCGTATGTATTGCTGTTCATATTTAAGGAGTTACTCTTGACCACGGTTTATCTTCTCTTTTTCTCTAAGAATGGGATAAAGAATTATCAGCTAATAATCTATAAGGATGTATTTTTGTATTATTCTTAATTTGGCAGGTTTGATAGAGTTTCCATTCATATTTAGTTTTTTTTTTAATTAAATGTATGTTTTATATTTATTTTGTTCATTACCTTTTCAGTAGCCATTGTAGTTGTGATCGGGAGTTCAAAAAGTGTCTGCAGCAACAAAAGGACAATAAAATAGCGAACATAATCTACAATATGTACTTTAACTTCTTACAATTAAAATGCATTGAAGAAAAAATTATACAAGTCTGTGTGAAAACAAGGTAAGTTATAAATTTTATCCCCGATTAGAGGCATAAGAGTGTGCCAGGCATGAACAATAGATAACATGATGAACTAATAGATAATTGAAAGCGATAGATATATTCTACTTAAACTATCACGTTCAATGGAAGCCTTTACTCATCTGCAAATTGTTAATCTTATATTAGTAACACAGTGCTTAACATAATTGCAGTTCATTCAGTTTGACTTAAAGTTTATAACAGTTTATACATTATACTTTTGTACAAATATGATTCAAAAGCGCGATGATTTAGGGTTTTCCAACGGTTTAACGGCCCACAAACAGGACCTTCCTTCACACACAGTGTATTTATTAATTGAAACCCACACACGCCTATATCTATATATCTATCTATCTATCTATCTACCTATATATATATATATATATATATCTAGCTATCTATCGATATCTTTCTCTCTCTCTCTCTGCCTCTGTCTGTCTGTCTGTCTGTCTGTCTGTCTGTCTCTCTCTCTCTCTCTCTCTCTATATATATATATATATATATATATATATATATAGTAAGTTATAAAATGTATATGGCGATTAAGCTACACTGAATATTCCGCATTAAAAAAAAAGAAACACTAACCTAGATTTAAAACAGATCAAGAAGCTAAATATCCAGGCTAAATAGAGCACACACAAAGAAACAGGTAAACCAGAGGTCAAATAGGCCTTTGTCCGATAAATTCATTCCCATTGGCTGATAGGAAGGGCGCAGTGGATACTAGTAAGCTGATTGGCTAACTATAATTTCAATAGAAGATGAGCATATAAGAACTACAAACAACCACAGAATTCGTGCATAAACCTGAGGAGTCCTAGAGTCGGTGAAATGCGGAATATTCAGTGTAGCTTAATCGCCCTATACCTTTTATAACTTATTAACTAGCTCTACCTACGTATTGAGCACTTTTGAAGTAAATACTTAAAGTTTACGCATAAATCTATACTTTCCTATATTAATGTTAAAAAAAGTTAAATGTTACTTGAAATTTATTTCAGAAGACAGTCTGTTTCGATATAAACGCATAATTCTGTTTGTCCATGAAAATTTAATGAAAATCCTCTAAAAATGAATGCAAAAATAACCAGACGGGCGACTGGCGAATCATCTAATTAAATGTTAGTTCGAACTTATAACAGAAACCAGTCCTTTTACCGATATGGACGTGGAAATTTGCCTCGTCTCTGGACGAGGGAATTAAATACTACAACAGCGACGGGAAAAATTTCCTTCCTCTTTTCCCATCCAACATTTCCAGCGGCTAAGCAGTATGGTGTAAGGTAGACCTATCTTCAAACGCCCTCTTTCAGAACATTACTCCTGACTTCTAGTAAGTAGAATACTTAGTTGGAAATTTTAAAAAAAATATATATATATTTTTATTTTCTTTCTTTATTTATTTTCTTTATTTATTTTATTTTATTTTATTTATTTATTTTTTATTTATGTTTTTTTGTTTTTTTTTGTTTTCTTGTTCATGTCCCATATGTATGTGTGATATTTCTTTTCTTGTATACATGGGAGATTTACACTATCCCTGCGTCAGAACAACAGGTAAAATATTTCTGGGGCCGGTGCTGTCACAAACACCAAAAAATGAAAAATGTCAATTACAAATTATCCAAACTATGGGATCCAGAAGAAAGATCTGACTGTTATGATCCGCAGGTGCTCCTTCGGTAGCCAGCATGAGAAACCCATCGTCATCCTGCGAATATTGGCCAACTTTCTAGTTTCAGAAACTCAAATAACATGGACGCTGAACAGGTAAGTATAACCTCTATTTTCAGAGAACAAAATGATACCGAACAAACACAGCACAGTCATGATAACCATCAAAATGAAAAAAAAAACGAAGAAAGAAATGGACAACAAAAAAGAATAGACTCGTAATGGGATGCTATTATAGGAGTCATCCTAAATATAGATATGGAGGTTATCGGAAACGAATTAAAGAACTATGGGACCTATCCAGTGACTATCTTACAACAGAACAAAGAATTGCGGACCAAGAAAAACTGATACTCAAGAAAGGTTGGCCCTCTAAACTAGAACTAGCAGAAATTCAGCGAAAAATAAATGATGAAACTGAGCAAGAAGCATCCCCCAAAGAAACCGCACGTAGAGAACCCCGTAAGTTGAAGCCTCACAAGTAAAAACACCGAAGGCCGAAAACAAACCAAGAACTGAGCCTACGAACGTGGAAACCGAGAACGATGAAACATAACTAACAGAGAATGATGCAAATAAAATAAATAAAATAATACAGCTGATGAATGAGTAAAAAGCAAAGCTCCCATCGTTAAGGAACCAAGAGCAGACGAAATTAAAAACAGAAACAGAGAAGGCTAACAAACTCCTCCCACACATCCCAACAAATACAATCACAGATTTAAACAACCTCATTTACGCTGGCGCAAAAGGCAAGTATGAATCTTAAATCAGAAAAACAACCGGGGACAAGCGGACTGAGAAAACATGGATGGGAAATAAGACTAGAAACTCAAATACACAAACATAAAAAAAGAAACCAAAATAATCAATAGGAAGAAAGCAATGTGGAGAAAACGGAATATTGGAAACGTAACTGGCAGGGATAGTCTAAACAAGAAACATGAAGAACTGGACCAAAAAATAAAAGCAAAAGAATCGAGATTGAGACGGTATAGATATAAATCTGAACAATGCAAACAAAACAGAACATTTGAAACTAATGAAAGCCAATTCTTCTAAAATATGAACGGAGGAAAAAACAAAACAGAACAATCAAAACCGACAAAAAAACAAAACTCCACTGGTGTAATATATGGGAAGAACCAGGAGATCACAATAGAAATGCTGAATGGCTGAAAGATATCAAGAAAGTTACAACAAATAGAAGAAAGAACAGCGAATGAAATCAGCAAGGAAACCCTAAAGAAAATCATAGGAAAAATGGCAAACTAGAGAGCACCAGGGCACGACGGAATACATGCATACTGGTTCAAAAAATTCACAACCTTACAGGAAAGGCTAGCCCAAAACCTGAGAAGATGTATACAGGAAGCAAGCGTACCAGACTGGATGACAAAAAGTAGAACTACACTGTTACAAAAGGACACGGAGAAAGGAACCGTCCCTAGCAACTATAGACCAACCACGTGCTTACCAACTATGTGGAAGATACTGACAGCACAACTGATGGAACAAATCTACCACTCCCTGAATAACCCTGAACTCATCCCCGAGGAGAAGAAAGGATGTCAAAAAAGAAAAAGAGGAACACATGACCTGCTATATATAGATCAAAAGATTCTAAAGGAGGTAAAAAGGAGAAGAAAGAATTTAGCCATGGGATGGATCCATTGCAAAACGGCGTACGACAGGATCCCCCAATCATGGATAATAGCATGCCTTAAAATGTATAAAATACTAAGCGGGATCACCAATGTAATAGAAAATGTAATGAAAACATGGAGACTGGAATTGACAGCTGATGAACAACACATAACAGAAATTAACACACAAAAAGGCATCTTCCAAGGATACTCACTATCACCACTACTGTTCATCATAGCCATGATGCCCTTGAATAGTGTTCTGAGAAAGTTCCAAGCAGGGTACAAGTTCTCCAATACAGAGGAGAAAATGGATCACCTGATGTACATGGACGATCTGAAACTTTTTGCAAGGACAGAAAAGGAGGTAAAGACACTAATTAACACTACCAGGATCTTCAGTCAACATATCCAAATAGAATTTGGAATGGAAAAGTGCGCACAGCTAGTTATAAGAAAGGGAAAACTAGAAACGATAGAAGCCATGGAACTACCAAACCAAACAGAAATAAGGGCTAAGGGCACAAGACGACTATAGATACTTGGGAATTCTGGAAGCTGACACTATCAGAGCAAGAGAAATGAAAGAGTAAGTTGGAAAGTAATACCTCAGGAGAACAAGAAAACTCCTGGAAACGAAATTATATAGCAGTAACCTAATAACAGGTATAAATACATGGGCAATATCACTAGTAAGATACTCTGGACCGTTTATAGGGTGGACAAAAGTAGAACTCAGACAACTCGACCAGAAAACCAGGAAACTCATGACTATACATAATGCACCACGCCCAAAGGACGATATTGACAGGCTCTACATAAAAAAGACAGACGGCGGGAGAGGACTTATCTGCATAGAAGACTGTGTGAAGGACACAAAAAAGAACTAGAAAAATACATAATGCTAAACACTGAAAGGATTATTATGGCAGCGGAAGACACAGAAAAAAACAACAAAGCAGAAAACAGAGAGCCAAATGACTAAACGAGAAAAGAGAAGTGGGAAGAGAAACAACTCCACTGAAGATTCATTAGAATGACAAAAGATGAGAATAACGATAACACCTAGACATGGATGCGAAAAGGATATATATACCGAGAAACTGAATCTCTAATAACTTCAACACAAGATAACTCGATAAGAATCAACCATATCAAAGCAAGAGTCCATAAAACACAAGAAAACAGCAAATACAGACTCCGTGGACAAAGAGACGAAACGATAAACCATATAGTAAGTGAATGCAGAAACTGACCAAAAAGGAATACAAAAACAGACATGACCAAGTGGGGAGGGAGGTTCACTGGGAATTATTCAAACGACTGCATTTTGAGCGTACAAACAAATGGTACAAGCATAAACCCGCAACATCACTCGATAACGAGAACCACAAAATCCTAGGGCATGGACATACAGGCGGACAAACCCATCCAAGCAAGAAGACCAGATGTAATAATTAACGAGAAAGGAAAATCCTGTCAAATCGTAGACTTTGCTATCTCAGCTTACCACAGGATGAGTATGAAAGAAAAGGAGAAACGAAGCAGATACACAGAACTAGTCAGAGAGTTTAAAGGGATTTGGATGATGAAGAAAATCAAAATAGAACCGATAATAGTAGGAGCACTAGGAACAATTCCGAAAAAACTTGGAAAAAAATGTCAGAAATTGGAATCAGAGAAATAATTGCAAAAGTACAACGACTAACGAGAATGAAAACGATTGAAATATTTAGGAAAACACTTGAATGCGGAGAATAATACAAGAAGACAATCTAACGAAAAAGGTTTACAGGGAATGAAGAACACCGAAGCTGCATATCAAAAAGTTCTACACCCCCAGCATGTATTCCCCCATAGTATCACCACCGCTCCTCCCAATAAAAAAGTGACACCAAAGAGCTGAGAAGTGTCAAGAAGCACTGAAAGAGCGAGGAGAGAGCGCCAGCTAGACCTCAGTTGGACAACCTCAAAGCGAATAAGGACTTTGGGGAGGCTTAGTGCCACTCAAATTCCAGTATAAACCAATGACCACTACCGGCGAGAAATCGATGGTAAGCGGCTGTTACGATGATGCAAATTCATTTGCAAATGCCATCGAAGGAGGTGGAAAGAGCTGGACGTCTGGGGAGACTTGTTGTCACTCAGCCTCCAGAGAACACCACAGGTTTCCAGTCAGATCGTTTGTTGACTTGTTTGAAAGCGCCATGTGAGTCAACAATAATATTTATATATTAACCACATACCATTAGTAACTTCTTAATAAAAAAAAGTTATATATGATGCATTCACAGATATATGTGCATACACCTCCAATTAAAACCCATATATACGTATACATATCCATATATAACCACTTGCAATGCCCATACATATATAAAACATCAATTCCAATATGCATACATGGATATATAAATATCATATATATAAACAGACTTGAATGCATACATACACATTCGTGTATACATATACATACACATGTAGATACATATACAGTCATGTACATCTATTCACACGCATATATAATCATACACATACACACATGTATCCATATAAATTTATATCTGTACAGGCAGACACGTACAATTGTATATATATATATATATATGTATATATATGTATATATATATATATATATACAAGCGCATATAAACAAATACGCATGCATACATAACATAGAAAAATACATATACAAATATATATGCATATATATATATATGCATAAATAAATATACAAAAGGATGTAAGGCAGCACAAAAATGTACACATCAACATATATATGCATTATACGGGTAGAAATATACATACATATATATATATATATACATACATATATATATATATATATATAATAGGAACACATATATACATTATAAACGCATATATATAAATATATATGCGTACATGTATGTATATACATGAATAATAATAAAATAATACCAATAAGTATATTAACAGGCCTAATAGTAAGCCCTACTTTTAAAATTGTGCGTGCTTATTCATACCAGCATATACATACATTCACATACATGCCCACACGCATATATATATATATATATATATATATATATATATATATATATATATATATGATTGTTGAGCTGGATTAAATCCGACGATATGAAATAAAATGGAGGTGGAAGGACCTGGATACTCAACGTTTCGCCCGATCTATGCGGGCTTCTTCAAAAGGGATGGTCATTGATGAGAGAGTCGGAGGATTGGGGCTATATATAATGATGGGGGAGAGCAGCGTGTTTTCCTTATGTAAATTAGATGTCATATATACATGTATATACATTTTATGAGAGAAGAACTAATTAGAGTAAACTAGTGTAGTGGATTACGTCTAAAAGATAAAATATCGTAGAGATTAAAAATTGTGTTTGGAAATATAGCGGTGATAGATTAAATAAATAAAATGACACGAGATTACGAAAGAATTTTTTTTTTTTTTTAAATTAGAAATAATTGAATTGGGATAAAATAGCGCAGTAACTTAAAAGATGGTATCTAAAAATAAGAATAGGAGGTGATAAAATGGAGTCTAAAAATAGATAATGATAAATATATAAGAACCTAAATAAGACAGGCATTCAAATAACAAAACTAAACTCTTTAACAATTAGGGATCTAACACGTAAAATTATAACTAACACCAACATTAACACCAAAGCCGGAATATATTCCATACCCTGCCTTGATTGTGGAAAAATATACGTAGGAGAAACTCAACGTAATTTAAATAAAAGAATATATGAACACAAAAGAGATGTAAAAAACAACAATACACTCAACGCCATATTTTGTCACATCATGGAAAACGACCACCATTTTGATTTTAACAAAGCAACTTTCCTTAAACACATACATAACAGATCCACACGACGTTTAATTGAGTCAGCTATAATCTCCCATTCCAGCAATATAATTAAGCAAAGAAAAGGTTTTTTCCACGTTGCTCCCTTTCTGTCGAAAATAATTATCAAAGAAAACAACTTAGACACCGGTTAAACGCGAAAAAAAAAAAAAAAAAAAAAAAAAATTCGTAATTTCACTTAATTTTATTTTTATTTTACTTATTTACTGTATTTTATCATTATCTATTTTTAGACTCCATTTTATCACCTCCTATTCTTATTTTTAGATACCATCTTTTAAGTTACTGCGCTATTTTATCCCAATTCAATTATTTCTAATTTAAAAAAAAAAAAAAAAAAAAAAAAAAATCTTTCGTAATCTCGTGTCATTTTATTTATTTAATCTATCACCGCTATATTTCCAAACACAATTTTTAATCTCTACGATATTTTATCTTTTAGACGTAATCCACTACACTAGTTTACTCTAATTAGTTCTTCTCTCATAAAATGTATATACATGTATATATGACATCTAATTTACATAAGGAAAACACGCTGCTCTCCCCCATCATTATATATAGCCCCAATCCTCCGACTCTCTCGTCAATGACCATCCCTCTTGAAGAAGCCCGCATAGATCGGGCGAAACGTTGAGTATCCAGGTCCTTCCACCTCCATTTTATTTCATATATATATATATATATATATATATATATATATATATATATATATATATATATATATATACTATTCATTGGTTATTCATTGAACATTTGAATAGTCAAGTCGCTGCCTGATTATATCTGTTGTTTGATTGAAACAAATGTGAGCATGTTTATATAACAATAAACAAGTATTATCAGCTCTTTTTATTGAGCACTATCTAACAACCTCGTTGAATTCATTAGTCCATTACTTTTGAATAAAAAAACCGAGTATATATGTATATATAAACATATATATATATATATATACATATATATATATGTATATATATATATACACACACATGTATATATATGCATGCACATACACTAATACACACATGTACATACATAAATTCACATGATAGAACAAATCCAGCAAGTAACTAGCCTAGTATTTATTACAGACATACACACACATATAACACCCCCCACATATATATATATATATATATATATATATATATACATACGTACATATATACGCACAAAAACATATACAGTCACACACACATATATATATATAAATATATATATATATACATATATATGCATATATATGCATATATAAAATTGCACGCACATACATAGACGCATATGCATATATTCATATTATGAGACAAACAAAAAAACAATAAAAATACATGTACAATCAATATTTATTAAATGAGCACTTGCTCTCAATGACAACGGCACATCAATCCATATTCTTGCACATACATAATAAAGTCAGTGAACAAGTAAATATATGAAGCAAATGATGTTTAAATAGATATAAATAAATATAGATAAATGGATATATTATAATATAATAGTGCAGATAGAATGGTTGGATATAACGAAAATGAGGATGACGATGATGACGATGATGATGATGATGATGACGATGATGACGATGATGATGCTGCTGTGCTGATGATGATGATTTCTATATGGTAATAATTTAACAATCACAGAATTTGATACATGTGTTTTTTATAAAACGAAAAGATGTAATATATATATTGACATCAATATAGAACAAAACAATTTATATATAAGTATACAGCAGTGTCGAAAACTAAGAGAAACATTTTTAAATCTATAATTTTTTAGAAGTAACAACTGTGAAAAGATGACATTTTAACAACTGGTAGTCGTTATCATCCATAATAAGATATTAAAATGTGAATCATTTGCAAAGGATAGAAACAGAATTATAACAGTTATTTATTTGTTTCCAAATAGGAACATCCAAAAGCAAGTGACGAAATTGAGAAAATCAATTTAAACACCCAAAAAACAATAAAAATACATGTACAATCAACATTTATTAAATGAACCCTTGCTCTCAATGACAGCAGCACATCTTGGACTACAAGAACGGATCAGTTCTTGACAATCCTTTATACTAATTTTAAAGAATTCTTCTTAAAACTTCACCAACAAATCCTCCGTGTTCGTGGGAGTTCTTTCCATAACTTTCCCTACTAAAGTCTTCCAAAGATTCTCTATTGGATTTAACTCAGGACTTTGCTATGGCCAATCCATAAACTCGAAATCTTGCTCGCAAAGGTAACTCATTACCACCTTTGCCTTGTGACACGGGGCATTATCCTGCATAAATATAGACCTATCAAAATGTTAATTCAGTATGATTGGCGCAAATGATCTTAAATAATGTTTTTTTATGGATCTGCACGTTTGCACGAGTTTATAACCATATAAGAGGCATTGTACCTTGACTAGAAAACAGTCCATATACCATGACGATTCTGCCTCCAAACTTGGCAGTTTTCTAAGTACACTTTGCAATTAATATTTCACCAATACGTCTCTTACATTGTCTTTCCACCATTTCCAAATAAATTAAACTTGCTTTCATCACTGAAAAACACTTTTGCCGAATTTTCATATGTACAAATTGCATATCTGTTTGAAAACTCTATTCTCTTCTTTTTATTCTTCGGACTAACAAGTGGTTTCTTCGCAGGGGTCGATTAAACAGGCCTATATCTTGCACTTATTTAGAAACAGTAGGTTTTATACATTAAAACATGAGGTACTATTTATAACTCTTTTTAATTTCTGCGCAAGAGTTAAAACAATCCGAAGGACATACGCTGCATTATTCGAGCTTCACTTGCCGAATTTTTTTGGTGTCTGCCTGTTTTAAAAGCATTAACTATTTTGCTAATATCATTGTAGAATTTAACAACCCTACCTACAACACTCTTGGAACGTTTCACTTTCTCTGAAACCTCTCTAATGGCGTGCTTTTTTGTGTAGCTTCACAACAGCTTGTCCCACAGAGTAATAAATTGTTTGCGTGTCGCCATGGTCGGCTGATGCATCGTTTACACATGCCTAAGTAAAACTTTTTCTTTAGAGGAAATCAAAAACTTTGAATATAGCATAGTTACTCTTTGACGTTCCTATTAAAAAATTAAATACATAATTGTTATAATCCTTTGTCTATACTTTGCAAATGATTAAAATTTTAGTATCTTATTACGGATGATAATGACTACCAGTTGTCAAAATTTCAGCTTTGCACATTATTATTTCTAACAAAAATTAGGATTTCAATTTTTCTCCCTAAGTTTTGGACGCTACTATGTATGTAAGTTTAGGTTATCGTTTTAATTAATTATTGTTTTAAAGAAATTGTAGAATTTAAGCAGACCCAGGCTTGTGTTAGGACCTGTTTTATGTGTGTTTAATCAAATGATCCATTGTATTTCTTTTCTTTTCCTTTTTTTTCTTGTGTGACAATTTTAGTATATTAGAAGGTATCTAATATTGCCTATTATGTGTTCATGTAAATTGAAATGGATTCCTGTCTGATTGTCCTTTATGATTGTTTAAGCGGATTTGAAAACGTGTAAGTGTTTCTCTAATATATTCTCTATTATTGCAAATGGAGCAATATATATTATTTATGACATTAGAACTGTCACATGATAGATACGGCGTGTGCAGGTGTTGGTGATTGTGTTGATTAATTATTTATTTTGGAGGGTGCAAATAGTCTATTTTTCTATCTTTGTTTTTTCCTCTCGCGCAACCTTCATAATTTGCATGTCCACATTTTTCAGCTACTCTGTTGCTAATCAGTTCTCAAGACAGTCATCTTTGTCTGCTGCTTATATATTCCCACCCATGTATATACACTATGTAACAGAAGTAAAAAATTCTACCTCGATGGACCATTTCTTTAAATAAAATTCGGGATTGAAAATGTTGGAAAACTCAATACAACATAAACAAAAATAACCGAAATTAATTAATTTTTTTCCTTTGCTTTTCAGGTTTTCCACATGTCAAAAATACGAATTACAATCAAAAATGGAGTTTTCCTCGCCATAACTGATCAAAAGCTATCGTATCTTACTTAAGAAGATCAAAATGAAGATGGAAAGGGAATAATTAAAGACGAAATGTTATACTTAATAACTGTGATACTTCAAGCCGAAAACATTTCAAATTTGTTTTTAAGTGCCATTCCATTATTAGGATTGCGTTGTAACTCCAAACAAACGGGCCCATAACGAAAAATTAGTCTTACGAAAAAAATCAGAATTTTATATGCAAACCAGCGTTTATATGAATACACGAAGAAAAATAGTATCAGTTATACTTAAGCAATATTTAAATTTGAAAATGTAAAATATTTTCCATGTGATAAAGTTATTTTATCTCGAAATATTTCATACAACACAAAAAGAGAATGTTGTAGAACTAAAGAGAACGCACAGAAAGATCGTCTGACCAAAACTATTTATAAAAATTGAACTATTATATATATATATATATATATATATATATATATATATATATCTTTATGCATATATATATATATAAATAATAATATATATAAATAAAATATATAAATGAAATATATATATTTTATATATAATATATACATAATATATATATATATATATAAGTCCCGTGTAGCTTTATTGCCATATATATTCTTATAACTTACTAACTAGCACTACCTATATATTGAGCACTGTTAAAATAAATACCCAAAAATTCGCGCATAAAATTATATCTTCGTATATTAATTTATACGATTAAATGAATTAATCATATAACTCATATATAATTTATATAAGATAAATATGTATAATATATAATATATATATATATACATATCTTGTATATATATATATATATATATATATATATATATATATATATATGATTACTTCATTTACTCACATAAATTAATATACGAAGATATAAGTTTATGCGTAAATGTTCAGTATTTACTTCAACAGTTCTCAATACATAGATAAAGCTACGTAGTAAGTTATGCAAATATATATGGCAGTTTAGCTGCACAGAATATTCATATTCGTGAGAATTCGTCATGCGCTATATATTGACTCAAATGAGCGAAATACAACAACTATTTAATTGGAATACACTGGTAAATAGTCATTCAATAAATGATATATTTTGTTCTGATGGTTGTTTTTTTCATTGAACATTCAATTCATTTTGCACACGAATGAACTTTACACTAATAAAATTTTTAAACTGTTCGTAAAAGCAGATTTCATATTTTTTACATGCTTCATGTTATGTTATATGAGGGCAAAGTTAGGCGATTTAGAATGCCGTGAATATAGGCTCATTTTTTGATATTAGGTAAATATGTTTCTCCTTTAAGATACGCACCGCGTGCGTATTTATGTTGGCATTAGACAGAGTAAAAATATCATAAGCTGACACTTATTTTGTAACTATTATTCTACTCCAAACAAAACACAGTTTCACTCCAGACTCCTTTACTTAATATCCACGGGAACAGAAGTTGGAAGGTATATATCTATTGCATTTTCATGTGATATTTCGATTAATGCTGATTTTGTATTCGTTATTATATTTTATTGGACCCAATATATATTAGTGACTTAAAAAGTTTTTAAAAATGACTCGTGCAGAACCATTAAGGATCAATACCAAAATATTTAGTATACGATTTACTTTTTTTTACATTAATGCCTGAGCCAAATAGACATTTTTGCAACAAGGATAAAAATTACAACATGCACCAATGCCTATTACGTTACGCATGCATAGCCGTAATGCCGTCGTCGACCTTCCGCTGACAAATTCCATTTTTGTTTAACTTTCAAAATTGCTCCCGATTTTCTCCAAATGTATCTCAAATATAAAGTTTCGCATGGGTTCGAACATCCTATATGTAAAGTTGTATGCATGGAGACAAAAAACTGACGGATGAATTTTGCAAGCTTATTCTTTTAAACCAATATATATGCGCATACATAAATATATATAGAAATACGTTTGTGTTTATTACAACATTTAACGCAAGTATAATTTATGTACAATATCTGCACGTATCAAATTTCACGCAATAGTGTACTAAAGATGGTCATAAATTAGAATACCGTAAAACTAATATGAAATTAATTAAAATTAATGTTTAAAAGAATATGCAAATTAAGTAGATCTTTTGCGGAGGAATGCAATTCAACGACCCATATATTAGAAAGTTGTATTTTCTTTTAAAATAAATAATAAAAAGGCTTTTTTAATATTAATATAAATACACAAAAGTTTACATTTATACAAGTACTATCAGTTCAGCCCGGCTTATGTACTGTGCATAACTTGCCCTACGCGTAAATACACTTTATGTACGATTTCAAATGTTTAGACACAAAATTGTCGGAGAAATAAAGGAAAATCTGAAAATATCAACTTTTTTTTCATTTTAGTAGATACTTTTTCGCCCCAAAATTGATTAAAATGCTTGCCGCATGTCTGAATACCGGTTATGTATAAATTTAAAATATTTAGATCAGAAATTGGCTGAGTAGTTTGCTAGGCATCGTTGAGATAGAATCATTTGGACTTTGACTCCTTAGGAGGTCACATTTTCGACCCAAACGAATGAAAAACTTGGCCCATCTCTGAATATGCTTTATGTAATATTTAAAATGCTCGCACCAGAGATTGGCTGAGTAATTTAAAAGAGACCGCAGATGTTAATTTTATTTAAATTTTGACCCTATCTTGGACAATCAACATTTGGTTTCGGGGGTACAAATCATATTGAAAAGTTTGATCCATGTCCAAGTTACCTACATATAACATTTCAAGAGTGTAGACGCAAAATCGACGGAGGAGTGTGGTAGAGTTTTCAAATGTTTAATCGTTTAACTCTGACTTTTTGACAACATAATTTCTGGCTGATCCGATTAGAAAGATTTTCGCAAATCTGAATACGCTTTTTTTCAATTCTCGTGTCTGTAGACTGAAAGTTGACAGAGCTATTTGGCAGGAAAAATGTATACACAGAGACACACCCAAGCGCACAGATATTTTCCCTTTGATGGATATACTAGCAGTTCAGACTGGTTTTGTTCGGCCCTCTGTAATGTTCACAACTTTGTGTGTGTGTACGTGTATATATATATATATATATATATATATATATATATATATATATATATATATACTGTTTAACTCATGTCCAGGATACCTATGTCTAAAATTTCAAGTGTTTAGACATCTTGACAACTAAACGGTTGCTGCACATCTGAATACTCTTTATGTAAAATTCTAAATGTTTAGACCAAAAATTGGCTGAGTAATTTGGTAGAGACCACAAAGGTCATTCTTTTTTAATTGACCCTGATTTAGCATTTACTGTTTTGGGTTAAAATAAAATTAAAAGTTTTATCAATGTCCGAGTAACCTATATCTAAATTTTCGCGTGTTTAGACCCAAAATTCGCGAGGGAGTTTGGTAAAATTTTCAATGGAAAACTCGTTGCTTTTCGGCCCTTTACATCACTACCACTTCATTTATTCCCATAAAATTAATATACGAAAGTATAGATTTATGCGTAAACTTTAAGTATTTACTTCAAAAGTGCTCAATAAGTAGGTAGAGCTAGTTAGCAATTTATAAAATATATATGGCGATAAAGTTATACTGATTATTCGGCGTTTCATCCACTGCAGGATTCGTCAGGCTTATGCGCATAAACCTGAGGAATCCTAGATTATATGAAACGCCGAATATTCAGTGTAGCTTAATCGCCATATATATTATATATATATATATATATATATATATATATATATACACTAGCGGGGGAACCCGGCCTTGCCCGGGTGTTTGGAGGTGTGTCTGGTGTTAAATAAAAAAAACCGTGGTGGGTAGGATCGAACGCGAAGCACTGAGGCGAAGTTTGAAAATAAAATCGTCCAGCTAAAATGAATTACGGAAAGATGTTTGAATTTGTTTAAGTAAGAACCAAATTGACAGGTGCGCGCCGGGAAGACGTCGAGCGTGACGATAACGACGACGACGACGACGACGACAACGACGACGGCGTAGGTTGTTTGTTATAAGCGAAGTAAAAAGAGAAAACAACGGTTTAATAAAGAGGGGGTAATCAAAACATCGAAAAGCAGCACAGACAAACGTAAGACAAATGAACGATGAAAACAGAAACGAACGCGTAAAAAATGGCTTAAGTAAGCCTTTTTCGATATTAAAAATTAAAAAAATCGGTGAGTACCCGGGTGTTTTGGGTGTCTGGTCGGGAGTGGATAATCGAAGTAAAAAAAAAAAAAAAACAGAAAAACGAACGTTACGTGAAAAATAGCTTAAATAAAAGTGGTTCAATATTTAAATTAAAAAAAAATCGAAAAAAAGACATCTCAGATCACGATTCGAACCCAAAACGTTTAGATAATGAACCAACGCGCTAATCAACTGACCTAACGCGACGTACAGGAATTTTGTCCAGTTTTTCAACTATTTAAAGTAAATCAGGTCATGACATCATCTGGCGCATGCGTAGAACCGCTCGTCCTCACAAGAAGGCAATTTTTGTTGCCCCCTCTGTCGAAAATTGTCGATTTCAGGGTGAAAAATGAACGTTCTTAGCCATTTGTTCGATATTTTTCGCGCGAAGGATGGGGCTTCAATATAATACCGAGCTTGTGAATTTTCCTCGTGTCCGTCGAAAGTTTTTAGCAGACACACAAACATACACACACATACATACACACATTTTCACTTTTATATATAGAGACTAGCGAGGGGTATCCGGCGTTGTCCGGGTGTTTGTAGGTGTGTGTGGTGTTAAATAAGAAAGAAACAGGGGGTGCAGGATCGAAGCCGAAGCCCTGAGGCGAAGTTTAAAAATAAAATCGGCCAGCCAGAATGAAGCATTGTTATAAGCGTATAAGTGAAAGATATTTGAAAGTCGTCGAGCGTTACGACGACGACGACGACGACGATGACGATGTAAGCATTGTTATAAGCGAAGTAAGAACAGAAAACAACGTTTTAATTAAACGGGGGGATGTAATGAAAACATCGAAAAAAACACAAAAAACTAACATAAGGCTAACGAACGATGAAAACAGTTAAAGGAACACGTGAAAATGGCTTAAATAAGCCTGTTTCGATATTAAAACTTAAAAAATTGGTGGGTACCCGGGTATTTTGGGTGTCGCTAAGAATAAGTGAAGTAAAAAAACAGGGAAAGAAACATTACGTGAAAACTGGCTTTAATAATACAGGGTGTAATATTTAAATTTTAAAAAATCGAAAAAAAAAATACACCACGATTCCAACCCAAAACGTTTAGATAATGGCCCAAGGTCTTAACTACCTGAGCTAAAGCTACGTATAGTGAATTTGTTCGGTTTTTCAACTATTTAAAGTAAATCAGGTCACGACGTCATGACGTTGTTGTTGACCCCCCCCTGTCGAAAATTGTCGATTTCGGGCTGAAAAAGTTAACGTTTCTCTCTATCTCTGTTTGCGTCTCTCTCTCTCTCACTTCGTCTTCCTTACTCTAAAGAGTGTTTCTGAAAATATAAATTGCGTCTGTCTGTTTTTTTTAGTAAAAACTTCGATTGTTAATATTTTTGTAAGCGTATTTTTTTTACTTCGCATTTTTTGCTTGTTATTTTTCGTTTAACTATCGTATCTAACTATGTTTAACGTGCTAATAACTTTTGTAACGTTGTCATAGCGTAGAAGTTCATAGTTTAGCTTGTGTGGGGGTTATTTTTTTACCGATAACAGCAATGTTTTTTTTTTTAATTTAGACTGCCATTACATCTTGCTGACGTCAAGATCACGTGACATGACTCAACGGGTGTTAAATACAAGTTAACCCAAAATAAACAGCCCCGTTTATACTTTATGTAGAAGAGTTGGCGCCCGTATTTTTTGGGCAGTTATAAATCTATTTAAAAATATGTAATGTTTAACATTAAAATGTCACTTTTTTGGGCCCCCTTTTGCAGAAAATCGATCAGTATACGCACTTCTAATGGTCTTTTTGGGACAATATTTGTCGTCCGGAGGGTGTGGCTTTCATATGAGACCACGTTTGTGAGTTTTTGTTCCGTCGGTCAAAAGTTTTTAGCAGACAAACAAACATACATACATACATACATTTTCGCTTTTATATATATAGAAGATGTGTAAATAAATCTATGTTCGACAAGAATTAAAAGAAAACCCTCTTAAACTCGTATAAACGTAGCAGCGGTAAACTAACCGCATTAAATATGCCACTTTTTTCCTTTGTAATACCCCTCTCATTATAATAACAGCACAATGCATAGGATTAGAAGAAACTGTTAATTTTACAGAGAACATCGGAATATTCATACCACGCTGAAAATTTATATATTTCAGAAATTGATTTGTTCAATTGTTCGTCTATGAAATATATTTGCAAATGTTCCATTTCTCAAGCTTTAACCTAAAGGCGAATATTAAATATGCATTTGTTTTATTTGGTTGTTTGGTTGTTTTTGTTTTACGGCATATTAACCTTTTTCTGGTTATTTAATGCCGAATCTAGTGATTTTGAGGAACGATTTTTTAATGGAGTATATTTGCTTTTTTAAGTAGGATTGTATTTAACCCATAGTTGGGAGCCTAACTGGTACGACAAATCCGGGTCAAAGTGAGCCTGGGAGCAATGACTATTAAAGGGTTGCTCCACACCCGCCAAGGCCCGCAAGCTGCGGCCTCACCATCGGATATAGTTTTAGGTCATATGCTGGACCTTTCTTATTTGGAAATCTGTACAATATACATCATAATAGAAAAAAATTGCTGTTTTTTTTAAATTATTAAACTATCTAGGACATGGCATATTATGATAATTATCCATCGCTAAAACATAAATTTCACTAATCATATCTTACTTAGTTTACTTATGCCTTTGTTCAGAAATGTTTATTGGTTGATTCGTTGCATCTGTTTTACAGCATATCAACCCATTACGTGTTATTTAATTCCCAATCCAGGGATTTTGAAGAAAATTTTTAATAGAATATATCTGGTATTTTTTTCAAGTCGGTTTCTATTTAACCTATAGTTGGGACCCTAACAGGTACTACCACTCCGGGTCACAGTGGACTTGAAAGCAATGGCAAATAAAGGGTGGTTCCACACCCTGCAAACCCGCAAGCTGGTGCCTCAATATCGGATATAGTTTAATGTCCTATCCAGCCCCAGTAAATATATCACTCTAAAATTATACACACATAAACAAACACACACAGACACACCCGCACACACACATATATATGCATTCATACATACATACATATATATATATGTGTGTGTGTATGTGTGTGTGTTTATTTATTATTGCTGTTTTATCTGTTTAGTTACATATGTTTCGGATGCTTTACCATGTTTACGATCCAGCATCCTCGTCACAACTTACAGAAGGTTTCTGTAAGGTGTGACGAGGCTGCTGGATCGTAAACATGGTCCAGCATCCAAACCATGTGTAACTAAACAGATAAAACGGTAATAAAAATAAAACCCATATTTGCTCTGCAATAGTATCGACCACTCTCTCTAGGTTATTAATAATTACCAATTTTACTATATTTGTATATATATATATATATATATATATATATATATACACACACGCACACACACACACACACACGCACACACACACACACACACACACACATATATATATATATATATATATATATATATATATATATATATATATATATATATATATATATATATATATCCGTTAATCACAGCTTGGGCTCGAGAAACAACCAGTGGATTAAGCCAAACATTGCTAAAATGTTGATTCTCTAAATTGAGTTTGTTTTTTATTTTATACAAAAATGTGAGTTATAGTTATTATTTGGGTGAGTGGGGTTACTATACACAGATTAGAAAAAGTCGTCCAAAAACAAATAAATGAAAGCAAAGGTAAGATAAGTTGTGTTTCTACGGAACTGGATAATAGTTTGCTGTTTCTATTTAATGTAAAGTATTTATTCGGCTCGAAAAACACACAGTGTATATTAATGTATTTGAAAAAGACAATGGTGGCCGACTCTTTAGCATACGGTAAGTTTGGAGAAAATAAATTAAAAACAAAAAAAATATACAAAACAGTGTCAGAAACCCAGTGAATATATTTTACCGTAACATAGGCCGACATATTCGGTGGGTTTCTGGTAGTATTTTGTTTAGTTTTTTTTTAGTTTTAATTTTCTTCAACTTAACGTAATCAATAGTGTCCGCCACCATTGGTATTTTTCAAATACGCCGATATCACTGTTTTTCGAGCAAACTAAACGTTACTTCAATAAAAAGGGTTTGTATTACTAAACACACATACGAAAAATTGTTGAAAATTTAATATATAAGGAATAAATGTTATCAAAGGCTAGATAAGTTACTTTTCTACCTAATTAGATACTATTTTAGTGTTTTTTATGTAATGCAAAATGTTTATTCTGTTCGAAAACATATAGTGTTAATCGGTATATTTAAAAAATACAAATGGCGCCAGACTGTGTTGAACACGTTCAGTTTGAAAGTTACAACTAAAAAATATACAACACTATATACAAAATACTGTTAATACCTCACTGAATATATGTTACCGTGATATAGGCTGACATATATTCGGTGTTTTTTTAACATTATCTTGTATACTTTTAGTTTTTACTAATTTTCCTAAACTTAACGGATTAACACAGAGTCTGCCGCCATTCTAATTTTCAAATATAGCGGTGAACGCTGTGTTTTTCGGGTCGAACTAAAATTTTACAATAAATTAAAATGCTAAAAAATGATACAGTTTTGTAGAAAAGTAACTTACCTTGTCTTTGACAATATTTGTTATACATTTTTTGACAACTTTCTCGAATCTGTGTACAATAATACAAACCCAATTAAAAAACTAAAAATTATACAGTAAGGTAGAAAAAGTAACTTCTCTTTCCTTTGAAAACATTTATTTGTTATATATTCGTATTATTTTTTGATAACCTTTTCAAATTTTTGTGCAAGTATAAATCCGAAGTTAAATTTAAATTTAACTGTATATTTTTTGTATATATATATATATATATTTTTACATTAGGCCCACCTGCACAATTTACTTTAAAATGACTACGTTTAAAGTTTTTCGACTGCTGAATAAGAAAATCTCATGTAAAATTTATAGATCAAGGAAATTTTGAGATATATAGACCTGTACTATGCACTATAATTAACTGGTTGCCATGAATAACCCCCACCTCCCCATATTAAGAACGGTTTTCGGAACAAGCACCTCTAACCTCCACATGTTTAAAACGGCTTTTGGAATAAATACCACAATTCACACCATGTTAAGACCGACTTTCGAAATAAACACCCCCATGTTAAAATTTGAGGAGGTGAACATAATGTGAAAATTTACCATCTGTTTTTTCTACTAAATTGTTAGTTGAAAGCACAGAATAGATACAAAACACCCCCATTTCCCTATGGTAAGAATGGTGGAGAAAATAACGGTTTTCTTGTTAAAGAAGTTTTCTGTATTTCACGTAACAATTTCTTTACTAAAGAAAAGGCGTTCATCTTTTGTCATGTAAAAAACTTCTGTTAAAAGAAGGAAAGGTGTACTTTCAATTTTTTTATAAGTTTTCTTGAAAAAAATATTTAACTTAAAAATTTACGGTAAGAAAAGCAAACACCTAACAATTGACTGACGTATACTTTCACAATATCTTTTTCAATTTCACGCTATCTAAAATAAAAATTAAAAATAAAAGGTATTATTTTAGCACGATACCAGATTGTATAAAAAACTGTACTTTCACCTAACAATTTTTAGGTTTAATAATAAAAAATGCATGTTTAAAGAAAACGTGTACCGCCAATTTTTAAAAAAATATTTTTAGAACAAAGATGGTTTTGCTAAGGTTCTTCGACTTGTATGTTTCAACTCAAAACGCATCTTCTGGCGAGCAACATTTTTTTTTATTTAAAAATTGGGAAGATAAAAAATGAAAACGGCGGTATACAACAATCACCCCCATGCGTAATTTCTATATGAATAGTTTTTTTTTAAATTTTTTTCTCTTGATTATTATTGATTGGACAATAATTAACCAGATTATGATTAAAAAATTGAAAAAAAAATATTATTTCGACATTTGAAAGGGTGCTCACTTTTTAGTTACAACGGTTTGCTAAATCAGTCACCCATTTTGTAATAAATAAATCGCACGTATATTAAAATAATATAAAGTAGAAATGAAATGAGCCTACCTATTTGTAAGTCAGAAACATTTTTGTTTTTCTAAAAAAAAGAACATAGAATGAACATGACTTTTTAAAATTGTTTTTCGTGTAAAATAAAGTTTCGAGTTTTTTTTTTTTAAACGTATTTAGTTTTTGGTATTGAAAAGTGAGTTTATGTATGTTATTTTAAAAAAAAATAATTTCTTTGTTTTTATGAAAGGTTACTTTGTGTGTGTCTTTTACAATAATATACTCGCTTTAGGAGAGGTGAGAGTTTTATTTTTCAGAACATTTTTAAGAAATTCTGAAGCATTATACATTTCAGTAACATGCTGGAGTTTTATCATAATTTTACATCTGGAGATTGTATAATAATTTTCCATTCCGTGGTCAATTTTCAGTACCTTATGCCTCACGATATATTGCTTCCTCAACATGGGACGATTGAATATCCCTCGAAGACACTTCCGTGTATAGAAAAATATTTACCAGAACGTTGTAAATAAAATGACCCCCCTTTCAAATGTCAAAATGATTTTATTTTCATTTTTTTTTATAATCTGGATAATTAATCTCTAAAGAATAACAATTTAGTGAAAAAAATTCAAAACACCTATTAGTATAGAAATTACGTATGGGGTGATGGTTGTACAGCTGAACCCCAAATTAATTTGGGATGATTTTTGTTTGTTTTGTTTTTTACCTAATTACCGGAAATAAAGAACGGAACAGTCCCGGAGAATCGATTTACAATACCATATTTTTTATTTTATTTACACAAATTTTATTTTCACAAATGGTTACGTTTCCAACCCGTCTCCCTGACCAGCAAGAACAATGCGCATAACTTCGAGATCTGTTTTTGACCACAGTTCCCGATGATTGTATAACGAATGACGACAGCCCATTTGGGAACGCTCATCATGCAGTGATAATGGTCGACATCGCCCTAAAATCTAGAGCCAAAACTGAAGACCCGTGCTCAAACAACGAGATATTATAAAAACGCGAAATGGGAAGCCATCAGATGTCTTATCAGAGATTCCCCATGGGGAAATATTTTTCTCTTCCTGCTTAACAGTGCACGAATGAAACCACTGGATGGATCAAAACGGCAATGGAAGCACATGTCCCCATGTGAAAATTTTATAGCAAACCCCAATCTCCCCAATGGTTTAGTTCGACTTTCGCAATTGCCATTGCTCAAAGGCAGCATGCATACCGCAGATTTAACCGACATAAGACCAGTTCAAACAAACACAAGTATATAGAAGCTAGAAGTAACGTTAAGTAAGAAATAGCGACAGCTGAGACAGAATTTACTCAAACCACTAAAAAACGCACAGAACAATTAGGAACTCGTGACTTCTGGAAAACCCAAAAGAGTGTAGTTAATAAGGGGCAATCAACAATCCCCCCACTAACCCACAACCACGAGGATGTTTGCAACGGAGCAGGCTAACATGCTTGCCAGTTGGTTTACCGAAAACTCCACGCTGAACACTCTCAACCACTCCCTACCAGACATATCTCTCCGGACAAACGCCAGGCTAGACGATCTGAAAATCACCTCTGCTCAGGAGCATGCTACCTTGACACTTCAAGAGCAGATAGACCCGATCTCATCCCAGCCGTGCTATTTAAAAAGTGCTCAGCCGAACTAGCTCCAATTCTCTCCAAACTCTACTAGAAATGCCTTAATGAATCTTGCTTCCGGGCTATTGGAAAACAGCTTCTGTAGTACGAAGTATGGTGAAAGAACTGACCCATTAAATTATCGCCCAATTACCCTCCTCCCACTTTTTGCCAAAATATTTGAGACCTTAATAAACCATGCTTTACTCCATCACCTTACAGATGCTAAACTTCTGACTGACCAACAATATTGATTTAGACAAGCCCGTTCCACAACAGACATCCTAACTCGAATCTATGAACGTATACACCATTCACTGGACAAAGCGGGGGAGGGTAGAGCGGTAGCTCTAGATATATCTAAGTCTTTTCACAGGGTATGGCATGAGAGTATCCTCAGGAAAAATAGATCATACAGTATAACTGGAAGAATACTTAACATAATTTAATCGTTCTTAGATATGAGAAAAATCCAGATTGTCCTCGACGGTCGTACATCTAAACAGTGTGATATAAATGCGGGAGTGCCTCACGGGTCTATCCTTGGACCTCTATTGTTCCTAATATTTATTAATGACCTCCCCGACAAAACTACCCCTGAGATGGCTATATATGCTGATGAAACCACACTCTATAACAGGCATGACAGGAAAACAAATGAACACATAAGTAAAGAAATGGAAAACACACTAGAGGATGACCTCCAATCTGTAGTGGAATAGAGACAAAAATGGATGGTCACATTAAATGGTGCCAAGACTAAACTGGTTTCCTTCAATAATTACAAGAAACATTCTCTGCCACCTATAGCAATGGCCAGTGACTCCCTGTCTGAGAGTACATCTTTCAAACTGCTTGGCCTAACGTTCACAGGAATCATGAGTTGGAACAAGTATATTGAAAACTTTGCCAGGGCCGCCGAGAAGAAGGTTTCCTCTCTCTACCGTGCTAGGAAACTACTAACACGCGAAAGTATCATGCACCTCTATAAGACCACCATTCGCCTATGTATGGAGTATTGCTGTCATATTTGGTTTAGTGCATCTACTACAAGTCTCTCGCTCCTAGACAAGGTTTAAAAGAGAGTCACCAATCTGATAGGCTCTGAACTGGCATTTAAGCTTCAGCCTCTGTCCCATCGACGAAATGTTGCATCCCTCTGCCTGTTCTACAAGTATTTTAATGGTTAATGCTCTGATGAACTGTAAGCACTTGTGCCCCAACGACGTAAACACCCTCGACAAATCCAAGAGGAAGCTTAATCCCGCCTCCACACAGTAAAGATCCCTAGATGTAAAATATCTTTCTACTCCAGTAGTTTCTTCTCCAGAACGGCTAGACTGTGGAATTCCATACCGGGTCCCTGCTTCCCCAACTGTATTGACGTGCAGAAGTTGAAGTCTAACGTAAACCGACGTGTTGTTGCCGAAATCCCTATAGAGTATTCCAGTAGTTGTTACCCCTGATAGTAGACCCCTACACTAAAGTGGCAATGATCCTTGTGTTGGGTGAAAATGTAATTAAAAAATTATAATTTGCAATATTAATTTGTTTGAAAATTTCAATTAAATCGGTAATATAGACATATTGTTTTATTAATAACTAACGAATCAAGAATAATATAAATATATACATATATATATATAGATAGATAGAGAGAGAGAGAGAGAAAGAGAACGAGAGAGAGAAACGGGATAAGAGGATAGAGATGTATTAGTAGAAAGGAAAAGAGAAAGATAGAAAGATTAAAATATTAATTGGAACCATGTTTAAACTGAATGCGTAATTGACTTATGTTTTATAACCATAGTGCACATTAGAAGTGCGTGAAGGTCCAAAAGTAATATATATATATATATATATATATATATATATGTATGTATGTATGTATGTATATATATATATATATATATATATATATATATATATATATATATATATATAATGTATAAATTTGGGTGATGTTTTATCAGTCTAGTTATTGAAACAAGTATGATTTATGCGAATAAGTAATTGTAAAGTAATAGACCGATACGCCGCACACTCCATTGCACTTATTATAAATGATGAGAGACAGGCCGCGTAAACCCCATTGTGAAAGCTAATATAATCGCTGGATGCATCGTTTTAGCCTTCGAAATATTATTACTGTTTTTGAACCGAAAAATATCTTACATCGTTTTTATCACATTGATATGTCTTAAATAGAACCTTCAACAGGAGAAGCTACGTTCATATTTTTTCATTGTGCCTTCGCGAAGAAAAAATAAAAATAAAATTACAGTTGAATAAATGATATTATTATATAAGATGTATTGTACAAGGTTACTACGTGCAGATATGTCACAGTGACCAATAGATAGGCTAGCAGAATCACTGTGCAAAGCATAGTATATTAGATAGACGCAGCTATAAACATAAATAGATAAGTAAATATATCATGAGAAAAATTAGTAGTTAAATATATAGAGATAGCTAGATAGATGCAGGCACAAAGATGAACCGTGAGAAAACTATAAAAATCAAGTTGTATATATATATACAGACAGGTTGATACACATATATCTTCTCTATCTCTTCTATTCTTCTATTCTTCTTCTGTTCTTCTATTCTTCTTTCTTTCTTTCTTTCTATCTTCTTCTTCTTCTATCTTCTTCTATGAAAATAAAATGAACTCATTTTTTCCCGTATGATTTTGACATTAATAGGATTAAAAATCAAGATATTTCATGCAAATATAATATGCACAAACGGCAGAACAATATCTGAGGTGTGTTATAGGCTTATTATTTCTCAAATTCCTCGATAATCTAAGATTTCTATACTTTCTCTGCTGAGAAGTAACGGCCAAAATCGGTTAAGATCAATGGAAGTGGTAAAATATTTTCTCTCTAATAAATTCCTCCTCCCCCTGCCACCACTTAACACCGTTTGGGGATCGTTCACAAGGAACAGTTGAGAAGAGAACACCGGTTTGGCTTCGTAGTTCTTTCATGTGAAGTTTTTTTTCCTAAGCAACTGGAATGGACTTTTCTTGGTGGCCGAACTGTTAACGTTGCAGATGTTTTTTTTTTTGTTTTTTTTCACACTTTATTTTCCTACTTTTACTCATGACTCCGGGTTTGATCCTTCCTACTTACCTACCATAACATTTTTTTAAACTCCCCCCCGTCCCGGAAACAAACACTCGGGCAACGCCGGGTACCCCCGCTAGTATATATATATATTGACAGAAGCGTAGAGAAATGAACGAATACATATAGATAAGTATATGGATAAATTTTGATATATAGAGCGATGCAACCAAATATATAAGCTTGGTAATTGAGCTGCAGACTTATAAATAAATACATATTATTTACTAACCCCATCCTAGCTCTTTAGTAAGGACAGACTGCTTAATGCCGGAATAATGTAAATACTAATCAAGTCGTTGGTGGTTACGAGCATCACTCATGTATTGTTTGCAAGAGTTACCCATAGGCTCGTATAAACCTTTACACTTACCGGCAACTGCTATCATTTCTTGAAGTTTTGTGATATCATCTACCACAGTACTTAAGAAAAGAACTTGCCCACTTTTTTATATAGTCATTCGTAAGCTGAATTGCTGTATTACTGAATAACTGTTCATAAGTGTGTCTAAAAGAGACTATTTAAAACGAATGATCATAGTTTAGAGTTGGTTATCTTAACCACTCGAGCATATATATACACAAAAACCCACACACACAAACGCATATATATATATATATATATATATATATATATATATATATATAATGTCACCGTATGCTTCTAGGATAATTATTATTAGTGTTTTTTTAGCTTGAAAATGATGTTACTTTTTGTATTTAATATTTTTATTGTTTTTTTTTTATATTTCAAGCGGACGTCCGCTCTTAGTCACAAAAAAGTATCGAAATGAAAAAGAAAAAGAAAACCGTTAAAAAAACGACATTGTTTCTAACTCTGCCCTCTTCAGTACTTTATTATTATTATTATTATTATTATTATTATTATTATTATTATTATTATTATTATTAACTGAACATCACATAATTTATTCCGTTTAACAATTTCATGTCTATTCCATTATACATATTGAAATCAATTGCGTCTCATTTTTGCCATTTAATTAAACGGTGTTACGCTGCAAAATAAAGAATAATATTAAAAAACACAATCTTCTTCCACAAACGGCTAAAATGATTCAGGTGAACTTTTTCGAACATGATTGCTAAGAATTAACGCTGTCCACGCAACAAATTTCTAGTTCTTTCAACGGTTTTCCTTTTTCTTTTTCATTTCGATACTTTTCGTGACCAAGAGCGGAGGTCCGCTTCAAATATAAAAAATAACAATAAAAATATTAAATACAAAAAGTAACATCGTTTTTCATGCTACAAAAAATCCTCATAACCTTAATATATATATATATATATATATATATATATATATATATATATGTATATATATAAATATATATATTTATATATATACATATATATATGTGTGTGTGCGTGTGTGCGTGTGTGAGTGTGTGCGTGTGTGTGTGTATGTGTTTGTGTGAATATATATTACGTTTTATACTTTTATGTGATGTATTCTCTTATCGGGGCCAAAATCTTCTGATATTATCTTTAACATAATAATTTATAATTATATTCTCCTAAATATATTCTAATTCATTTTAGAATTATATTTTTATTGCAGTAAATCAGTTGGGATGTTAATTTTTGTATCGGATTTATCCTATTAGATTTTGTTTGGGCTATATTGTATACGTATACTAATATCAACATTAATTTTTGTACTACTGTATTTTTTATGGTCCTAGATTATATTTCCATGTTTATTAGTTGCTTCATAGAGTCTTGATTTAATCTTAGAGTAAACATCTTTTTGACCTCTCATACATTTTCATACAAATTTTAGTTTTCAATTTATTTGCGATTCAGCCAGCTTCATAGACTACATGTAAAATATGTTTTATAGATTACGTTTCCTCTAGTGATATAAGACATTAATTTAAACTACATGGACGAAGTAAAAAATGTTTTTAAAAAAAACTCTGGCGACCTCCTAATTGAAATAAAAGATAAAAATCGACATACGTTAAAAACACGCACAGCTTGAATATAGTTTCCCTGTATATCAATGCCCTTAGCTTAAACTGTCTATCTCCTCTCCACAAACACTGAAACGACATTAACATCGATATACCTTTCTCCCCGAACATTAATACAAATAATTTAACTGATTACTGACATGACCTACTTCCAGTTCAATATTTTTTCTTATTTACAGACAAACATTCCAACTTCCCAATATCCTGCATATTTTTAGAATGTTAGGAACCAGTTCCTGTAAATTATAGATAACCTGCAAATATTACATACTTCAAACACACAGACCCCGTCTTTATTTTTCCCCGTAAACACACAAATAGAACAACTAAAGACTAATCTAAATTCAGTTAACATCTCTATAAAATTTTCATATGAATCCCTACCCTTTCTTGGTGTACTTTTCATAAGACCAGAAAACAATTAAATGTCCAAAGTACACCGAAAACTCTACATGAGAACGATTACTTCCACTACAATGATATAATAAAAGCTGGCATGTTTATCAGCTTTCTTGATGTTGATGTCATGAACTTTGAGTGCATAGGCTATTTTGACTATGCCAATATATCATAAAAAGATCGTATGCATTCAATGTTATATTTCTTTTATTCAATCATAATTGTCACTTTTTATTGATCAATGTATCGTGTCAGGTAACACTGACCCCGTGTTAAATACACTTTTGTACATGTATACTCAATTATATTAAATATTTGATGTTACTGCAAGGTTTTTGTTTAGATTCTTTCCAGTACTATTCTCATTTTGGGAAGACATCTTTATTTAATTATTAGGGGTATCATCACTTCGTTTTGTGCAGATTCCCTTGTTCGACGAGGTGAACATAGAAACGTTGTTCAGGAACACTCAAGATAAAAAAAACAGTTGTTTTTAGGATGAAAATAATGTGGATAATCAAGTGTTGTCGCAAAAATTCTGAAATGCTTTTTTGGGAGAATATTTTCTTTAATTTTCACAAGCCAAACATAATATTTTATATTTTCGATAATTGCAGCACAATGGTCTAATTGTATAAGAACATGCCAGTATTTATAAAGGCTGATCACCCCTCGAGGATTAATATTAATAAAATTGTCAATTTGATAATGCAGACTAATATGATATGATTGAAAACTACGAGTTGGGATTGCATGGGTTTCTTCATAATATGACGGCTCGACAAGTATATTTTAAGCGTTTGATTTGGAGACGATTATACTGTAGCCCATAGGAATGTAATCTCAAAATAGTGTATTTAAAAAAATTCCCATGCTAAAATCACCTATCATTTGTTTTCGGTTCAGGATGGCTTAAAAAGAGAATAAAAGAAAATGCATACAGTAGTAATAGGTACATCAGTACCCGTCTCCATTTTTGAGCATGTAGAAAAGAAAGTGCTATTTCTGACTTAATTGTCGAGGCAATTTTTTTAACTTATCCAGCATATAGTCGTCTATTCCAGATGTATTAGTATCAATATCATGATGTACCTGACTCTTTTCCATGTAAAATATCGTGGCATGGTTCAGCTAGGATATAGAACTTCAATATGATTTCATTCCTTTTCCACTAACCTGTCCAAGTGATGTTATATATAACTATCTTCATGTCTAGATTGAATTCGTCTGAAGAGCGTCTCAGTGCAATTAATGCATTTTATTTTAAAATAGGACAAACAAATTTAGTCATTTAAGGAACTCAGTCGAGAACTAGCCTCATGGTATTATATATTTCTATTCCTTTATATGTCATAATATTTAAATTCTAAGACATGAATGATTTACTCATATAGTAAGAGAATTGATATTGCCTTAAATAAATCGATTGGAAATTGGCATCGAATATCAATCATGGTTGAACATGAATTGCTTCACGACAATTACGGTCAACGACATTCCTAGGAGATTTCGATCATATTTAAATAAATGGAATGGAGTCGATGGAACATAAATAAAAACTGAATTAATTTCAATCAATTGGAAAATCACTTCAAATAGACTTTCACGCGCATTAATTTCCATAATTTGACAAGTCTATTTTCATTCGATAAATGTAGATTCCTATTTTAACATAATGCTTTTACGAATAAAACAAACTCATACTTCAATTTTCTGTGTATCTAAAAGCGTTACAAAACTGATTTGCGAGCAGAAAACCCCAGATTTCTTAATGCAACACTATTAGTCTATAATATTTTCATGAGAAAATCACCTGACATGTTGGAAGACTATTCGAAGAATGTACCTTTATGTTTCACACTTTAAATATACAGCCTTTCGATATTCTGAGTAAAACAATTTTGGATGTGTCTGAAAATATACCTTCATATTGTACACTTAGAATTTAAAGCTCATTCCCATTCAGATCATAGTTTTTGGATTTAAGACTTACATTTAATGTCATGTGTAACATTAATTTCAAAGGCGTCACAACTTTCTCAAGTCACAATACTTGTTCTTATTTGACGGCTAACTTTTAATTAACATCTTTAGGGTAATTGCTTCATTGACTGAATAGAAAGGATGTACGATTCTAATAATATAATCAAGGGTTCGAATTGTCGAACAGGCCTTACAATTATTTATACAGTACTAAAGATTACAGGAACACACAGGTGTATTTACATTTATATTAAAAATATGTATCTAATCATATTATGTATGACGAGAGTGTAAAAGAGAGATTGATAGATGTACACGCATTTATATATGTATATATACATGCGTATATATTTATATGCATATGCAATTCCGGATATTTATGTGTTTTTATTATTATGGTTTAAACAATATTAAATCCAATAATATTACCTGCCCCTATACTAAAATACATTGTTTTCTTAGAATCATGTTAATCGTATTTTCAATTCGTAATAATCGTATGTGTTTGTGTAGGAATTGGCCTTAGTTTCTTTTGATAAACTTGCTGCTGGCCATAGAATTATTAACACAAGTTTATAGAGGATTTTGAATGTGTTATTTTACCTAGGAGAATAATAAATTGATGTGAAATGTGTCATCCATACTAACCCTAACTCTCTGTATCGTATTGTAATGTTTATAGTTGGGTATAGTTTCCATTGTTTGGGTTTGATCTCGCTAGTACACAGAATATCAGCAATTATGGTTATGTTTTCTTTAATATTAATAGTGTTGTTACCTTCGATATTTTATACTCGATTGCAAACACATTTTATATGTTTAGATACTGATTCAGCTTGTGAACGAAAAACATTGGCATTTGCTTCCGCAGAATTTCTTAAACTGCTGTTAAAGGTCAGAGGTAAATCACATATGTTGATAATGTATGAAGATCCTCGCCTTTCAAAGAGGGTTTAAATGTTTTGAAAACAGCTACAAGTTCAATGGAGTATTACATTTTATAACTACTAGGTATAATCATACTTCATTAGTTACTTATAGAAATAGTACTGCCATATAAATATTCCCACACATGATCCAACTCTGATCTACTCACTAGCACGCTTTGTTTTTTAAAACCTTCGACACAATAAACATAAATATTGCGGTGTCGTTATTAGTTTTGTGACGAAAATATCAAATGTTTCTAGATTCCGGATAAATACATCAGTTAAGATTTTAGATCGGTGCTATCGGACAAATTTTTCTTATATAAATAAAACTATTTGTATGTTTTAAAATAATTAGTGTTTTTTTTTCTTTTTTATGAAATTCACTCCGTTTGTAACAACAAAAAGAAATTGTTACTGGTAAAATATAAGTTTTTATTTTTAGAACAACACAGACTAGCTAAATTTACACCAGTCGAACACCCGCACTATAATAGATAATATTTCCCAGAAACAATCTTCCTGTACCATTACATGATTTTTTAAGCAACTTCATGATGAGTTTAATATTTTTTCATTTTTCCCCGACGCATGCAATTGATAAACGTTGTTATGTTTTTTAAACCATGGAAAAAATATCTAAACTGAAAAAAAATCACGAGAAAAGTTAGCATTAATTTAAGATCAATACACGTTAAAAAGCATAAATATATTTTCCTCTCGTTTATTCTCTTAAACTGCGAAGGGGTTTTAAATGTGCATTTATTGCAAAGAGGAGATAATTGTTAATATTACGTTTATACAAATTCAGTTTCGTGTCGTCATATAAAATATGCAAATAGTAAATATGTAATCGCATCGGTAAGCACCAATCATTTCATATATTTCAATATTTCTTTCAGCAATGACTACCATTCGTCCATGTATGGAGTACTGTTGTCACATTTGGGCTGATGCATCTGAACAGTGTTCAAAAGATAGTCGCCAAACTGATAGGTCCTGAACTGTCAACCAGGCTTCAGCCTCTTACCCATCAACGAAATGTTGCATGCCTCAGCCTGCTCTTCAAGCAATTTAATAGTGAATGTTCCGACGAATTCCAAGCACTTGTACCCTCTCGACGTAAATATCTCGGACACACCCGACAAGAAGCTAAATCCCACCCTTACACAGTAGAGATCCCTAGGTGTAAGAAAGCCTTCTTCGCCAATAATTTCTTCCCCAGAACTGCTAGACTTTGGAAATCCCTTCCGGGATTCTGCTTTCCCGTGCAGAAGTTCAAGTGCACAGCCACCTTGCTAATCATCTCCCTTCATAATATGTCTGCTACTAATGTCTCCGTTTGTAGCCCCCTAATTCAAAGTGGCACTGTGCTTTGTTTGGGTAGAAAATTGAATAATAAAAACAATATTTACTTGTAGACAGTGTATCCTTCATAGGGCTATCGTTTCAGTATTTTATTTTGTTTCGTTCACACATTTGTGCTATTTACTCACAATTTAAGCTTTCGATATTATAACACAGTTCGAATATATCTGACAAAATGTTCACAGCAATTTGGGAAGTAAACAAATAATCGCCCATGTGACCCGGAAGAAAGGTATAGTACTAGACTGCTAATATGTTTTGTTGTTCAGGGAACAGGAATTTACCTCGACTCAGGCGTTTTAATTTGTTTTAATCCAGAATGTCTGTTTTGGGAATACGAATCTTCTCCACAGGAAAATTGTTCTTATTCTAATCTCGTTAGTAGAAGAGAAAGAACGGACAAATGCGGTGCATTTCTCGAGAGCAAACAATAGAAGTGTGAATATTTGCCAGAACTTAAGAAAAGCAACTGCAAGAGTATATTCCAACATCGTGTCATTACAGAATTCAAAAAAGTTAAAGCTCGCTGCATATGATTTTCGTCACCAATCGCAAAAAAAAGCTACTGTCACTGTCAACCCATTAGGAAATGTAATAATTAGTTCTAGTAACGGATTTTCTTATATGAATGAAGTTTTATTTTGGACTAAATTTTGCGTAATCATTCAATAAATCACTTGACGTTATTGTGTATCCAATAATCTATTTATCTGTTTACTGTCATATAAAATATGTGTATATGAGTTATTTCACTATAGACTCGGACAAAGCTTAGCTGATATTTTTTTAAATTTCATACTACGCTAATTACTGTGTCTGGAAGTGTTTTTACGCATAGCTTCGTATCGGAATGGGTTTGATAAGTACGGAAATCGATAATCGAAACACTCCGATAAAAAAAAAGTTCGATTTTTATCAAAGTTTACACTTTTATACAACCTAATATTGCAAGTGTATTTACAAAGTTATATTTACGAACAATCAGCAAAAGAGTCTATGAAATTAATTTTACATTGTTTCAAAATACACGTGCGAAATAAGTGATTCTTTAAAGAGCAAAATTGGACTATGTTATTTTATCATAAAATTTATATATTTATATAAAATTGATTATGTAATAATAATTTATTGAAATCAACAGTCGATTCTACGATTATATAAGAGTGCGTTCGATAGAAATGTGTGTAGCTATAGCACAACTGAACGATCATGCTTGACTTTTGCATTTTGAATATTTAGTTGAACTATTATTTTCAGGTAATTTTATATAATCAACAGCAGATTATTTACAAAGGGATGTAGACAAAAATGTTTGTGAACTAAGTCATTGCAGGGACGCATGTGAAACTATAACCTGGTATATTATGGGGGATCTACTTGTCCAGAGATGGAAACATATCGATATGATTAAATAATCTGCGATTTCATCGAATCGCCGATAATAAACCTATGGAATAATGGTACATTTGGTGATCCTCATTTAATTCAGGACTACGGCAGGTCTTTTTACTAGTATATATATATATATATATATATATATATATATATATATATATATATATATATATATATATATAAACTAACTTAAAAATTACAATTAAATTTTCCAAAATGATCCAAGATGGTGCGACAACATATATTGTAAATATTAAAGAATTAATATTTATAAAATAATCTCAACCAGACGTAAAAGCTCGATAAAACCAAGTAGGAGATACAGCTTATAATAAGAGCAAGTAGTTAACAACACATGTTAAACACACTTTAAAAAAGAGTTAAAAACATATTTAATCTGAAAAGCAAACACTTAATAAGCGGATAGTACTTAATACGCGGTGTTTCGAAGAACTACTTTCCTCCTCATCAGAGGGTAGGAATTAGTAACATGCGGGATCGGATTTTTCATCAAATACTTTTGTATGCAAAATCCGATCCCGCATATGTTTTTAACTCTTTGTCAAAGTGTTTTTAACATGTTTTATTATCTATTCGCTCTTATATATATATATATATATATATATATGCCTATATATATACATATATATATAAGGTGGAAAATATTTTTATGTTCTTTTGTCGCAGACCATCTACCAGAACTAGCCTGTACATATTGCAAGAGCGATAAGACTTTCTTCTCGTGTCTGAAAGTTACATAATGTTCAACGAGATGTACAACTTCTATCCTAAAACGATCCAAATTATGACAACTTGACAATTGCCAGTACCCTCAAAATGCAAATATAGACGATCTGACGGTTTAGGGCACAGCTTAACGAAGTTTCTAGCAACCGTTATGATATTTGATGTTTTCTGAAATGAAGTTTGGTTTGTTATAGGAGTTCATCATGCTACCTCACATTTTCCAAGTCGGATTTAAAGTCAACACCAAAGTGTACCTGAATGTGCTGAAGATTGTGTTGATTCCCTGATGCAATCAGGTGTATGCTGGCGGACTCCGGGTGTTGCATCTGTACTCGGCACGTGCTCACAATACAGAACGACCCAGGGTTCGTTCTAGAAGGGGTGCTGCGGCATTATGCCTTTCTCTCACTGGCCTCTCTCTTACCCCGACCTGAAGCCGCGTGACTACTTCGTTAGGTTTAACGCCGAGAATATCACTAACAGGAACTCCCACAACAGCAAAGCTAGTCCCGTCGTAATGATTCACTGAGTGCTAAAACGCCATGCTTCCAGTTTCTGACCGGTATCGAGGCGGTGATTGTGGCTAAACTACAAATACATAAAATAAATGTCATACTACAAAATCAAGTTACTCGAATGTAGTTTAAAATAATGCTGTAGTGTCGCTGTTTTATTCGACAACAAAAATGTATCTTTCCACCCTGTATAATAGGTAATATTTTAAATTAGAACAATTAGCAGTTCATTAGTATTTTAAACTTCTGGTTAGTTATAGGAGTTAATATAATGTAATCGCTAGTTTTCACATTTATATTCAAATGGATTCTGATGCCGTTTCATGAATAAATTACATTTCTAAGAAAGTGTAGTGAGTATTATAGGAATCATTTGCTTTATACAATATATATATATATATATATATGTAGGTGGGTATGTATATATGTATGATCCTACATATATTTCTATGTATGTGCGTGTGTGTATGTGTGTGTGCCTGCGTGCGTGTGGATGTGTACATGTACATGAATGTATATGTATGCGTGTGTGATTGTGTGTTAGTGTGTGCTATACATGGGGGAAGAAAGTCTTTAAAAAGAACCCAAAAAACATAAAACCCTTCACCAAATGGACCAAAAACCACTGTTTGAATATAACTTTGACCGGACACTTTGAACACTTACAGTTGGAGTCAGAATGTCTGAGACCACACATCACTCTGAAACACTTATTTAATATCACCGGAGGTAACTCTACAAACTCCCATTTTAAAGAAAAAACTTTTTACGAAAACATCTGAAGAGAGCACACCCTAAGCTCGAAACGCGTTATAAAAAATATTTTAAAATAAAAATATGATGAAAACCTTTAAAAAAAAATCCACAATTGTTGATGGCTACACTCTTATATATATATATATATATATATATATATATATATATATATATATATATATATATATATATATATATATATTTCGGGAATCATTATTATGGAGATCGAAAATGCGATTACGCGTAAGATGCAATTATATGACATCAAATGTCTTTTATCTAACTTTAATTTGTATAGAGCTGATAGCGTTGAAATAATAACTAAGACTATATCATTTCATGTGATCGGTTTTACTCTTTATTTGTCTTTAACTAACGAGAAAAAAGATGTCCGGGTAACATCTCACATGGCATAATTTCTGCAAGATCAGAATAGTTCGTATACTTATGCTACCATTCGGTCTTGAATTGGCTGAGTAACCGAGAGTTCGAGCTTATTTAATTCAGTTCAAATGCAGTTACCAAATTGTCCCAGCGAGAAACGTATGCAAAGATTGTTTAAACATTTTCTATAAAATGCAATGTATATTTAAATCTAAATTTAAAGAAAAATAAAATACTAGTTTTGGTTTTAAAATCTTACAGTGTTGCCTGATACCGTTTAAAAAGCATTTATTATCTATTAAAATTCTCAGAACTTTATGTTCTCTCAATATACAACATCAGGTAAAAAACGTAAAATTCCTGACATTTATCTTCTTAAGTATAATACACTCGCGGCTATTACAAATACATTCATTTTCAAACAAGATGCCTTCTTAAAAATGTGCCAAAAATAAAACTGGACAAGTCTGTATTCTGAGACAAAACTTGTTGCAAAGCGCATTTAATCTCAGAGGCACACTACATATCAACGGTGTAATAAATAGTCCAGAGTATAAGAGGCTCTTTCTCTTCTATGGCCGCGCCGGAGAGGCATAAATTATAAATAATAACGTAATACCTGATTATAAATAGAGAAAGTGATAATAGTAGGGCTATTATGTGAAGGAGTTTAGCATAATCATGTCATTTCACTTCTTATAACTTGCGGAGAGTTTGTGTTTAAGTAAATATTGATGAAAAGATATGCGATGCAACACAATTTAAACAGGAATAATTCATTGCATTTAGCAATGAAAGATTTACGACAAATGTAAATTTAAAGCAATGTGAATTGCGCCCGGGAGAGATCGTAAATGGGCATCTGACCGGTTTGTGGAAGTTGTCAGCGCTATATGGATGAATACTTAATAATGCCGTAACTTGTGGTCATCAGTTAACGTTGATGATCTGACTTACGGGAACTGTTAACTCAAACTCGAGCATTTATGAAAGATAATTGGCATAAGGGAATCAGTCGTAGCTGTGATACAGATTAAAAAGAAAACATTGAACTTTCTGTGGGCAGTAAATGTCATTATGTGTTGTGTGTTGAATGCGCCAAATACTTATCTGAGTGACTGTATATGTAAGAAGCACATGTCACCGTAGTACTGTTATCGTTAGAAAAAGACTCGTCCTCTGATCAGACATTTTGCACAGACGGTGCTGAAAACATCAAGGTCATTTCATGCGTTTTTTTAAACAAGGAACGATCCACTTATAAAGGCCTTCAGAATGCCAGTTCATATGCAAACTGTGGTTTCCCAAACTACCGCGTATTGGGTTGACTTATATTTTTAAGAGGACAGCTCAACAAGAAACTATTTACATTGGACTTGAAGACAACCATGTTCTTTTTTTTGTTTTTGTTTACTTAACAGTTACCACTTACCAAGAGCCAGAGGTAACTCGAGGCTAAGAGTTAATGGGTATACATTAGTCAATGAGATTATAGCGTAGTAATCAAAAGTAGTAAAACTTTCGCAAATTGGATTACTTAGAGAGGGCCGTTCGCAAATAACTTGTTTACGTTGGAGTGAAGAAAATTAAATTGTAGTCAGCAAGAAAGCAGGTCAGCAAAAAGTGTTCAACAATCAGTCATTCTAAGGAAAGAAGCTTTATTTATAGAACTTGTGTTTAGATTTAGGCACTGATAGAAAGCAGAAATAATTGTTGATGGTCGCTGTAGCTAGTTGAGAACTTTTGTAAACATTTCGCAATAAATTACAGCTTAGATGAAAACTTGTTTCGGAGATAATAATAGAGCACAGATACGCTAGTAATTTTCTTCTCTAGAGTTTAGGTTGCAAGGAAGAGAAAAGGGAATTACCTACATAGTTTTGAAAATATTTTCAAACATTCTAAAGGGAAGGTAGGTGATCGTCAGCTTCTCTGACCAAACATATCAAGTTCACTCAATTTTAAATGTATTCGGATTTTAATATAATGAAGGTTGCGTCGTGAATGAGAAAAGATCTGGAGCAATAGAATAACGCAAGAATTTTTCCAAAATCTTTTGAAACATATTTGATACAACCCTTTCATTTAATACCTTGACGCACAAGGACCGTTCACATCAATTAGGATCAATTGGTGATCGGAACGTTTATGAAACATGATACAAGCTTGGTGTTAGATACGTAAAAATGAACTTTGTGCGTTTTGTTTTCTGTGGTTAAAACTAAGGAGAGATTCAGATAAATCATTTTATCCTTTTAAGTGTTGTCATAGACGGTAGAGGCTTCAGTGTCTATTTCGCTAAATTTTCTTAGAATATTTTTGGGGAAGTTCATTAAGAAAGTTAAAGACAGTTTACGGCACAGGTTTAATCCTTGAGACCCGCCAGCCTTGGAAGTTGTGACTTCGGATTTCTGCGCATCGACGACTACTTGCATAGAGCTATCGTTGAAAATGATTCGACACCTTGAAAGAAATTACCAGATATCGCGTGCATCTTTATGCCAACCCATTATGATATACTGTTCATGCGACAAGAACTATTGCTTAACAGAGAAAATCCCTTTTGGTAAATTGACTGATTCTATGTGGCATTCTATTCAATGTAAATGGGGTAGACAAAGCAGTATGGACACCGTAATTGCTTTTCATCGAGTTAGGTTTTGATTTGCAGTGCTACGACATTATACCTTTCTCTCACTGGTAGCTCTTCTACTCCAACCTTAAGCCGATGGACTACTTCGTAAGGTCTTACGTCGGGAACATCTCAAAGATTAGCTCGAACATCAGCAAAGCCAGTCTAGTCACATCAATATGACGACTGGAAACCGAACACCCACCAGCACTTCTCGAAAAGGCATGCTCCTAGCGTCGAACCCTAACCGAGGCGGTGATTGAGTTGGATGCATTAAATAATTGTCCGCTCTGCTACATAATCAAGTTACAAGAATTGACTTTTTCCATAAAAGTTTTACAATAATGCTGTTTTATGGTGCAAGAAAGAAAAAACATACATATATGGTATCTTTCTATGTTAATTGTCCACAAGGTTAGACAGCTAAAATGATGTTTTTTTTTTGTTTTTTTGGGGGGGAGCATGTGCTGCAAGGTATTGGTAAATGGAGCTGTCCGGAAAAAGATAGGTGACATGTTAGCCGGCGAGATATACTGGTTCTAGTCATACCGATGTATGTGCTGATTTTAGAAACACATTCACAACTATGGCAAATTTATTTTTACACTTGAACAAAACATTCGAACATTGGCCCGCCAAATGGAAAAAATGGATTTCAGGAAAAGCAAACAGGAATTATTCCTGCTGTTCAACAAAACATGCATAAGAAAAAAATGCTGAGAAAATATACTAATTAAAAGGTACTATTGTTTTCTTTAGAGCAAGAAATTAAGCGTTTAATCCTGTCTGGTAGATATTATTTTTAATTATAACAATTGGCAGTAAATCATTATTTTGAATTTGACTGCATATAGATTAGTTGCACTCAGATTAGCCTTATATCGTTCCCACAATAGCTGGGTTATTATCTATAAGTGCATATGTGAGAAAATTTACCAAATCCCGTCTTCTAATTTTTCTTTGACTTAACTTGGATTGTCCACATACCCACCCGTTTGTCCGACATGGTCAGTATACATGTGTCCTACATCCTCCTCTCACAATTTGACCTTACCTATGTTCATCATCCATTATTTTTTTCAGTAAGTTATTTCAGCTTCTCGGTTGTGACAGTTAAGATAAAAAACAAAATGTAAGAAGTCCTCAGAAATACTTCTCCATCGTACAGTATATCAATACGCTATGGGTGACACAGATAGCTTCCGTACATTTCTATCAGATATACTTATGTGTTCATTGTTTCTAAAATGTGTCCTCTACAGCATCATGCTTGGCGGAATGATTAACTTTCTGTATAGATCTCTTCATAACTTTCAAAAACTTCCATCAAAAATCTACCAGTTAGCTGCGGTTCTCCAGAACATCCTGCTGCTATTGCGCACAGAAACCACTTTTTCCATTTCTTCCAATGTAATAGATGTACAAACAGAAAAACCGTCTTCAGGACTGTAAAAGTATAATATTCAATGTGAGAGAATTGTATGCTAAGTCCGGTAGGTAAAAATATGCTGAGCAAGGGCGTTGTATCCACCAGTTTTAGCAAATAACAAACAGAGCCTTAAAAACAAGCGATGCACGATCTCACCAATCATTGATAGATTTGAGGTAATCTCGTTAGCAACGGAAAAGCCAAGCTAATTCTACCATGTGCGATCAGATAATCCCATCCCCAATTGTCCTTCTGTGTCCGAAAATAGGCTATGAGATATACAAATACATAGGCTGTATTTTGCCAAGCTAATTAAAAACGTTGATTTCATTTCAATAACTGTCCCTGATGACCTTCCAATTATAGTGCCAGAATGTTTCTATAATGCTTACAAAGTTGTGTAAGCGTTTACATATAGAAAATTACTTCTCATCACTTTGTAAGACTTTATCCGTATGCCCTGTATTTAGAGAAAAATTAAACCGGTCACACTATCTCAGTACAGACTAATAGGTCTGGTATGAGTAATTAGTAAGTGATTGAAATATGTGTTAAAGTGATCATTCGTCAACCATTTTAGCAAAAATCTACTTCCCAATAGCATGCATTGTAATTTCGGATAAGCTAGATCTACCGCATATGTGCTAACACATACATTTCATAGGACTAGTTCCTCTCTCGATTGAGCCTTCCATTCTAAAGGAATTGCTCTTAATATATCAAAGGCATTTGATGGGATATGGCATAACGGTCTACTCCACATATCTCTCTAGGTATGGTATAGCTGGAAATACCCTCTAAAATATTAAATCATTTACTTCTGATTGGTTTATAAGAGTAGTGGTCGATGGGCAGAAATAAGAAGTTTTCATTATTAATGTTGGAGTCTACGAGGGGTACATCTTGGATCTAACTCTTCCCATGATGTACATCAATGATCTCCTAAATAACATCTTAAGATCATTCGTAGACATTTATGCTAACAGCACTAGAATATATGGTAGCACATCAAAAACTGTAAATGGCCAAGATTTTTTTTTGTTTTTCTCTCCTCCGATCTTGATAACCTAGTGCAATGGGAAAAAGAAATTCCAGGTGAAGTTTAATGCATCTAAAACCAAGCTTCTATTTTTCCATCATCAACGCTTTGATCCTCGTTTCGCATCAATTGAAATGAATGGATGTTTTGACAAGCTTCTCGGTTTGCATTTTTTCCTGATCTGAAATGTAAACGTATATCAACTCCATTGTAATGTTTGCTGGAAAACTGCGTGCATCATTCTAGTATGTATGTATCTCACTATCGATGCAATTCTTTACCTGTAAAAGCGTCAAATGCATCCTAGGGCGAATTACTGTTGCCACGTCTGGGCAGGAGCTACGAGAAAACCATTACTCTGCGCTGACAGAGTTAAAAATAGTCTTCGTAGCCTAGTAATTCTCTCTTCCCTGTACCCTATTTTCCAGATAAGCGACGTTGTTAGCCTGTCTCTGGTTTATTATCGTTTTCATGACAAGTGTTTGTCTGAGTTTGATCTATGGTCACCCCTTGTAAAACTTTCAGAAAAAAAAGTCGTCTAGCTGAAACCACTAATAATAATTTCCTACATTTTAATCCGTCTCTAAACCTACACGTAGATTCTATGAACAAAGCTTCTTTCATAGAACTGTACGCTTGTGGAACTCACTTGCCTTTGCCTTATTTCCGGCTGACTACAATAGTGTCGACTTCAAGTCAAACGGAAACAAATTCTTGATTAGTCGACCTATTAAGTAATCCAATTTACAAAATTTCGACTACTAACGGTCCTACAATATTTCCCATTGACTGTCCTACACTCAGTAAGCCTTATCCTCGAGTGATCGCCAATCCTTAGTAATTGGTTACTATTAAAAAAAAAATATTCCATTTTTTTATGAATGTCTTAGGTTAACTTCTTTACAAGTTTCAAAAGAATAACGAATTAATCTTGCTATCACCTAACTCGATCTTAACATTTTAACGCTTGAACCCCAAATCGCTCAGTTAGAGAATATACATTAGTCGTGGGGAAATTGTGTGGTTCTGAGTTTCTTCAGTTTTTTCTATTTTTAATTATTAATACTTTGCTTGAGGAGTTGAGGGAGGAGGTCATCCAAGTTGTTTAAAGCAAGGACTAAGTTTTGACGAGAGGGAGACAAGAGGGGCAAATGCGAACGTTATGAACAGACAAATATGTTACAGTTCTCACTATTATAGCCTCGATATTCCCAAATAGAAAACACTGAATGGGCGTGAATCTCAATTTTTTTGTAAATATTCTTATTCACGTAAAACGAAAGTATTCATATTTTAGAACTCCACTTGCTTTGCTTTTTTGGATAATTGAAAAAAAGCAATATAAACTGAAAAAAAAAAACAATAATTGTTTAATTTCAAATCTTATTTAATTTTATATTTGTGAAGTATTTATTATTACATTAATATGATTAAAAAATACACTTCTGAAGTTAAGTAGCTATTGTCTTATATATTTTACTTTTAAAGTAAAAGTAAAAAGTTAATAGAACATTTATATTTATAAACGTATAATTTTGTTCCTGAAGCTTAATTAAATGTATATATATATACTTAATTGGAGTGACAAATAAGATTTAATAGCAGTCATGTTTTCTTTTATGATTATTTTATTATTACAGAGCTCAATACTATGAGTTTAATCATTTTGCCAATAATATATATATAAATATATATATATATATATATATATATATATTGTTATTCTAATTTAAAATTACCTTGGATTTATTTTAAATGATACACATTTTGTTGCAATTTAAAAACATTATATTTCATCTAGAAATTAATGATATAGATATAAAATTTTCAATGATAGTTTAAACGTACAACAGAATGCACATAACATAAAATAAATCCAAGGTAATTTTTTGATTCAATTAAAATTAAATTTTTATACCTTACTTTGTAAAATTTATAAACGCACACTTTGAAGATGAACACATTTCAAATTGAATCTTGTACCTTTATTTTAACCCATATAGTAAACAGATTGTATTTAACAATTTTCATGCCTTGTATAAAATGTTTTTCAATCTTGTAGTACTTTGTGCTATAAACTTAGCTCTAATATGCATGTAAATATGTTTGTTATAATTACAAAGACTAAAAGACCATGCATATATGATAGATTGCAATTACCAACTTGTAACTGTTTCTCTGCTTAAAAGTGTTTACATTGTAACTTTTCAGTTTTACTAATTAATAAAACAAGAAATACGAGTTAAATATATTTTTAATCCAAGATGTTGACGCATATATTTCCAACAAACCAAAAAAAATTCCACAATGTTTTATCGCAATCGATTCAAATTGTATTGAATTTTAAATAAAATGTCGAAAGATAAAAAAGAGCCAATCACGTCGGAGACGAGAATCTTGGGTTGTTATTGCGCCGAGACCCGAAATGTCAAAGTTAACTGCAAGCAAGCGGATGCTGACATTTACACCCCACCGAGCAACGCATCAAAGATCACAATCATTAGTGATTTACAGGGTGAAAGAAAAACAAGAGAACATAACATTATCGTAGTTTATCGTCTTTTAAAAATGTTTAAATTATGCTTAGATTTACTGACTATAATTTTTGACGATGTTTCAAATCTTCGGAAAGTATAAGACATTTGGAAGATTAAAGGCACATACTTTAGAATATATGAGTCAAACGAATAGTCGTACAATACATGCATAGATTCCATAGAGTTATAAAAATACAACTAAAAAAATACATGCATAGATTCCATAGAGTTATAAAAATACAACTAAAAAGATACATGCATAGATTCCATAGTTATAAAAATACAACTAAAAAATACATGCATAGATTCTAATAGAGTTATAAAAATACAACTAAAAAAATACATTCATAGATTCCATAGAGTTATAAAAATACAACTAAAAAGATACATGCATAGATTCCATAGAGTTATAAAAATACAACTAAAAAGATACATGCATAGATTCCATAGAGTTATAAAAATACAACTAAAAAAATACATGCATAGATTCCATAGAGTTATAAAAATACAACTAAAAAGATACATGCATAGATTCCATAGTTATAAAAATACAACTAAAAAATACATGCATAGATTCTAATAGAGTTATAAAAATACAACTAAAAAAATACATTCATAGATTCCATAGAGTTATAAAAATACAACTAAAAAGATACATGCATAGATTCCATAGAGTTATAAAAATACAACTAAAAAGATACATGCATAGATTCCATAGAGTTATAAAAATACAACTAAAAAGATACATGCATAGATTCCATAGAGTTATAAAAATACAACTAAAAAGATACATGCATAGATTCCATAGAGTTATAAAAATACAACTAAAAAAATACATGCATAGATTCCATAGAGTTATAAAACTACAACTAAAAAAATACATGCATAGATTCTAATAGATTTATAAAAATACAACTAAAAAAATACATTCATAGATTCCATAGAGTTATAAAAATACAACTAAAAAAATCTGGAAGCAAGACTAACAGATGATATTTCTAATTCTGAGATTGTATTGTAAACAGATGATATTTTCTAATTTTGAAATTGTATTGCGTTTGTAAAGTCAATTCGAATTGTTCTACTTATTTGTGATTTACGTATTACGTACTCTTTTCCACACCTGTTTTCGTTATTGACGTATTACACATATCCCGTAATTCTCTCTTGTTATCCCTTTTTATTAAGAGCTAAATACAATAAAACTTGCTTAAATATAATTTTGGAGTATTTATTAAGAAAGGAAATATACGTAGAGGAATTAATATTATTTAATCACTAGTTTGATAGTTAAATTGTGATAAAAATATGAGAATAAATTGTAGAATGCGTTAAATTGCTCATTTGATATTTGATAATTTTCAAGTTTATAAGTGTTGATGTATAAATTAAATAATTACTTTTCTTTCGGAGAATCATTATTACAAAAAAATATAGATGCCCTCTTTTTTAGCAGTTTATTTTGTTTTATTAATCTTCCGTGTTTAAATATAGGGGTAAGTGTTGATTTGGATCATTTTGAACTGCTTTAAAACTCTACCGCTCACGCATTATGCGACAAATTTTAAACAATTGTTACAGTTCATAGGTCACATTCTCAGCTATAATTTGAATAAAATTCAATTTAAGCTCAGTAAAACAAAAGTTATAATAAAATGACTGGTGTTTAAAAGTTCTTAGAATCTGTAAAGAACAGAGAACTGATTTTTTGTTCTTTTTCTGCGTAGCTGTTAGATACTATAACAAAATCTGTTACGTAACATCAACTCGGCTGAGGATGTCAGAAATGACGTAACAAGATATAAAAGATGAAAATCTCCCCGGGTTTGTAGCAAAGTGCTAACGTAGAGGAAAATGAGGATACCAAATTCTCGAATACAATTAATATATATATATATTAATATCATAGTGTTTGTGTTATTTTCTATGTAAAGCTTACACCGGGTGGTTTAATTGTTATGTACATCCATTTCTTGTAATAAATAGTTTTAATAAGAATTAATCATACATTTTGGTTTCGGTTTAGATTATAGCTTATGCTACTAAATTGATTTAATTTTTATAAATTATTTTACAAAAAATTATTCATAATTTTGTCTTATGTTGGGATTATTGCTAATGGCACACCAATAATTTATTTTTCACCGTTTCGATTTGGAGCTGATGGTTAATATGAAAAGTTTTTAATATGAAATGTGGTAAATATGAAATGTTGTAAATATGAAATGTGGAAAATATGAAATGTAATGTATATGAAATGTTGTAAATATGAAATGTGATAAATATTAAATGTGATGAATATAAAATTTTGTAAATATGAAAAGTGATAAATATAAAATGTGATAAATATGAAATGTGATAAATATGAAATGTTGTAAATATAAAATGTGATAAATATGAAATGTTGTAAATATGAAATGTGATAAATATGAAATGTTGTAGATATGAAATGTGGTAATATAAAATGTGGAAAATATGAAATGTTAAAAATATTTAATGTGGCAAATATGATTTTTTAATATAAAATCTGGTAATATGAAATGTTTTAAATATGGAATGTGGGAAATATGAACTGCAGTAACCAATTTGTTAATAAATTCGATAGTATTTGTTTTATAAGTTCCCAAATTTAAAGTGTTTTAACGTATGAAATCTTCCTTATTTACTCTCTTTGATTATTATCTTCAATAATCAGGTGCTTCAACTACCAGGTCTGTGGCGGCCAGTTTATAGCGAGTTTGGAACCGTTTGCCTCGAAGTAAAATCGCAGCTTGGGTGGGATTTTGGAAAAATGCGATTGATAATGGCCATTTCCAGTCGTCAAATTGTCCAAATAGGACAACTCACGCTCGAACAGTGAAAATATGAGAAGCGGAAGTTATATCGTATCAGACAGTCAGTAACGAAACTACCTCCTTCAAGAATACCCTTACTGTACATAAAACTGCCCTCCGGGAGCATTCCTGACACTTACAAATAGACAACACCACGTGATTGTTCTAGATTTATTCCTATTCATCTATTTAAAAAATGTGACGTTATTTCCACACTACATGCAAGCATACTGGGATAATTATATAGACTTGCACAGTTGCTCATCTATTGGTTTTCGTCAGATTTCTTGATTTTTATTAAACGGTTTTTACTGACATTTGCAAAATACCATTTCATGTGAGACTTAAAGAGGGCCCTTAGAACTCATGGTGTCATTTAAAATGGAAACATGCGAAACACTCTGCAACAATTTTTTTTCAGACTGTATTCACTCGTTGTATTATAACGCATGTGGTATATTGATGGGTAGACATCCTGGAATTTAAAAAAAATTAAGTAATAATGATCGAAAATAATAAAGGAGAAGTCTGGAATTGAATGCAGTAAACAAAGGTAAAAATAAATAATATTGTTGTTTACATGCGATTCCGGGAATGTAATTCATTGTCTATTATAGTAGAAATAACTACCAACAGTACGCTCAGAGAAAATAGAATGAGACAATTGAAATTTAAAATTGTTCTTTGTGTTGTCAGAACACGTGCTTTACGTTAACGGTATTATGGGAGCGGCCAATCGATTAAACGCAGCTATTAATCAGCGATAATAGCCGATCATTCCAATGAATGCTTGCATTTGTTGCATGGTTTTCGGCTCAGGTGAGACCTGATAACCTCCACCTTGTCTATGTGCGGTCTTATTTCAACCTCATTAATCACAAATACTTGGTTCCCTTCTTATGAAACGTACACTTGGGCAACTTAATTTTTAGTTGATGGTGGCGTAACTTCTCAAATACTTCCGTCAAATGTTCAAAGTACTACTCAGGCGTTCGGAGGAAGATAAGAATAGCGTCCTAGTATACCACCGCAAACCCACCAACCCCGTAAGACTATCGACATCAATTGTGAGAAGACCCCTGGAGCACTATAGAGGGCAAACGACATAACTCTAAAGTTAAATAATCCCGCATGACATGCAAAAGCCGCTTTCTCTTGATCCTTCCCATCGAGGTTTACTTGCCAGTCACCTGCTCTATAATCTAGGGTGGGAAAACATTTCGCTCTACCCAACAAAGCTAATATATCGTCTATTAGGGGCAGAGGCACTGCTAAGGGGTGGATAATGGCATTCAGCTTCCAGAAATCCACACAAAATATGCTCCCCCCATCTTTCTTTTCCAGGATCACCACGGGGAAACTCCACGGTGAGATGGAGTGTTCAATTAACCTTCTCTCCTACATCTCAGAACCCGCCTCCTCTACAATTTTTCTTTTATGCGTCGGAGTTCGGTAGGGTTTCAATCTTACAGGTGGGTGATCTCCTGTGCCAATCCTCATCGTTATCATTCTAAGACCTGAGCGCTGGAAGCGATAATATCTCTATTGTTTTCTAGCAGTTTTATTACCTCCCTTTACTACTCAGGCGGTGCTAAAACTTCCTATATTTTTACCCTTGATGATTCCCTCCAATTCCATGTCTTTTCTCTATCCCTGGTCCATATTCGGTGAACTCTCTTAACATGGTAGGCTTGCCCCACATGTATTCCACGTTTAACCCATACCGTCTTACAGGAATTATTTGTAAGCACCACCGAGAAGATTCCAGGACGACTCACTATAGCATCACTAATCGCCACTTCTACATCCCTGTCTTACTCTTCTTCTACAGAAGTCACATGGTATCAATCATGGCTTCCCTTCCTTCGCCCCTGGATCTTTCTTGTTGTGGACACTATCGTTCAGGGAGGAATTTCCGTATTCTCTGAGGTCACTACCGGGAGGTACTTTAGCTGTATTGGGCCACTTACGGGGAATACCGCTCCCCCTCGACCACAGAGTTGTTGGAGCAAAGGTGACCGCTGCTCCCATTTCTTCTAGCAATTCCTATCCCAATATTTATTCTTCACCCAATTCCGTGTCCACATATACCCGTAATTGCCTCGTCATTGACTCTACCGCATAGGGGAGCCTGGTAAGTCCTTTCAGGGATCGTCGACTCTGATCTACCTGTGTCAATTCCAGGTCAACCGTACACAAACGTACCCGGTCGGCCATTTTCCGATAAGCACTGGACTAAACCAGTGACACCTAGGCACCTGTATCCATCAGGTCTGCCACCTTCACGCCCCTCACAACCATCTGCAATCTAAGATCTCGATTTTCTTTCAAGATACAGCTAACATTAACTCGCCTTGGCATTTTTCTTCCTTTTGGTCAACCTCAGGCAAAAAACTTCTCTCTATGCTTCTGCATCAGGGAGTCTCCTCTTTGTCGAGAGCTCACTCTTTGCGTATGGACTGGCTCCAGACAACGCCAGCATTTACTTTTTAAGCAGCCTCAGACCATATGACCGATCTGACTGCAGGTCCAGCAGCCCAGGCGCCCCCCTCGCCTCTCGGCTGGCCTGGCTTCCTGGTCTGTAAGGGTAATCAGGTCGTAACCTTGTCAGTCTCTTCCCTAAGCCGCTCCTGGCAGGCGGAAGGTAATCTCAATTCTTACCGCCTGACAAGTAATTCTATTCTCTGGTGGTTCAGAGGGTTTCTTTACGCTTTCATCTTCCTAAACTACGGTCCGATGCGTCCCTACATCGACCAGCTATATTGTTGTAGTGACCCCGTTCCTCACAGATCGGGTTACCCTCTACCCCACTTCTTTCCAATCTACAGGCAAAACGAGCCGTTCCTCAACTTTTCTGAGGGGGCGGAGGGGGTCTTTGGCATTCCCTTCTTCTCCGATTCCTGTTGCCTCCCCCCAAGGGGGATTTTCTTGACCAATCTTGGTCGATACTCTCGGTCAGGACTGCATCCCCCTGTATCATCTTCCTGTAAGCGTGGACAACAAATTCGCGCCCATACCTGCTCCCTACTCCAGGCCAATTCAACTGCTTCATGCAGTCAGACCAGACCATCCTTAATAACATCGGCTCGGACGTCATTATTCCTCAAGGCTTCTCCCGGTATAGCAGCTAATAGCGTCTGCACAGATCCATTTTCTATCAGCTTCTTGGCCAAACCTTATATCCGCTCCCGCAGGTCAACTATAACCTCACTGTTTTTTTGTCGGATTTGAATCATCTTCCTCATTGTATCGAGGCGAATCCGTTCCACAGAGTACTACCCTTCTAAAGCTGCCTGCAATTGCTCCCATTTCAATAGGGGGTGGTCGATTATCTGCTGAGAAAGGAACTTGACGCCAACCCTGTTGTGGGTTCGTATGCCAATAAGTACAATTACCTGTCACAATGGTCATAGAACGTCTTTTTTTTCAGAAGCGACTCTATCAGGTAGTTCAGTTCACTTGGATTCCCTCTAAACTCGGGCAGTTCCAGCTTCCATAAAAGAGCTTGAGAAGCTTCTGTTGACCCCTGTATTTTCCTGCTAGTATTTTCCTCTGACTGACCACGCGCTAATACGGCTTCCCCCTCCAATTTGTCCGATACGCCATCGTTATTTCGTTCTGTCACAACCTCTCCTCGTTCTCCGAACGGTTCTTTTTTGACGTTATCACTTGACATCGTCGCATGTACCCATGTGTTCTCTATATTATAAATGTGTATTCCCCTTAAAACCTATGGCAAAATTAACAGTAAAAAACAACATAATATCAAGTAATCATCAAATCAAGAGAGAGAAAGCACAATTTCATCAATCAGTTATCTGTTTATAAGTTACGTCCTCTTTCTCTTTTTTCCTCTCCTCGTACAATATATGTAAAATTACGAAATTATAACGAAATCCCAAAAATTTCTTAAAGCGACAACTAGATTAAGATGACGATTTATTCGAAATTTTAAAACACAGCGCCTCCTTCTCTCTTTTCCTCTTCCTTTCTCTCTCTTCTCGTTTTTTTTACCGTGCAAAGCATGCATCGCTTCAGTCTCACTCTTGCAACAAAAACACCCCTCTCACTCTCTGAATTACTGGTACTGATTATCAACACTACTAGAACAACCTCTCTCTCTCTTTCTCTCTTTCTTCTTCTTCTGCTATTACCGAGTACAAATTTACACAGATGACAAAAAAATCGCCTTATCGTCACTCACATTTGGTACTCTCTTCATTACTCTTCGTTGCCCTCTTTTTGTTGCGACGTTTGTCGGGCGCACGTGTCTTCAAAAGAAGACGGGAAATTTTTTTTCTCTCTCTTTCTCTATTTCCCTATCCCTAACTCTCTCTCTCTTTCTTTCTCTGTTGTATATATAAGCCTCTTTTTTTTAAAGTATTTCTTTCAAATGTGTGTTTCACGCGTGTTTTTTTCTTTTGTCTTAGTGTTTGTTTTTCGGGTTTTTTCTTTTGTCCTTCTTTTCTCAACCGTTTCCGTTTTTTTTTCTGTCTTTGTGTCGTTCTTTGTTTTTACTTTTCCTTTTTTTTCGACGTTTCCCTCTGTCTGTCTGTCACTTTCTATTATTAATTTTTTTTCTGTATCCGTCAGGGAATTTCTTTTTCTTCCGTGGTAACCAAAATAAGAAATTTTAAGTCACTTTCACCTTTTAGAGTAAATATCCTGGTCACGGGACCATCTGTGGCCGGACTCCCGTGATCAGGTCAAGCAACCGCCCCCCCTTTCTCCTTCAGAAACTGTGGCTCGTGCTGTCATGTCGTCCGGGAGACATCCACATTAAATTCAAAACGCCTTTGTGTAGAATTCTGCTGAAAAAAAGCGAAGATTGCATGCCAAGAAAGAAGGGATGCGAATCAGCGATTTATGTACTAAAAATTTATTTTAAAAAAAGTAAAGTTCTTTTCACACACACACGTATATATATATATATATATATATATATATATATATATATATATATATATACATATATATATATATACAACGTTCAGTTCTTAACACATTTTGAATTCACATATCTCTCTTAACTCTTCCATTCTGGGTACCGTGTAAACCAAAAAAAATTTTTCTAAGCTTATTTTCGTATTATTTGTTGTTTTAGACTTAAATTCCAATTTTTGCCATGATTTTTTATAATTTTTACTACTACATTCATGCGCATGTATTCTAATATTCATTTTGTTTGTTTCGAATTATTATTTATTACGTATTTGTTTACAAGAAATCTTACTCACAGGGAATATATTTGTAATAATAGAGTTACTTCCCTTCCATTGTTTTCGTTAATTATATTATACTTTTTTTTGTGTTCATTTTCTAATTAAATTGTTTCTTTTTTTCATTTTATATATTTTTAATAGTATTTATCCAGTTTTTAGGTTTTATTACATTGTTCTGCTCATGCTAACATAATTCATACCTGGTCGATTGACCTATTTTCATTTTATTACGTTACTGGCTCTACATTTCCGTATATGTGGCTGTTTTTAGTCTGGTCTTGTGCGTGAAATTAAATATCGATTTCTGTTCAGGCATTCGTGAATTACATTTTGCCGTCTGTTTAATATCTTTTCTCCTAATATTAGTAAGCGACATGCTTCTAGTATGCAACGGTAGCATTGTTTTGATTGGTTTGGTTAATATTTTTCGCTCTACGTACTATAGGCCATCTTTATTTATATTCAATTTCATTTTTCCTTAATTCTCTTACCCATACTGCTAGTGTGGTTGAGTTTTTCTTAGTTTTTATAATCTTGCAATTTTCGTTATTGTTTTACAAGTGTTGCTATCATTATAGTTGCCAATATCTCAATTATTGTTATCTTTTCATTTTTTTCTACATTCACTGCAATTTTGTATGTGGTCGCTGAACGGTGGGTTAAAAAAGGTTTTGCTCCTCCTATATACTTTTTACATCTCTATCCTTTTTATTTTTTATTTTGGCCTAGATTTTAATTTTTCTGCTCAGAGTTTATTGTATGTACTAGTTTTTGTTGGTTGTTGCTTTTTTTTCGTTTTTATATTTCTTCAAAGACCTGTTGAAAGATTTGCGCTGTTCGTTGTATTCTATACTTTATTATTATTTTAAACCTCTTGAACAAATTTGATTCGTTTTTATAGCATGATCTTGCAAGAGTTTTATCATAATATTCATAGGATTTTTCATAATATTCTTTTTTTTTAAATAATCCTTCATTTTCGATATTTTAGATATTCTTTTTGTAATTCTTTTAATAATTGCTTTTTTTCATACTATTCGGGTAGTTGGACTTGTGATATATGTAAAATAACGTTTGGTTAGTGTTAATAAGGGTTGTCGAAGTTCAATATTATGCCAATATATATATATATATATATATATATACATATATATATATACATATATATATATATATTCAAGTACAATTATGGTATTTTAAAAATGCTGTCTATTTAAATTGATCTGACATATAAAAAATTGCTTCAGTATTTTCACCCTATATACATACATATGTATATATATACATATATATATATATATATATATATATATATATATATATATATATATAATGAGTGCATTACAAACGGCTCTATTCCAAATTCATGATGTTGACAATCTTACAGTTTATTCCGTTAATTCAACTTACATTTATAATACTTAGCAGCAACATATTCTTAGCACAAAACACATCACTGAATTGTTATATCAAAGAGTTTATCGATGTCGCCCTATACTCAATAAATTAATAGCAACCATTAATGCATTAATAGGAAATACAGTGCGTTTTGGTATGATTAAAAATCCAAAAAGATGGAAGAAAAGCTGTAAATATCTTATAATATATTTACATGGTAAATATTTCTTCAAGATTCATTAGTTTGATTTATTTAGTCTAAGTTTCTATGCAAACTTACAGAACTATATACGATAATATATTTATTGTGCATTATACGGTTCTATTTTATATGTTGCATATAAGTATGCTATGAATTTCGTAAAATAGTCTTTCGCCCTATGTATACCTCGGTTTCTCAGCTATCTTGAAAAAGTACACATAATTCTACCCATCCAATTACTTTTCATCTTTTATATGTATATCATTAGTAAATAATTTTTGTATTGCTCTCACTTTTAGTATATGTTTCAATATTTATATAAATAAATTTGTATATATATATATAAATATATATATATATATATATATATATATATATATATATTGCAAGGGAGGGAATCCTACATAAACATGATACCACGAGAGGGACCTCCTCTGCATCGGGTAATATAATACGAATTCAAACACTAAACAAAAACAATATTAAAATAAACACGCATACATATGGGAATAACATTATATAAACTTATATGATAATTGGAAAAAAAACAAATAGGAAAAACAGGGAAAATTAAAACAAAAACAAATACTTATAAAATTAAGAAAGAAAATACGAAAGTACGGGTTAAAAAGAAAACACTATCTTTACATAACACCAAAAGATGGAGGAAGTGAGGAAGGATGGCTGTGGACATTTTTTACCCGAATAGGATGCCCCGCGTGTTAAAAATATATCATTTTTTTTAATCTAATGGATAAACATCTGAAGATGTTTGTGGGGACAGGATACTTTTACGGAAACATAAATCGTAAAATTTCCAACTCATTAATGAAACAGCTACAATGGAAAATCCAAGAAACAAATGAAGGTTATAAAAAGAAATGTGAATATACATATATATATATATATATATATATATATATATATATATATATATTTACATATCTCCATTTTGGCTGTATCACAGCTTATCAGTGCGGCTCGACAAGCAGCTACACCAAACCAGGAACAGTAATCAACGCTTCTCACTACATTCGGCTGCTGCTCTGCAGACAGTGAGTTAACGTTTATTTTACATCGTCTAATTGCCTAAACTAGTTTTGTTTACACAAACATCATCGCTCAAACGCTTATGGCAGTTTGTATATCCAAATATGTTCAATCCAAGATAGGGAGCACCATTTTGGTTTTGCTTCGCACCTTATATATATATATATATATATATATATATATATATATATATATATATATATATGTATATATATATAAGCTGGGAAGGAGACCCACTTTTAAGAGCCCATATAGCCTGCTAATTATCGAAACTAATAAATTTTTATGATTCTATTGTATTTATTTATCCTCATAGGTCTATAGGTGTATATGTGTAGTTAGGTATGCGTTATATGCCTATATTCGTGTAAATATCTGTAAAACATATGCATGTGTAGTTTACCATTTTTTTATGACATAGTACCTATCTCACATACTTGAATTTTTAAACCCATGAACTAATCCCTATAACCAGTCCATTCCAGTAAATATTGTAATGTGTATGTCCGTGCGTAATGTTTGTGTATATATGTGTGTGTATATATATTCATACATTTGTAGAAATATGTCTCAATGTGAATATGTACATATGAGTCTATAAACGATTGATGCTTTGTACTTCATCCTAATAGAAATGCTGCTGATTCTTATTTTTCATATTTTTTTCTTATTCTCTCTCTCTGTTTTCCTCGCACCTAACTAACACAACCTATTGTTCTTGTAAAACAAACCCACATTTTAATAATTTCAAGTTTATATTTTCTATAAATCCAGCTGTCGATAGAAGTTATGCTAATGTTCGAACAAGTTTTTAAAAAAAGTTGAAATATGTTTGTGACGTTTATGGACATTTTTTTACATCTTACGTGTTTTTTCTATATCGTCGGATGTTTTCGGGTCACCTGACGAAATCTCAGTGACTTAAAAAGTTGTTTTTGTTTGTAGCGACCAAATGTAACATTTTACTTTCTAGTAATATATATATATATATATATATATATATATATATATATATATATATATATATATATATACTAACACAAACGCACCAGCATCGAATTTACGATTATAAAGTTTCTTCAGACTTTGCAGACTGAAGAATAATAGGAAGTGGATATAAAAAAGTACAAAGGTAAAATATAGTCCTAAATTATAAAAGGGAATGCACATAAAATGGCCGTAGTGAAAATTCCCATCTACATAGCAAACGTAATGCACTCCTAACGTAAAACAAACCCTAATTAATAACAACTTTCCAACCCACTTTCGACGTAAAACACACCCTAATTAGAAGCTCACAGTATTAATGCCGGTGTCCCTGAGGGATCCATCCTGGGCCCAACTCTTTTCCTGATCTATATTAATGATCTTCCAAATCACATCCTTACATCATTTGTAGACATCTATGCTGACGACACTACCATTTATGGTAGCACATCTAAGACAGTAAACGACCAAGTTCTCTCCAATTCTCTCTCCGCTGATCTTGAGCACGTAGTACAATGGGGTAAGGAGTGGCTGGTTATTTTTAATGCGTCTAAAACCAAGCTTCTCTCTTTACATCATCAACATTCTGATCCACATCTGGCATCAATTGAAATGAATGGCTGTCGTCTTCAGGAGGCCTCAAGTTTTGACAAGCTTCTGGGCTTGACCATTACTCCTGATCTTAAATGGAACACTTACATCAAATCTGTTGCCAAGGCCGCTGGAAAAATGGTGGGCTCTTTCTATAAGAGAGCCAGGTACGTCCAAGTATGGAATACTGTTGCCACATCTGGGCAGGATCTGCTAGAAAGGACTTGACCTGCCTTGATAGAGTTCAAAATAGACTTCGTAGCCATCGTAGGAGATGTCCTTTTCTCTTCCTTGCAACCTCTATCTCACAGAAGAGATGCTGCGAGTTTGTCTCTGATGTATCGTTATTTTCATGGAAAGTGTTCGACTGAGCTTCAATCTATGGTCCCCCCTCGCCAAACTTTCACAAGAAACACTCGTCTAGCTGTAAACACTATCGATAAGTCCTTCCACTCTTTATCTGTGCCTAAACCTAAACGTAGATTCCATGAACAAAGCTTCTTTCTTAGAACTGCATGCCTGTGGAATTGTCTTCCGTTTTCCTGCTTTCCGGCTGACTACAATATGGTTGTGTTCAAGTCTAACGTAAATAAGTTCTTGATGAGCCGTTCCATATAAGTTATCAAATTTACCAAATTTTCATTACTAATGATTACTATATTGTCCCATTTCTACTATACCCTCTTTAACCCTTATCCTTGAGTGGCCTCTTGGCCTTGATAATGTGGTGACCCCTATGTAAAAAAAACCCTTTCTAGATTAAGTAGAAATAAAGGGTAAACTGGTATTCTTTGCGCCATGGTATTTTGAAGTTTAATTCTTCTAATCAGGAAAGGAGAGAAAATACTAAGTACCAGAATAGGAATTCGACGTCAAGCGATATATATATATATATATATATATATATATATATATATATATATATATATATATATATATATATATATATATATATACCTGCTAACAGACGTGCAGTCCAACATGAATATAAACACGTACATAGGGAGAAACATGATTGCAGTCACAAGCAAACAAGGCGTCTGGACGGTCGAGAGTTTAATCATTATTAATGCATGTGTGTACAGGTTCATGTGTAGGTATAGGAATAGAGAAAGATCAATAAAGAGAGATAGTTGTAGAGAGATGTGTCTTGCTACATATAACGATTTCACGTTTTTCTATGGTTTATCACCTCCTGTTTATATGTAACTTATTTTTATTTTCTACAATAAAAAAAACAATGTTTACAGCTAAAACAATGTTGCATTTTTGAATGATTTTAAGTGCATATTTTATTTTATTACATACTAGCAGGCCGCCCGACCATTGTCAAGTCTCATAATAAATATACATTTTATATTGAAATTCATTCACAAACTGAGGCATATACATGCAAGTATCATGTTTTTTTTCCATACTGTTTACTAGTTATAAGTAAAAACTAAAATACTCTAGCTAAGATTGAAACAAAAACTTCGAGTGAAATCCGTGTGTGTGTATAAATATATATATATATATATATATAATACTATATATGTATATAGAGAGATATATAGAGAGAGAGAGCATGCAATAAATTATTAAAATAAATTGGTTATAATGAAATATTTCGTTCATTTTTGATATTCTGAATTATTAAGAAAATATAAAAATAGCCGCACTTAAACACGAAGAGAAATTACTACGTATACATCAGCCAGCAACAATAATCAGAGATACTCCGAAAGTCATTTTAATCTTATGGAAATACGTATTAAGAAAATTGATCACTTTTTTAATAGATTTACTTGATAATCAAAGTTGTTTAGCATGTAAGGATCACCTATATTTTTTTAGCCTTTGGTTTGATTATAAATAGATTTGTAGTATTATGCATTATATGTAAGAGCTTTAATTTAAATTAATTTCTATTTTAATTTTTTAAATTCTTTTTTATCATTACGGATTTTATTTTATAATGGCAATGTAAAAAAAAAACTAAATTGTCGTCTTTTATAAAGACCAGCGTGGTGTTAATCAAATCAGTGTCAATATCGATTTTTAACACGAGACAATCACGTTTAAATCAACGAGCCAAACATCATTGAATACATATAAGCTTGCTTAACAATTAGAATCGCGTCCCCTTTTGATTTCTGTAATATCATCATCATCATCATCATCATCATGTGCTGTCCTTCGTGTCCGAAGACGACTTCCTGTCCACCATCATTCTCCACTTGTCACGGTCACGACTGAGGGTTTGCCAGCTTCCAGTAGGGATCAGCCTGTCTTTTAGATTTCCTTTGACGGTGTCACGAAACCTGCGCTTTGCTCTGCCTATGCCTCGTACGCCATCCTCCAATTGTGAAAATAGTATATTTTTTGGTAGTCGGGAGTTCTCCATTCTGTTTACGGTCCTGGCCCATCTCAGTTTTTTCCGCATGAGCAGGTCATACATGTTTGGGAGGTTGGCTTGTGATAGGATCTCCCTGTTGCTGACAAAGTTATACCACTTGACATTTGAAATCTGCCGAAGATGTCTCATCATATAGGTGTTGAGCTTGCGAGCTACCAGTTTGTACACTGACTAAGTTTCTGCACCGTATAAGAGTGACGAGAGGATGATGGCGCGATACACCAATCATTTACTTCTTAAAGTCAGGTCTTTATTTTGCCAGACCTTCTGTTTGAGTTTTCCATAGGACATGGAGGCGTTGGCCATTCTTGTAGAACTCTCCTCGTCCATTTTGTTGTTGTCCATGACCTAGGTATTTGAATTTTCTGGCATTGTAAAGCTCCTGGTCTTGAATCTTAATTAGCTGGCTTGTTGCTGGTGATCAAGGGGATTATTGGTACATCATTCCGGGTTTCTTGATATCAATCGTCAATCCGAATGCCTTGGCTGATCTTTCGAAACGAGTTATGTTCTGAACATCCTCGTGATTATGCGCTACAAATACGGTGTCATCAGCAAACATGAGCTCCCGCACGATTATTTCTGTTGTTCCAGTTGCGTGTTTGTATGCATTGACATTGAAAAGGTCTGCTCCCGGGCCTAGATCGTATAAAAACACCCTTATCACAATTTCTAAAGGCATGCCGAAAGCACAACTGACAGGTAGCGTGAGAAGAGGGTTGGAGCGAAGAAGCAGCCTTGTCTGACACAATTTTGCACGTCGAACGGATCGGAGAGCTCGCTCTTCAACTTAACTGTGGTTTCATGCCTAAATGAAGGGATCTGACAAGGCTGGTGAAGTGTGCAGGAAAGCCAAGCTTCAGCAAGACATCCCAAACAGTGCTTTGATCCACCGTGTCGAAAGCCTTCGTAAAATCCGCAAACATTATGTGCATCCCTATATTTTGCTCCACACACTTTTCTTGGTTCTGTTTGTTTGAGAAGATTATATCCGCTGTGCCTCTGTTTGAACGAAATCAACATTGTGCCTCAGGTAGCAAGGTTAAAGCGTGCTCTGCAAGCCTGTTCAGGAATTGAGAGCAGTGACATATCCCTGTAGTAACCGCACAGCATGCGATCTCCCTTTTTGAATATGGCCACTAGCTGTGCATCTTTCCAATCTTGAGGGACAGTTGCAGTGGTCCAGACACTCTGTAGGATGATGCAAAGAGGGCTAAGTAGTTTTTGTCCTCCTCGCTTGATGATCGCAGGGTATATGCCGTCAGACCCAGCCGATTTGCCATCCTGTAACATCAGCACTGCTTCGCAGATTTCATCTGAGTCATCCAGTGCTGTGTCGGGAACTGCTCCAGGTTGATTATTGCTCGTTCCTCAATGTATCGCGTCTGGTTTGGCAATGTATTGAAATGCGCAGTCAATCGTTTTAGAAGCTCGCATTTGTCTGTAAGGAGAGTGAATGTCGCTTGAATGTACTTCCAAAAATAAAAAAAACACCGTATAAAACAACACTAGAGTATAAATACTGGGAACTCAAATAAAGCGGACATTCGCCGGTAGTCGAATGGAAAATAATGAGACAATCTACCACGTGCAGACATTTAGACGACCCATGTAAATTATGCCTCCATGAAAAAATTTGCTATCCTGTACTTTAAAGAACCTCAAAATCTATTAAACTGTAGACGAGAAATAGTAAACAACTGTGTTCACAAAATAAAACTTAGTTAGGATAGCGATACAAAATAGCTTTACAACTAACAATAACAATAGAAAACAAACAAATAAATAAAATAAACATGAATATACATAAACGATCACACATATATGTATATATATATATATGTATATATATGTGCATGTGTGTGTGTACACATAGGTATCTTTTATATATATATATATATATATATATATATATATATATATATATAAATGAAGGAAAAATGTCTACCTTAAACCACTAACCTAGTTCTAAAACAGATCCTTTGTTCGATAAAATGCATGCCCATTGGCTGATAGGAAGGGGCGCGGTGGATACTAGAAAGCTGATTGGCTAACTAAAAATCCTCAACATATATAAAAACAAGAAGCAACCACAGGATTCGCGCATAAGCCTGACGAATCCTATAGTGGATGAAACGCAGAATATTCAGTGTAGCTTAATCGCCATATATGTTTTATAAATTACTAACTAGCTCTACCTACTTATTGAGCACTTTTGACGTAAATACTTAAAGTTTACGTATAAATCTATACTTTCTATATTAGGTTTATGTGAGTAAATGAAGTAGTTATATATATTATATATATATATATATATATATATATATATATATATATCTTCTTCCAATTACGGGATTTCCCTGGATTTTACTTGTACAAATGGAATTTCTTTTAACTTTCTTGAAGTTTTACATTTGGATTTTACCGTCACTGGATGGTTTTATCTTCCACCAGACTATCCATTCATGTGTAACCACCTTTTTCTTCGCCATATTCAGTCCGCTTCACTTTTTTTGTTTTCAAGCAAGATCTTTTACTTACTTTTTTTTAATCAAATACTTCTTCATGCAAAATCCGATCCCGAATTTTGCTAATTCCTACGCTCTGATGAGAAGGAAAATATTTCTTCGAAACTCCGCGGATTAAGGACTATCCAGTTATCTAGGGTTTCCTTTACATATTAAATGTTTTTAACTCATTTCAACGTGTTTTTTATCATATTTTATTACTGTTTGCTCATATATATATATATATATATATATATATATATATATATATATAATATATATAAATTTGCGTTGAAGTCAATATCTTTAAAAGTGTTCTATGTATACCAGCATATATAATGGACGTTAAACCGAATTGATCATTTTTGGTAGAGTAGTAGTAGTAGTAGTAGTAGTAGTAGTAGTAGTAGTAATAGTGAACGCACGGTAGTTCTAGTAATCTACTAATATATATATATATATATATATATATATATATAACTTCTAGTGGTAATTAAGCTCTATCTCGCATCAACTTATCAAATAGTATCTCATGAAATATTGGAAATGAAGTACATGTTCTAACAAACTGAGATTAATGAGGTTATTTCAAGGATGTGTATGTGACCTTACTTAACTAATAGATTTACGAATATTTTCTAAATTAAACTAAAAACAGCCAAACCCCTCTCTAAACTTTCGGCAGGGCTTTCAGGTATCTTGTACTTCACATCGCGACTTGATTTAATTTTTCCAGTTTAATGTAAAAATAATTTGAATATAAGGCATGTGATATTTATATAATATATGGTGTCTTAATGACAGAACACCACCTCAAGTGACATATATATCATAAAAACAACTATTCGGTGATTCGATGCAGATTACATAATTACGTTATCCTCTTATGTTATAAGCAGACGGAAATACGCCATTATTCGACAATTAAATATGTGTCATCGACGCTCCAATAAAGTCGAAGTATATTTATTGTGTAAAAGAAACGCTTAAATGTAGATTGCAGTAGCTTTGTTAGATAAACTAAATTAAATATACATCAAACAAGCTTCTTAGCTAGATAATTAGGGCGTTCAGCACTTTATTTTCTTATTTAAACTGTGTCCTTCTAATACACTTATTCTACGCAATAGAGCAATGGAAATATAGCATTTTTTTAAATATGTTTTGTCAGCATTCTTTGAAGTAAACTAGTAATATATGGTAATATATGGTGGGCAATCTTAGACCATTTGATTGGTGGAAGATTATTAGAACTTCTTTAAATCACCCGGAACCTAATTCCGAAAAGTACATTATTGGAGGTTATACACTTATCGAAATACACTTTGCGTTCATTTATTGCAATATGTTTATTTACGAAACAGATAACACAGTATCATTGTTGTCCAGATAATGAGAGCTTCTTTTCATGTTTCTTCAGTCCTTATTTATTACGTATTTTCTGCTATATGAAACATTTGATTCAATGGTGAATCTAGAAGAAATTGAAATGCAGTTGAAGCATACAGCGACAGTACGATTATTCATTCTGTTTGAAGTTCATGGCCATTTATCCTCTAATGGCGGAATAGAACGAGACGTTAGAGGGTCAGGCGGAAGAAGTGAGATCAAAATTAAACACCGGGAAATATCGATTTGTCAGATACGTAAGAAGGACATATTTTGATTGCTTCTTGGCACATTAAGATAATTTGTTTAATACTGGTTTTATGGATAATAAAATACAGTTACAATGATTTGTGTAAATAGGCTTTCTTACTTGCCAAATAGTCGATGCGATTCGGATTGGCACGCTGTCTCTATTCGTGAAAGTTACGTTTGGTTTTTGGTACCCTACGATAAACAAAGTTTCTTTTATGTGATCGTAAATTGGTTGTTATTGCTGAAAGTATTTTTCTGATGACCAATTTTTAGAGTTTTGTCTGCCACTGACTATGAACATTTGGGTGCAGTAAATTGTATAATTTCGGTGTAATATACATATGTACAAAATGCTGTTAAAACTGCAGGACGACTAGAGACAGCAATTTTCCCCAATGTTATTTGATTTTTAATCATCCACGTCCGAATTACATTCCGATAAAACCAGAAAATGTATTTGAGGGTGACAAAGCCTTTCCATTTCTAAAAACTACCCTAAAAACAGCTTCAAGAAGAATCAGTTGAGGTTTGTAAGAAAGTTTAGCAGAGAAGGCAGCAAGCTTGCATAATGATTGTACATGCTGTCTCGCATGTTTTTCAGTCCAGAGGAATGAACGGCGAGGGTTCGTCAAGGCTGGCTGGGCCTTGAAGACATTCTGAGTTTGCTGTTAACTAACTCTTACTCGTGTGTATTTTTATTATTATCAACTAATATACCTTACTTCTTGTTCTTGTTCTTACACTCCTTTTTTATTATCAATGGATACCAAGAAGATTTCACACACGCCAGTTTTTTGTCTTTGATAGCAATGTGACAACAAGTATGCCTAGTTTTCCAGTATTACCCACCTCTTTCTGTAACATTTGCAGAGACTTTGCGTTATCGTAACAGTCGCTTCCTATTCGTCTGTCGCCGCCAGCTGCCATTGGTCTTCACTTGAATTGGAATGCCAACAAGCCCCCCGCAAGGCCCCATTTCCCTTCCCACGTGTTCATATCGTTTTAATTTCTCAGAATTCAAGTGTAACTTTTTTTCTGGCACTTATACTGTATCCATGTATAAGATATATATATATATATATATATATATATATATTGGTATTTAAATATTGCATTAAATTTATATTTTATCTGTAAAACACTAAGTAAACGAACATTGTGACCTTCCCCCGAACTGACCATGTACATATATTGTAGTTTATCTTAATTGTGGTGTCTTAGTCTTACCGGATTGCAGAACAACAATGCATATAGTCTGGAGGAGCTTGAGTTTACATAATTTGAAGAAGGCAAAGTGTTCTTAGTAAAAGCCAAAGGTGATTATCCATACCGAAGTATTACTGTTTTGGTGTCGTATACAAAGTAATTTGGAATATTTTCCTTGTGGGGTGAATTCTCTTAACCCAAGGTTTTTCTGACTAACTCTTATACGCAGTGACTTTTATATATATATATATATATATATATATATATATATATATATATATATATATATATATAAGTCACTGCGTATAAGAGTTAGTCAGAAAAACTTTGGGTTAAGAGATATATATGTATATATATATACATATATATATATACATATATATATACATATATACATATATATATACATATATATATATATATCCATATATATACATATATATATATATATATATATATATATATATATATATATATATATATATATTTAAATAAGGGGGTGGTCACCAACGTCTGAAACGCGTTAAAAATATTTCAATGATTTAAAAACATTATTACAATGATCTACACATAATTTTTAGTGAAAAACTAAAACACGGGATGATAAAATAATGTTAAAAAATACACATTATTGGTTACACCCGCCTTATTTACACACACACATCATTCTCACGTTGGAATTTCTTAACCCACCATTATGAGACTGTTTCGGTCATCTATTTATTAGTTACTAGAAACCTCTTAAGGCGATGCATATTATACGAAAGCAAACTTTTCAATGAAAACATTCGTTATTCGACGTTACAGAAATTCAACACCTTGAAGTTCCATCAAACATTTATTACAATAGGAATAAATTTAGTTGTATATAGGAATGTGGATTTAGCTCAGCTTTGAGATGTATAAATAAAGAATAAAAGCTGGGTGTTAGGAGGTCAAGATAGAGAAAATATTGAAACGGTATATCTATGCGTGTTTGATATCCACCGTATATCTAAACCATTCTACGTCGTATAGCGTATATAAACAGTTAGTTTGTATTTGAGGAAAGTTTTTTGAAATATCTATGCAAAAATGCACATAGATTATATCGGAATAAAACTGTTGTAAAGATGATTCGAATTCGCTGTGGTATTCTTATTACGTTGCCCGATCGTTCATCCTCGTACAACCCTACTATTCCTACGAACATTAGTAAAAAAATGTTAAACGAGAGTAGAAACAACCGCAAAGAAGAAAAGAAAGAAAAATGAGGACATGCGAAAGAAGGAAAAAACTAGAAAAGAAATAAAAAATACTCAGTAAAAGAAGGAAACATAGGAATATATATATGCATATATACATATATATATATATATACATATAATATATATATACATATGCATATATATACATATAATATATATATATATATATATAGCGAGAAAAAAATAAAAAAACTATAATTTGAACTTTAAAAATAAAATTTATTGTTACACTGAATCGTCCAAACAATAATTAACACAGTCCTTATTCCCCTGAATTTCAAAGAATACTATTCTTGTTATTCTCCTCAAATAAAGAAATAAAGAAATCAGCAAATTATATTTGTAGCAACGCAGGTATTTTCTCGTTAAGACATTAAATGAAACCGCAACTTATTGTTTTCATACATTGGCAAGAAAAGAAGTAAATAAAAAATGTTGGATGTGTAAAAAAAATAATAACAAACCGCGCAAAATATTTCGGCTTACATGAACATTTTCACAAGTTGATCCGAAAATACTTCTTTAGAGAGAATGGAGTTCAAAACAAAGTCCATCATGACGATGAATATAATACGGTTTGACAGCTTCCAAAGAAGCTGAAATAATAAAAATTGTTTTTTCGGACGGGCAATGATCCAAAGAAAAGCCGATAACCAGTCAAATGGGATCGAGCCAAAAAAAATCTTGTATTTTTCTCGCTTATTTTCCCTCTCTGTCCTGCTCCAACCAAGTCTACAGATCTGCTCCACAACCCCCACAACCTCAATCATGACAAATCTCCAAAAAAGAAACACGAATGAACCTAGAACCCCGTCTTCCAACGTAGACCACTACTACTAGGTATCCTTCTCCAACATCAGGGGTCTGTGTCCCAACCTTCCAGAGGTTGAAACACAATTACAGGAGACAAAACTGGACATATTATTTCTAAGCGAAACTGGCATAGGGCCAACCACTTCTCGAGACGAATTCATAATTCAAGGTTACTCCAACTTAACAGCTAAATCTGACCCCCATGGAATATGTGCCTACATCAAATATGGCTTTCCATGTGGTAGGGGTATCTCCAGAGAACACCCTAATTTACCTTTTTTGTGCTTTCGGGTTGCACTAGCTTACACCACTGCATTTATATTTGACCTCTATCGTCCCCACAACACTGGAGTTACTATCTTTAAGAGCATATCTGAGAAAATTGACAACATCCTGTCTGCTCATCCTTCGGCTAACATTCACATTTGCGGTGACTTCAATGGCCATAATGTGGAATGGCTGACCCACTAAAAAAAAAAACCGATGAGGAGGGGAGGTTTTGTCACGATTTTGCCATTGCGTATGACCTCACTCATATTGTTCACGAACCCATCCGTGTGCCCGATACACCCGGTCAATATGCAAACCTTCTAGATCTTTTCTTCACAACTTCCCCTGAGCTGTGTTCATGTTCTGTTCTATCTCCTCTGGAATCCTCTGACACCTCTGTTGTATCAGTTAAGATAAAAATGAAATGTAAAACGTCTTCAGGCGTACCTCTCCACCGTACTGTATATCGATACTCTATGGCTGACTAGGATAGATTCCGTACATTCATATCTGACCTACCTCTGCATCCTATGTTTAAAAATGATGTGTCGTCTTCAGTATCAAACCTGACCGAATGGTTAATTATAGGCATAGACCGATTCATACAATCCAAAGAATTCCAACAAAAATCTAACAGTAAGCCATGGTTCTCCCCTGAATGTGTTGCTGCCATCACGAACAGAAATAACTTTTTCCATAGCTACCAACATAATAGATGTACTGAGACTAAAGCTGTTTTCAGGACTGCCAGTAACCACTGTAAAAAGACTAATAAAACATGCAAGAGCGCTATATGCTCAGTTTGTTCAATCCAAAGTAGCTGAGCAGCGGCTTGGTTCCCACCAGTTCTGACAAATAGCAAACAGGATCTTGAACAGAAGCGTGCGTTCTATTCAAACTATCATCAATGAACCTGAGGTCATCTCGTCAGCATCAGACAAGGTCAGACTATTTGCAAAGACCGTCGCAGCTAATTCTGCCCTATGTGACAATGTCCATCAACTCCCTGTATTTTTCCTATTACAGACAACACGCTATGCAACATAAAATATCTGTGCGTGAGGTCGCCAAGCTAATCAAGAACCTTGATTCCAGTAAAGCGACTTGCCCTGACAACCAGAACTTGCCCCCATACTTACAAAACTGTTTAAGCGTTACCTTAAGGAGAAGTGCTTTCCAACACACTGGAAAACCTCATCAGTATGCCCTGTATTTAAGAATTCACCTGATAAGTCATCTCCCTCTCAGTACAGACCTATAAGTCTCCTGTGTGTCACGAGTAAGTTGTTGGAATCCATATTAAATAAAGAAGTAACGAACCACCTCAACGGAAACAACCTTCTTAGTGACACGCAATATGGTTTCCGTTCTGACCGATCTACAGCAGATGTGCTAACGGTTATATCTAATAGGATTAGGGAATCTCTTGACAAAAGTGACCTTTCCAGGGTAATTGTTCTTGACATATCGAAGGCGGTCGATAAGGTATGGCAAAATGCCCTACTTCACAAGATTTCCAGCTACGGTATTACTGGAAATTTTTTCTCAATCATTAAACAATTTCTCTCCGATAGTTTCATAAGAGTAGTGGTTGATAGGCAGAAATTAGAGACCCACAGTATTAATGCTCGAGTCCCTCAGGGGTCCATCCTGGGTCCAACATTCTTCCTGATCTACAGCAATAATCTCCCTAAACACATACTTAAATCATTTGTTGACATCTATGCTGATTACACGACCATCTATGCCAACACATCAAAGGCCGTAAATGACAAGGTTATCTCTAATTCTCTCTCCTGTGATCTTGAGCACGTGGAAACATGGGGGAAGAGGTGACTAGTAACATTTAATTCATCCAAAACCAAGCTTCTATCTTTAAATCATCAAAGCTCTGATCCCCATCTGGCATCAATTGAAATGGGTGGCTCTCGTCTTGGAGAGGCTTACTGTTTTGACAAGCTTCTGGGGTTGACCTTTACTTCTGATCTGAAATGGAACAAGTATATCAAATTTGTTGGCAGGGACGCTGGGAAAATGGTGGAATCCTTCTACCGCGCCAGAAGATATCTCACTACTGATGAAATTCTCTATCTATTTAAAAGCCACATACGTCCAAGGATGGAGTACTGCTCTCACATCTGGGCAGGAGCTGCTAAAAACAGTATATCCTGTCTTGACAGAGTACAAAATAGACTTCGTGGCTTAGTGGGGGATGCCCTTAGTTCTTCCCTGCAAGCTCCCTCCCACAGAAGGACATTGAGAGTTTGTCTTTGTTTTATCGTTATTTCCAGGGCAGGTGCTCGTCTGAGCTCCAATCCCTCGTCCCCCCTCGCCAATCTTTCACGAGAAACACCCGTCTGGCTCAAACAACTGTCTATAATTTTCCCCACTCTTTATTTGTGCCTTAGTCCAAACGTAGATTCCATGAGCGAAGCTTCTTTCTTAAAACTGCGCGCCAGTGGAACTCTCTACCACTTGCCTGTTTCCCACCAGACTACAACTTGGGCGTCTTCAAGTCAAACATAAACAAACTTCTGACAAACCGCCCCCTTAAGTAAGACACTATATCAAAACCCCCAATACTAACGATTTCTACAATATCTCATTGATTACTGTACACGCAATAACCCTTATCCTTGAGTGCCCTTCGGACCTTGATAAATGGTGATCCCCATGTAAAAAAAGCAATAAAAAGAAGAGAAAAGAAGCATGTCAATATTCATTGCCCGCTTGATTAGAATATATGTATATATACACATATATATACATATATATACACATATATACACACACATATATATATATATATATGTGTGTAATTCTTGGTTCGTTCAAAGTCGATAGAACCATACTTCTACATTACCAATTTAATTGAAATTTTCAGAAAATTTATCTGTAAAGTCAAGGAATGGTTGCATGTTATCAAAATAAATTAAGATAGTAAATATAGCAAATTATAAAAATATATTAAATAAAATAAAAATATTTTCTAAACTGCGAGACTGTCCGCTATTTGATTTCCGGTAGAAATGAGCCTTTCAAGTGCACCAGCACCACACGTTGACGACTTTCGAATGACTACATTAAACTATCTAATTAATAGATGGGTAAAAATCCCTATTTTTAAATTATATATATATATATATATATATATATATATATATATATATATATATATATATATATATATATATATATTGTACCTTATAATTGAATAAAAAACAGATCATAAAACTTTAATTAAACTTGGAAATACGATTTAAAAAATAGCGCGGATGAGAAAGTACACTAGCACCATTTGTTTATCTTAATTCTTTTTTAAAAGTTTTCCTGCAGAAGCGTACCTAAAATAAAAGTGTCTAATTCTTAATTTCATATGTTATTGGGAAAAAAAGAAGGTAAATATGAAGAATCACTCCACCCTCGAAAACTTCTTTTAACTTACCACTTTTATAGGTTTTCCGGGTCGCTGAAAACGAAAATAACGTTGATAATTAAGGCAAACGAGTAGTTTCCAAGATATGAAGACACTTTTGTTTAAAAAATTAAAGGATCACTTTTCCATAATAATTTAACGTAAAATGATCACCCACTTTGTGGCCACGATTGTTTATTTTTTGTGGGTGGGCATTTCTTTCTACCATTGGAAAATTCTTTAAAATTACCTGTTTAAATTGGTTGGAGGGGCGGGGCCGCCAAAACACCCCCCACACACACAGAAAAAAGCCCCTCGCTCAGGTGGTCAGAAAATTTGTTCTCTTTCTGAGTAAAATTTATATTGAGAAATGATCACCCACTTTTCGAAAAAGTAATTTCTTCATATCATGAAAATTTTCTTTTTGTTACGGAAACGGTTTGCAGATTCGTTTTAGTACGCTAAAATCTGCAATAAAATACTTCGTTATCTACAAACATGAGGCGGGCCTTAAAGTAAAATTATACCGGATTTTGGGAGCAGATTTGCCGTTTAGTTGTATAATACCCTCAGATAAGGTAGACACTAAAAGGGACTCTTAAAAATCGTCACATGTATCGAGCAAAAGTTTAAACCCACTGATTATATGTCAGACTACGTCACAGTAACTTATATTTAGTGGGTTACTAACATTTTTGTATAGTTTTTTTAGTTTAAACTCATTTTCCCAAAAATTACCTATATTTAACGTGTTCGATACAGTCTGCCGCCATTTGTGTTTTTCAAATATACCGATAAACACTGCATGTTTTTGAACCGATTAAACACTATACATTACATAAAATACTTCAATCTTATCCAGTTAGGTAGAACACTTACTTTTCTTGCCTTTGATAACCTTTATTTGTTATATATTTGTTTTTGACAACTTTTTTATCGGTATTTAGTAGTACAAACCCGCTTTAACGTTTACTCGGCTCGAAAAACAGTGTTTATCGGTGTATTTGAAAGATAAAAATGTTGGCGGACACTGTTGATTACGGTAAGTTTGAGAAAGTGAGTGAAAATTAAAAAAAAAACTATACAAAATACTGTTACAAACCCACCGATTATGTCAGCCTATGGCATGGTAACATATATTCGGTGGGTTTTTGACACTGTATTGCATAGTTTTTAGTTTTCAACTTACTTTCCCAAACTTAACGTATTCAACAGAGTCTAAAACCATTTCTGTATTTTCCAGCCGATTAAACATTTAACATTACATAAAAAAAAACACTAAGCAATAATCCAGTTAGGTAGAAACGTAACTTACCTTACCTTTGCTTTCATTTATTTGTTTTTGGACAACTTTTTCGAATTTGTGTAGAGTGCCCCCCCATCACTCAAATATGAATTACTAACTCACATTTATGTATACAGCAAAAAAACAAACAAACAAAAAGAACAAAACACATTTAGCGTTTAAACATTTTTGCTACGTTCAGCTTTATCCACTGATTGTTGGTCGAGCCCAAGCCATGATTTATGGTAATCCCGATGATCACCATTCAATGCTACAAGAGTAACATTTTTTTCGCCGTTTTTTTTACCTTTTGGGGTGGAGTGTTGTACTATGAATATAAGAAACATGAATTTTCTCTTTTTATTAGATTTTTCCATTACATTATATTAAGCCACAGCAACGCGTGGCAGGTTACACCTAGTATATATATATATATATATATATATATATATATATATATATATATATATATATATATATATATATATATATATATATATATATATATATATAGGGCATGAAACGGTGACACCTCGCATCCCGCTGGATCACCGAAGGAAAGCAACGTTGCTTACTGGATTAACATTTTGTGACTTCCAGATTTTGTTCAGCTCTCCTCGACGTCCTCAAGCTAATGAATTCAATAGTGATCTTGAAAAGATGAGGAATGCGCAACCATTGCCCTACTATTGCAGGCGCATATGTCCCTACAAAGGATATCCTTTCTCTTTCGAAACTGGACGAAAGTATCATATATATATATATATATATATATATATATATATATGTGTGTGTGTGTGTATTTATGTATATACATACATATTTCTAAAGACATATATATTTTATATACCAATCCTTATTTAAGAAGCTCAATGTAATTACAGAGCAATATAGTGAACAAATGTTTAAAAAAATGAATTGTAAATGTCAACTGAATTAAAGGAATAAATAATAAGATGTCAACATAATAAATATTGGTATATAGTTTTCTGTCCTTTAATCAATATATATATATATATATATATATATAAACGAATAAAGAAAAGTTATAAGCTTTTATATTTTTCGCATCCTTTTTTATTCGTATATATATATATATATATATATATATATATATATATATATACTAAAAAGCAACGCTGAAGATCTAGTATATATATATATACATATATATATATATATATATATATATATACATATTTTCTCGGGCCCTATATCCTGTTCCTTACTTGTGTTAATGTAGACATTGGTTACCTCCCTTGCTTCAGTTACATGGTTACCTCCCTTGCTTGTGGTGATATAAATAGGAGTCGGCCATCTTGATTTAGTTAGTTCGTTCGTACAGTTTAGACAGACTACAAGTGTCTCAACAAATGGTAGCAGAGATATCGCTCTGTGTGCGACAAAACGAAAAAAAAAAAATTTTTTTTTTTTTTGTACAGCTTGTCTGTAGCACTAGACAGATCGGATATCGGATATGGCAACTTCGAACAAACAACCTCCATTGTTTGAGGCGGAGGATGTTTACGAGAACTGGAAACAAGACGTTGAAATGTGGTCGTTGTTCACGGATCTTTCTGAGGAAAAAAAAGGGCCAGCAGTGTTTTTGACGCTACCACCGAATATTAGGGAATGTGTCCGTGAATTGCCAACAAGTGACATCGGCGGACGAGATGGCTTGAAGATCTTAATAAAGAAACTGGATGACATATATTTAAAGGATGAACACACGCGCGCTTACATGACTTTTAAGGAATTTTACACTTATAAAAGATCGTCAGGTACCAGTATAAATTACTTTCTTGTTCGTTATGAGTTTTTGTACCAAAGATTAAAAAAATTCTACATTATTCTACCGGAAGGAGTGTAAGCTTTTCTTGTTTTGAACGCGGTTAACATATCGGAAGAGAACGAAAAATTAGCGCGGACAACGTGTTCTGTTTTGACGTATCAAAACATGAAGGAATCGATAAAGAAAGTATTTGGTGACATTTATCGTGATGAAAATGTACCGGCAGTGAAATCAGAGCCCGAAATCGTCAACTATAATTATTCTAAACCGGGTAACAACAAAAGGCGTTTTCGTCGAGGACAATCTACTCCATGTGACCGAAGTGGAAACGTGTTGTTGTGTTACAAATGTCAGTCTCCGAACCATCTAATTAGAGAGTGTCCTAGAAATACGCCCAGGTTTACGGAAGCGACAGAACAAATACACATTACGTTGTTCATTCAAGAAAATATTTATTTGAACAGTACAAATGAAAAAATCTCAAATCTTGTAAAGGAAACATTTGGAATGGCAGTCTTGGATTCTGCTTGTACTCGCACACTGGCTGGCGAAGTGTGGCTTGATGTTTATTTAGATACTTTAAATGAAAGTGACCTGCAACTAGTGAAGTATACGAACTCAGACCGGAGTTTTTGTTTTGGTGATGAAGTGGCTGTCACAGCAATGAAAGTTGCTAAATTTCCGGTTACACTCGGAGGTATAAGAGTTTATATCGAAGCAGATATTGTGAAAAACGACTTGCCTCTTCTATTAAGTCACAAATCAATGAAGACAGCAGGAATAGTGCTAGATTTCCGGAAAGATATGTGCTGGATTTTTGATAAATGTATTGAACTAAAGGCCACAACTTCAGGGCACTATTGTCTCCCCTTAACAAATAAGTTGTTGGATCATAGTGGTACTAAGAACATTGTATTACATGTTCAGAATTTTGGTCAGTGTTCTTTCACAGAAAAAAAAAAGCAGAAAAACTTCATCGACAGTTTGCTCATGCCTCGAAGGAAAAACTTGTTTCCTTGGTTAAAAAAGGGGCAAATTCAATGACAAGGAATTTATAAAGGCGATTGAGGAGGTTTGTGAAAACTGTCAAATGTGCCTTAGATTTAAAAAAACTCCACTGCGACCGGTTGTGGGATTGCCTCTTGGCAATAGATTTAATCACACAGTTTGCATGGATTTGAAAGAGTTCATCCACAATGAGGTGTGGATACTACATCTCATTGATGCCGCTACCAGGTATTCAGCGGCAACATTGATCAAAGCAAAGAAGAAGGAGGAGATCATCAAAAACATCTTTATGATGTGGATTACCTATTTCGGATCTCCTGTTCGTTTTCTGAGTGATAATGGGGGTGAATTCAACAACGAACAATATAGACAGATGAATGAAAAACTCAACATAGAGACCTGTACTACTGCCGCAGAAAGTCCATTCAGCAACGGTACTGTAGAACGTCATAATTTGATAGTTGCTGAGGCAATGAAAAAAACAATTGACGATGAGAAGTGTGAACCTGAAATTGCCTTGGCATGGGCTATTTGTGCAAAAAATGCCCTCCTCAATTACTCTGGACACAGTCCAAATGAACTTGTATTCGGTTTCAATGTAAATACACCCTCAATTCTGACAGACCAGTTACCTGCTATGGAGTCCTCTACTACAAGTGACATGGTGAGAAAAAATGTAAATGCTCTCCATAGTGCAAGGAGAAACTTTTTGGAAGCTGAGTCCAGTGAGAGAATTAGGAGAGCTCTCAGGTCTAATGTCAGAACTTATGCTGATGAAGATTATGCTACCGGAGACCAAATCTATTATCGGAGGCAGGGTTTTAAAGGATGGCGTGGTCCAGCAAAAGTGTTAGGCAGAGAAGGCCAGTTTGTCTTAATCAGACATGGCGGAGCATTTTATAGGATGCATCCGTGCCAATTGATGAAAGTGAATAAAAACAACGAAAAAAGAACAAAAAAAGCTGAAATGCTGGGAAACACTACAGAAGGGAAGAATGAATACCTTTCAGTTGAGGAGGAGGAGTTGCAGAATCAAGTGGTAGAAAGTGAAGATATAGACAGAGAAGAAGTTGTTGATAGTTCTACCAGTTTAAGAGATAAGACTGAAAAACCTGGCCGAAATAAGACCATAACTTATAAAATAAATGGAAGTGGGGAGTGGAAGAAAGGAAAGGTTATGTCAGTACAGCCTAAATCAACTGGCAAATATAGTCATTGGATCAATATAGAACCTGAGGATGAAAACGAGGATCAAGTTTGTATCAACTGGAATCATATTGATCATTGGAGAGAAGTGCCCCAATATACTGAACAGGAAAATGTAGTCCTGCTCACCGCTGAACAAGAGCAGTCGAAAGCTGTAATGGATGCCAAGCATAAAGAAATAAAAAACATGAACACCTATGAAGTATTTGAATGTGTGCCATACACAGGTCAAAAAACAATATCCACAAGATGGGTGATTACTGAAAAATTCAGGGATAATCAGAAAACAATGAAAGCTCGCCTTGTAGCACGAGGCTATGAAGAAAATAGTAATCTGAAAACGGACTCCCCAACATGTAGCCGTGAAGCTATGCGAATGGTCATGCTAACCGCATCAATAAAGAATTGGATGCTGCAGACCATAGATTTTACCTCAGCCTTTTTGCAAGGTGGTATTTTAGAGAGAGATGTGTACCTGAGGCCACCATCTGATGTTTGTCCTAAATCTCAAGTGTGGAAATTAAAAAGATGCATCTATGGATTGAATGATGCTCCACGGGCATGGTACAAGAGAGTTACTCAGGCTTTGATTGAATTAAAAGGAGTAGCAAGTGCTTATGATAATGCATTGTTTTTGTGGCATGATATTAAAGGAAATTTGACTGGAATTCTTGCTATGCACGTGGATGATTTTGTTTTCTGTGGAAACACAGAGTTTGAAAGGGATGTGATTGCAACATTGAAAGAAAAATTTAAGGTGGGATCTCATGAAAGTGGAACATTCAAATATGTTGGACTGAATGTTAATCAACAGGAAAATGGGATCACTGTAGAACAAGATCTATATGTATCTTCCATATCTCCAATAGAAATAAGCAAAATTGGGAAAGCCCTCAGATTTACACATTTTGTGTTATACTGATGCCTCTTATGCCAGTCTGGAAGATGGATCTTCACAGGGTGGTTTTGTTGTCTTTATTGGAGGAAGTACTGACAAAATGGCCCCCATGTGTTGGGCGTCAAAGAAATTGGACAGAGTGACAAAAAGCCCATTGGCCTCAGAGACTCTTGCTCTGAATGAGGGAGCTGATGCTGGTGTTTTGACTGCGGTTATGATACAAGAGGTATTTCAGTTATCTAAATTGCCAGACGTTCTCTGCAAGACAGATAATGCATCACTTGTGGAGACATTGAATTCCAATAATCTGGTAAGCGATCGCCGATTGAGAATAGATGTAGCAAGGCTGAAGGAAATGAAGAGTAGAGGAGAGATACAGATAGAATGGATCAGGGGTTGTTATCAGGTGTCTGATTGTTTGACCAAGGCAGGAGCTTCGTCTGAGCTTCTAAGGGACTTGTTTAATCAGAAATAAATTATTCACTTGAGGACAGCAGCAATGTTAATGTAGACATTGGTTACCTCCCTTGCTTCAGTTACATGGTTACCTCCCTTGCTTGTGGTGATATAAATAGGAGTCGGCCATCTTGATTTAGTTAGTTCGTTCGTACAGTTTAGACAGACTACAAGTGTCTCAACAACTTGGGCGCAAAATTAGCGGATACGTTTTGTAGCGTTGTCAAAGGTGAAATGGTTGAATTTGACACTGTGACAGCTAGATTTCTGGCCATAACCCGATTCAAGAAATTTACGTAAATCTCAATACGCCTGTATGGGACATCTTGAGTGTGTATATTTAACATTGATAGAGGAGTTTTGTTGGGAAATGTACACACACAGACACGCGCAGACAATTAAACTTTTATAGATATACTAGCAGTTCAGTCCGGCATGTTTGTGTAAATACACTTTACGGTCAATTTCAAATGTTTAGACAACGAATTGTTATAGTAATTTCGTCGAGATAGCGAGGGGCATTTTTTTAAGATTTGCCCCTTTATTTTGACCGCTAAACATGTGTTTTTTTTGGGATCAAATAAAATTAAAACTACTGAGCCATTTTCAAATAACCTACATTTAAATTTTCAAGTGTTTAGATATAAATCGCCTGTGGGATTTGATAGAGTTTACCAACGTGAATCGTTGGACTTTAACCCCTTGAACATGAAATTTCTAGCCGGATACCGATTCAAAAGATTTTCCCAAATCCCATTTCTCCTTATGGCAAATCTCGAGTTATTTGGCAGGGAAATGTACACAGACAAACACACACTGAAATACATTTTGACTTTTGTCAAGTAGCCCGACTTTGCTATTGCTGACTTTATTTGCATATGTATATAGATATTAAAAAGTTTTACCCGTGGCAAGGTAACCCACATCTAAAGTTTTAAGGTTTGACCCCAAATTGGTGGATGATTTTGGTAAAGTCTTCAAATGGAAATCTCTTTGAACTTTTACCTCTTGGCGGACAAATATTTGCCAATAAACTTATTAAAAAGCTTGCCCTTATTCTGATACACTTTATTAAAAAAATAAAATATTTAGACCAAAACTTGACCGAGTAATTGGGTAGAGACCGCAGAGAATTTTGTAAACTTTGATCTCAATTCTGACCCTTTAAAATTTATTTGTTTGGAGCTCAATTCGAATTAACAAGTTTGATCCAAGTCCAAGTTACCTACATCCAAAATCTCAAGTGTTTAGACTTTACATTAGCGGATGAGTTTCGTAGAGTTTTCAAAGTACCATTTGTTTAACTTTTTACCCTTTAACCGATTCAAAGATTTTCCCAAATCTAAATACAATTTATGGCAATTCCGGAGTCGGTAGACTATAAAAGACTAGTTTGGTAGACAAAGGAATACACAGCCACACACAGACAGACACTTTCACTTTGATAGATATATAGATATAAAAATGCACTTATCCAATGAAACAGTAGTGCGTCTTGGTTAATAAGTGTAATAGTGTTTTTTTTGTTTTTTATACATGGTAGTTACCACTTATCCAGGCATGGACACCACTCAGGGATAAATGTTATTGCGTGGACAGTAATCAATGGGATACTATTGCCGGAATCGTTAGTAATGAAGATCTGATAAAGGGTCTTACTTAAAAAGGGTGATTTATAAGAAAAGTGTTTATGTTGGACTAGAAGAAATTCGAGTTGTACTCAGGTGGAAAACAGCCAAACGGAATAGAGTCGCAACGTCGCTCCTGTAGGAGAGAGGCTGCAGGAAAGAGAAAAGGGAACCCCCACTAAGTATATTTTGTACTCTATCAAGGATGGATATGTTGTTTTTAGCAGCACCTACCCAAATGTGGCAGCAGTACTCCATTCTTGGACGTACTTGGCTTTTATATAGATAGAGAATTGCATCAGCAGTGAGATATCATCTGGAGATGAAGAAGGATCCTACCATTTTTCCAGCGATCTTAGCAACATACTTGATGTACGTGTTCCAATTCAGAAAAGGATTAAATGCAAATCCCAGAAGCTTGTCAAAACATGGAGCCTCCCCAAGACGAGAGCCAACTATTTAAATTGATCTCAGATGGGAATAAGATCGTTGATGATGTAAAGGAAGGAGCTTGGTTTTAGATGCATTAAAAGTTACCAACAACCTTTTTCCCCACTGTACCACGCGCTCACGATCAGAGAAGAGAGAATCAGAGAGATCTTTGTCATTTACTGCCTTTGATGTGTTGCAATAGATGGTCGTGTCTTTAGCATAGATGGCCACGAATGATTTCAGTATGTGTTTAGGGAAGTCATTGATGTAGAGCAGGAAGAGAGTTGGGCCAAGAATGGACCCCTGGGGAACTCCGGCACTAATACTGTGAGCCTCTGATTTCTGTCCATCAACCACTACTCTTATGAAACTATCAGAGAGAAATGATTAAATAATTGAGAAAACGTTTCCAGTTATACCATAGCTGGAAATCTTGTGAAGTAGGCCTTTGTGGCATACCTTATCAAAAGCCTTTGATATGTCAAAAGCACTTTCCCTGGAAAGGATGACTTTGTCGAGAGATTCGCTAATCCTATGAAATATAACCGCTAGCAGAACGCAAAGCATATTGCATGCCACTAAGAAGGCAATTTCTGCTAAGGTGTTTGAATACTTCTTAATTTACCAATGATTCCAGCAACAAACTCATGATACACAGTAGACTTAGGGATTTTTTTACAAGGAGGTAACAACTTATCAAGGCCTGGAAGCCACTCATGGATAAGGGTTATTGCATGTACAGCACGTTGTACGTTAGTGTTGAGATTTCTTAAAGTGTCTACTTAAGGGGGCGGTTCATCAGGATTTTTTTTTTACGTTGGATTTGCAGACATCCAAGTTTTAGTCAGGTGGGAAACAGGCAGACGGTACAGAGTTCCACTGGCGTGCTGCTCTAAGAAAGAAGCTTTGTTCATGGAATCCGCGTTTTGATTTAGGCACAGATAGAGAGTGGGGAAAATGTTTGACATTGACTTCAGCTAGACGGGTGTTTTTCGTGAAAGATTGGCGGGATTGGAGCTCAGACGAGCACTGGCCATGGAAATAACGGTAAAACAAAGACAGGCTCGCAACATCTATTCTGTGGGAGAGAGGTTGCAGGGAAGAGAAAATGGCATCCCCCCTAAGCCACGAAGTCTATTTTGTACTCTGTCAAGACAGGATAGGCTATTTTTTGAAGCTCCTGCCCAGATATGGCAGCAGTATGCCATCCTTGGATGCACTTGGCTTTTATATAGATAGAGAATTGCATCTGTCGTTAGATATCTCCTGGAGCGGTAGAAGGAACCCAAAATTTTTCTAGCGACCCTGGCAACACACTGGATGTGCGTGTTCCATTTCAGATCAGGAGTAAAGGTCAAGCCCAGAAGTTTGTCAAAACATTGAGCTTCTCCTAGGCGAGAGCCATCCATTACAATTGATGCCAGATGGGGATCATAGCGTTGATGGTGTAAAGATAGGAGCTTGGTTTTAGATGCATTAAAGGTAACCAGCCACGTCTTCCCCCACTGAACTACACGCTCGAGATCAGAGGAGATAGAATCAGAGAGAACTTTGTCATTTACAGCATTTGATGTGTTGCGGTAGATGGTCGTGTCATCAGCATAGATGTCAACGAATGATTTAAGTATGTGTTTAGGGAGATCATTGATGTAGAGCAGGAAGAGTGTGGGGCCCAAGATTGACCCCTGAGGGACTCCAGCATTAATACTGCAGGCCACTAATTTTTGTCCATCGACTCTTATGAGCCTATAAAAGAGAAATGATTTAATGATTGAGAAAACATTTCCAGTTATACCGTAGCTGCGTAAGTAGGCCGTTATGGCATACCTTGTCGAAGGCCTTTGATATGCCAAGAGCAATTGCCCTAGAAAGTAGTATTTATCAAGAGATTTTCTTATCCTATTAGATATAACCGTTAGCACATCTGCGTTAGATCTTGCAGAACGAAAACCATATTGCGTGTCACTAAGGAGGTAATTTCTGCTGACGTGGTTGACTATTTTTTCTATTTAGTATATATTCCAGCAACTTGCTCATGACACACACGAGATTTATAGGTCTGTAGTGAGAAGGAGAGGACTTATCACGTGAATTCTTAAATACAGGGCATACTGATGAGGTTTTCCAGGGTGTTCGAAAGCACTTCTTTTTGAGGGAACGCTTAAACAGATTTGTAAGTATGGGAGCAAGTTCAGGTTGAAGCTATTTTAACACTATAATTGGGATGCCGTCAGGGCCAGTTGCTTTACTGGAATCAATGTTCTTGATTAGCTTGGCGACCTCACGCACATATATTTGTATATTACCTAGCGTGTTTTATATTATAGGAGGAAATATGGGGAGTTGATGTCCTTCGTCGCATAGTGTAGAATTAGCTGCAAAGTTCTTTGCAAAGAATTTGGCCTTGTCTGATGCTGACGAGATGACCTCTGATCCATTGATAATGGTTGGGATAGAACGCACACTTCTGTTCAGGATCCTATTTGTGATTTGCCAAAACTGATAGGAACTTTGGATTTAACAGACTTAGCATATAGGTCTCTTGCATTTTTTATTACTCTTTTACAGTGGTTGCTGGCAGACCTTAAAGCAGCTTTAGTCTCAGTGCATCTATTACGTTGGTAGTTTTGGAAAAAGTTATTTATGTGCACAATGGCAAAAGCACAGTCTGGGGAAAACCATGACTGGCTGTGAGGTTTTTATTGGACATTTTTAGATGGTATGAATCGGTATATGCCTACAATTAATCATTCGGTTAGGTCTGATACTATAGAGGACACTTCTTTTTTAAACATGGAATGCAACGGTAGATCAAATATTTATGTACGAAGCTATCCCAGTCAGCCATAGAGTATCGGTATACAGTACGGTGGAGGAGTACATCTGGGGACTTATTACATTTCATTTTTATCTTTACTGCTACAACAGAGTAGTGGGAGGATCCTAGAGGAGAAGGAACAGTGCATGAGCATAGCTCAGGGGAGGTTGAGAGAAAAAAGGTCTAGAAGGCTGGCAAACTGACCGGTAGTATCTGGCACTCGGGTAGGCTCGCGAACAATCTGTGAGGTCATAGGCAATGGGAAAGTCATGAGAGAACCTCCCCTCATCATCTGTCTTATTTGAGTGGGTCAGCCATTCCACGTTTTGGACATTAGAGTCACCAGAAATGTGAATGTTAGCCGAGGGATGTGCAGACAGGATGTGGTCTATTTTCTCAGATATACTCTTAAAGATAGTAACTCCGCTGTTGTGGTGTAAGCTAGTGCCAACCACAAGAACATATAAGGTAAATTAGGGTCTTCTCTGGAGATATCCCTGCCACACGGGAAGCCAACATTAATATAGGCACATATTCTATACCCATGGTGATCTTGGGGGTCAGATTTCGATCTTAAGTTAGAGTATCTGTTAATTATAAATTCATCTAGGGAAGTGGTCGGCCCTTTTCCAGTTTTGCTTAGAAAGAATATGTCCGGTTTCGTCTCCTGTAATTGTGTTTCAACCTCTGGAAGGTTGGAACGTAGACCCCTGATGTTGGAGGAGGAGACAAGGTATAGGGGTCTACGTTGGAAGATGGGGTTCCTGGCTTATTCGATTTTTTTGTGTTTTTGAGATGTTTCATGTTGAGGTTTTGGGGGTAGTGGAACAGGTCAGCATACTTGGTTTGAGCAAGAATGAGAGGGAACGACAGAAAGAAAATGATAGGATATTTTATAGCACATTAAAAGGTAAAGCCGTAACAATTACACACTAGAATGGTATCGAGAAGCCCCACCAGAGACTACTGCAAGGTCCAGAATCCATTCACCAAATGGCAAAACAGCAGCCCCAGTACTTTGCACCTGCTGATAGGACAGCCTCCTTAGTGGTTAATTCAAGGTTTGGGCCCCTGACTATCAGGCGGATAACGTCAACCCAGATAAACGTTTACATCCAACACCCTTACTAATGGCATGCCCACAAGGATAGATATAGACAGAACAATTTCCGACATCTCATACTACTGTTCACAAAGAACTACCTGCCTGGAAGCAGCTTTGTCTTCTCCCTTTGTCAGAAAAATCACTGATTTGACTGAGAAACAAAATAAGGAGAAGCGAGAGTTACTGAAGCTGCCGATAACACATCCAACGCATTATCTACTCTTCATAAAAAAAAAACGGAATGGATACGAGGGACATATTAATATCCACTTAGTACCAGTCCGGTGCTAAATTATCAATTTAGGAATCTCTTTGAAGATAATCTCCCCTCCCGTATTTATGGGGGATGTTTTTTTGCATTATCTATCTCAAGGTTGAATCATTCGAGCTTCACCTAAATTCAAATACAATGTTTTACTTTTTGCAATTTGTGAAGTCGGCTTAATTTGGAATTAATTTACATTTTAGTTTACATAATAGTCTGAGGTTTTTAGTTTAGGAGGTTCCTTTTCGCAGGTGGCTTTTTTTCTCGTTTCATATGTAACTTATCACTCGTTTTAAATGTGACTTATCACCTGATCCTTAAATACACGGCATAATGATGAAGTTTTCCAGTGTGTTGGTAAACACTTCTCTGTAATGCAACGCGTAAACAGTTTTGTAAGCATGGGGATAATTTCTGGTTGAAGCTTTCTCAACACTGTAATTGGAATGGCGTCAGGGACGATTGCTTTATAGGACATAAGGTTATTGATTAGCTTGGCGACATACTACGCATATATATTGTTCTATAAATAACAATTTTCTTTCTTTCTTTCGTCTTCTGATGTCTTAATGTTGTATACCAAAATTTAATTGCGTGCACTTTCCCCTAAAGACAACAAATTCTAGATCCATAAAAGTGAACATTTTTATCGCTGTGTGTGTGTCTGCTTACATTCTCGTACGAAAAAATACTATCATTTTTTCATCTTGAGACTCGAGAGTTGATATAATGGGTACTGAGATTTGGGAAAATCTTTTTAATTGGGCTCCGGACAGATATAACGCTCTCAAGGGGTCAAAGTTAAAAGATTAGACCTTTGGAAACTTAACTAAACTCTTCCGCCAATTTTGGGTGTAAACACTTGAAATTTATAATGTAGTATACTTGGACATGGATCTAACTTTTTAAATTTCATTTGACCCCCTACAAATAAATGTTAAGGAGTCAAAATTGTGATCAAAGTTAAAAACAACATTGACCTCTGCGGTCTCCACCAAATTACTTAACCAATTTCTGGTCAAAGCATTTGAAAGCTTACATAAATTAGTTTGAAATTTTCCACCCAAACCGATAAAAAGATTGGCTTTTCTCTGAATCAGAGATAAGGCAAGCTTTTTAATTTGTTTGGGTCGAAAATATCAGCTGCCACAGGGGTCGAAGTTTAACGATTTGTCTTGTGCGGTGTCTAGCAAACCGCGCAGCCAATTTTGTGTCTCAATCTTTGAAATTTATACATAACGGGTATTCAGACATGGGTCAAGCTTATTACTCAAGTTTGGCGCAAGGATTTGGCAAATATCAAAGATGAAAGAGTTGTCCTTTACAGATTTTATCGAATTCCTCTGCCAATTTTGGATATAAAGACTTGAAATTTTAGATGTAGGTAACTTGGACATTGGCATAACTTTGTATTTTGATTTGAGACCAAAATAATAAATGTTAAGGGGTTAAAATGTTGGACAACATTAATAAACAAATTAACCGCTGCGGTCTCTGCGAAATTAGTCAGACAGCTTTTTGTCTACGCATTTGAAATGTATCATACAGTGTATTCACATGTGGGGAAAGTTATGAACAGTACATAGAGCCTGAGCAAAACCGAACTGAACTACTAGTTTAATCTTCGATTGTCATTTTTACAATAAGTATTTGATCTAAGCAAATACTGTTTGCTAGGTAGTGAAACAGAGATTTGTTGTTTGAAAGTTTCTCATTCCCTCTCCTTGATTATGGTCTGTTTACCCAGAGTGTAAGAGTCAGATATTAAAACACAACAATCGAAGATCTTTATCGTGAGTGTAGTCCTCTTTTTGCATCTCTTTTGTATAGAAATCTTGCGACGTTATTTTTTTGCGTTGTACAAGCATGGTGATGATGAGTGTAATAGGTAGCTCTACAAATATTATAGGAAAATATGTACTGCACTGATTTAAAATAAGGCGAGAACAAGAGAGCAAAGTGTGTTCCATTGAAGTTGTGCGAATTAAAGCTGTAGCTATTTTATTGGTATAACTAGAGTGTGACAGTTAGGTTGGTTGGTTGTTTTGTTTTACGGCATATCAACCCTTTTCAGGTTATTAAATGCCGAATCTGGTGATTTTAAGAACGAGTTTTTAATATAGTATATTTGTTATTTAAGCCGTATTATATTTAACCCTAACAGGTGCTACCACTCCGTGTCAGAGTGGACCTGGGAGCAATAGCAATTAAAGGGTGGCTCCATACTCCCTAAGGCCTGCAAGCTGGGGCCTCACCATCGGATATAGTTTAAGGCCATATCCAAGGCCGTGACAGTTAGGATAATCAGGTTCATTTGAGGAATTTACACGCGAATAACGGAAATCTGAATTAAGAAAAGAGTCAAAGAGGATGATACCGGTAATTTAAAGACGAATTTATAATATGAATTTAAAAATGTTTTGCATAATATATTATTATTTTAAAACGTTTATGAATGCGTAGAAAACAGCATAAGGAAATTTAATGCACGAAAGATAGATTGGTCAAGAAACATAGATGAGATGAGAGAAAAACTTAATAGCAAAATAAAGAGTTGTATTATCAAGCAGTTTCTAAGAAATTGTAGACAAGTGGAAATAAATAGAGGGAATCTAAGAAACAATGAAGCAAAGAAATAACTAAGAAGAAGTAAAAGTACGAATGTAAGTCAAGAAAAAATGGAATAAAAAATAAAACAAATAAATAAATAGCAGATATTTAATAAAAAGAGGGGGGAGAAAGAACATGTTAAAATAGTCTATGAAGGAATACATTTTACAAAAACTTAATGAAATGAATACACAAGGAAACAGAGTGAGAACTAAATGGTAGAGGGCGTGTAACACAAGGGACAGACAAACAAACACAGAGCAAAAAAGAGATAAGAAGATAGAGACGTTTAATTCTAATAAAATGTACAAACCATCGAGGGGAATCGATGAAATAATAGAGTTTAACCAACGAAAGAAGTTAGTAAAAATGCTACGAAAAGATGAAACGCAAAAGACAGAAAAATGAAGAACGAAGATGACACGATTTCGACTAAACAACGGGAAAAACGCGATAGAGTCCACACAAAGGAGAGAATCGATAAGCAGTTGCACGTGCGTGTGCGTTCTAGCGTGTGTATACGCGTATATCGACCACAGACAAACAAATAAATACGCACGTGCGCTCAATTGTCTGCACGTGTATGAGATAGGGGCTCAGAATGGACCAGGAAATGTCAGTTCGCATTTATTAAATTCAAATCTAGTAGAACTCCAGGATACTTCATTAAACATTATTAACAAAATACAGTACAGTATATGATACACATAATATAATGAAAAACATCTTCAATAACAACGTAAGGCGGGGGAAATATTGACACCAGTGGCCGCATTCCACATAGTAACCTCTGAAAACCGCATTATAGCGCCACGGTAACCGGGGGCTCTACTCCCGCATGAAAACTTATAAAAGCATTATTTTTATTTTTATATTTTTGTTATTTTACTTTAATTGACTGTTTTGCTCACAAGTGTAAGTGTCTACGCTTTCATCTCTCTTTATCTATCGTTCCGTATCTTCTTCTACATATATATTTCTATCAATAGTTGCATATATACTGTTATACAATAATATATTAAGAAGAACAGTTATATACATATTTACATGTCTTCAGATACACTTCAGTTGTAGATATTCCGGCAGGTGGCGGGTTGCATGTCTTACTAGAAGCAGCATAGGCGTGTTGGCTGTTTGGCGGTCGTTGCCGGACTCTCCCGGTATTTGTGATTGATATCTTTATATATCTCACTCACCCGCCTATGTTAATTAGTAGGTGACTCAATATAATCTACATACATACACACAGACAGACACACATATATATGAGTGTTTGGTGAGTGCGTGTAAGTCACTTTGTCTGTGTGCTTGTAAGAGCGTCATTTCTGTATGGTCTCCAAACCGGCTGGGCTGATACTTTTTTTTTAATTTCAAACAGATGTACTATATGTGTATGAAAGTATATTTAGAGAGGTTTGGCATGGGAATGCTTCCGATAAGTATAATAAATCAATCTTTTAAAACCGATTTAATAAGGAACATTTAGATTTTTATCAAATTTATGCCGCTTAATATCACAAGTGAATTAAATACATTGTATCACTGCACAAGTTTAGGCCTTCCACTACCCAACGTATATTTTTTATAAGATAGATGCGCGCTTCACATTAATGTTTCTTGATATTTTGAGAAGGTTTGTTTTGTTTAAAAAACTGTAGTTGTTTGTATGGTAAACTGTAATGAGTAAACGTAATCTCTCTTCACTTGTTTTGTGTTCGTATTAGTCACAATTTTTGTATAGAAAAATGTTAAAACACTATTTTCTCAGTCAGTAATATAAACTTGGGAACTATTTTAGTATTTGATAGCGCGAAATAAGTTGACATCTCGGCGTATATAGCAACATATATCATTAGGTAATAGTTTCGTTATTTTTTTACCGTTTGGAGCCCATGTGTGCTCTAAAATTTGATTGCATTATAGATACTGTTTGTTGGGGCGGTTCACGTCTTTTAAATCAAATTATTGATTACTACATATATCAGTTTAAAATGCATCTATATTCTCTATAAAAGGATGCACAAATTGACATTTGGGCAAGGAAATCCGCACGAATTAAAATAGAATATTTAAGCGTATTTTGCGATTTTGCATTCGTGCTAGCTTAAATGAATACTTTTGCAGTTTTAACAAAAACGTTACCATAATATCAGAGCGTTTCCATTTACACTTAGCATCTACAGAATGGCAATACTATTAATGAGCCTTCTGTGGAATTTCCGATGGCCACATGGATGAAAGAAAATATCAAACATTTTAAAACTATGCGGGTATAATCAATAATAAATTATATAAGGAAAGTGGGAATATTAAAAAATGCTAACATTAAATAATAAAAAATAATTAAAAAGATAAAAAACGCCTCAAATTGATAAGCTGAAATGTATTCCAGTTTACGGTGATTACACTTGCTATACTGACTTTTTATCTAATCAATAAACTCACACGAAAATGCAAAACTATTGGTGAACCCATGTTAAACTAAATTGAATCTCACGATTTTTTTAAAAGAATGTGAGTATAAATACTAAAAAAAAAATAGAAAATCTCAATTTAACCTTCTGTCATATCTATCAACTAATTATTTAGTTTTTAAATGTTTATTTGTCTAAATGTGTTTAAGTTATCATTTCAATATGTTCAGTATACGATATATTAATTACAACTACTTTTATATTTGCACTGGGGCATTGTAACAAATTGCTTATTTTTAAGATAGTATGGGCGTGTTTTTCTGATATCTAAGACTAAGGGAAACTGACCCAGACGAAATAGACTTTGTCCCTGTGTGTTATATTATTCGTATTAGTTCTCGCGTACTATCATCTACTCTCTGGTTTCGTTCTTTTTCAAACATTGGTAAATCGTATATTTTAAACTCTTAAAACATTAAAATTACAATTATTTGAATATTAACCCCCCATTACGTGTATTGTAATCAAGCAAACATATATTGTCCCTGTGTTTTATATTATTTGTATTCCTTCTCACGTACTGTCATCTACTTTCTGACACCGTTCTTTTTCAAACATTGGTAAATCGTATATTTAAAACTCTTGAAACATCAAAATTACAATTATTTGAATATTAACCCCCCATTACGTGTATTTTAATCAAGTAATATATATGTATATATATTAACACACATATATATATATATATATATATATTTACATATATATATGTGGGGGGTATGTTTGTGTGTTTAACTTAATGACTTTTATTAAACAGAATTAATTAATCTAATCCGCCCAAATTCAAATTATATTGAGTAAACAGAACAGGATAAACACAACAATCAAGTTTGCGCCTTATTCATATGAATTGTTTTTATTCCTTTACCATTTCATGATACTTGATTATGTACATAAACAATTGATGAAAACAATTAGCAGCTATCCCAATGTAGCCTTATAGATTATTTCGTAGAATTGTCCAATCCTACAAATTCAATATTCACATCTTTTGAATTAATGATGTATTTGAATGAAAGTGTATATCATTTCATAATGAGAATGTAATTTTAATAAACAAATCAATAACGTTAAAAAAATGGAAAATGCAAAAAACAACTACGCATTCAATAATCCACTTGTATATTATTGTAGCGAAACTTATCTCAGAAATGATTTTTACTTGTAATACTTTTCACTTATTGACTAAGAATAAAAAATAAATATGACTTACATTCTTAGATGTTCCTTTGTCTCGCATTTAAAATAACAATCTCTTACCTACAATGCAGTTCATATGTTTGTTAATTTCTTATTCAAAATCTCTTGAAATTGAGGTTTGAAGAAATACAAAATAATAAACTAATTAAGCCAACATAAAAAAAAAATCTGCTAAAAATCAAATAATTATCCAATCAACATAACATTGCCACTGGTTATAAAGTGATGAATGCCGTTTATAATTGTGTAATTATATATATATATATATATATATATATATATATATATATATATATATATATATATATATATATATATATACATATATACATACATATAATAAGAATTACATTTAAGTTTACCACAATGATCCAAGATAGCAACACTAAAGTAAATTATAAATATTAAAGAAATAATAGTTATAACGTAATCTCAGCCAGATGTAAAAGCTCGATAAAACAAAATAAGCGAAAGAGCTTATAAGAAAGAGCAGTTAATAAAACATGTAAAAAACATTTTGCAAAATAGTTAAAAACATATTTAATATTTTAAAGGACACACTAAATAAATGGATAGTCCTTAATCCACGGAGTTCCGAATAAATATGGTCCTTCTAATCAGAGGGTAGGATTTTGTATAATGCAAGATCGGATTTTGCATGCAAAAGTATTTGATGAAACCGCAAGTAAGTCAAATATCCTACTTGATAAGAATAAGGGAAGCAGAGGAAATAGGATGAATGAAAAAGTGATTGCACGTGAATGGATAGTCTTGTGAAGGGTAACATCCAAAGATGCAGAATCACAGAAAGTTAGTAAAATTTCAATTTGCACAAGTAAAATGAGAGAACCGCGTAATTGGAAGATGATCCAAAGTAATCTAAAAGACATAAATCCGTGGAATAATTCACACATAGGTACAAGGAAATGGGACAGAAAACCAACATATTATTAAAAGAAAGATAAAATGTGCGTAAAAAACGAAATGGAACAAATATACAGTTCAACTGTCGAGACTAGATTAAATGAAAGAAAATTGGCGAAGAAGGTGGAAAGAGAAGGGGGAGACGAAACAAAAGAAAAATGTTGAATGGTGACTGGAATAATTTAAAAATAAAAAAAACAATTTCCAAATGACCCAGACAAGATAATGTTAAAGGAACCAAAATTTGAAGTAAAAATAAGGTAAACGGAAATTTACAAGTTATTACTTAAAAATTGAATTATCAGCAGAAGTTGCTGAAGTACAACCAAATGAAATAAGAAGAAATATAAAATAAATACGTACACATGTAAATACATACATATATCTGAATACATAAAATTACACACACAGACACACACACACACATATATATATATATATATACAATAAACACACACACACATAAAAACACATACATAAATATAAGTAAATAGAAGAATAAAGATATAAAAATAAAAAAAAATAATAGGAAGTGAAGGCTGGTATCTGCAAATTCCGGATAAAGCGAGTAAGTATGTAAGTAAATATCTAAGTAAACAGACATGCAAAATATAAATGTGGAGGTAGATTTATATATTAATAGATAAGAATATTTGAACGCTAAAACGTAAATTACAGATAAAAAACCGGCCAAACAAGGAAAACAATTAAAGTTGTAAAATATTAAGAAAGCATGTAGAGAAAACGATTAAGTTATAGAACAGAATCTATATCTGAAAGGTTAAATTAAATGCTATCTAATTTAAAATTTATTATAATTGAATTTGTACTTATGGATCAAAATTAATACATTAAGAGATCAGTTCGTTTTTAGAGGTTATTATATTGCTACTTTGAGGGGAAGAAAGTATAGTTATTGCTTCGGTTGTGCAGATGCGACATGGCATAGAGCCTGTAATATAAGACTTAACCTATTTTAGGATGCCCCATTTTATTGAGAATGGTGCATTATTAGGATTAAGTTTTATTTAATTAACGTGGTTAGAGAAGTTCCTTGGTTATTATAAGTTGCTAAAAGAAATATGTGGTTTGATATTTTTTCTTAATTAATGTTGAAGTAGAGCTAATATATGTATGTACTTTATTAAAAGGTCGAGGGCTGAAATTAATATTAATTTTCTGATTTGCATTAGAGAAATAGTTTGAAGTTTGTTCATTCTGCTCAACAACGGGCGGAACAATGATCGTACGAGGACTGTTTTGGAGTGGATAATGAGTGTGGTTAGTGCTAGGATGGCTATTAGGAGAAACATTATTATTATTATTATTTTGATTATTATTATTATTATTATTATTATTATTATTATTATTATTATTATTATTATTATTATTATTATTACTATTATTGCTGTTTGTATGATTAAAGATGTTCGTGTGATTAGTAACTATATCAGATGAAGGATAGGAAGGGGAAAAACTAGAAGACAAAATATTAGTGTCTCTTATGGGAGGATTGCGTGGGAACTCAGTAATTGTGCATGAATATATAACCTCTTTATGGATGCAATCATTATTGAGTGGGCATAGATGTGTGCTATTACAAATACAGTTAGGTTTGCGTTTAATTGGGACAGGGATTTTTTGGGCTGGTTTAATTTTTTTGTTATTTGATGTTAAGCTTATTTGTGCTAAATTAGGCATGAATGGATAAGAAATCATGATTGAGTTTTAATTGAAAATAGAACACTATCTGTGTGGGTATCTGAAAGAGTTTTGTACAATGTTGAAGAATTCCTTAGGTATATTAGTTTTGACATTTGCGCTAAATGGAGGATTAAACAAAACGTTTTTCTTTCCATAATGCGACTCGGTAGGTTAGCAGTATTACGATTAGAATTTTGGTTAGGATTATAAATGTATTAATGGTTCACTGCAATTGATAGCGGCAGATCTTGCTTTTTTAAATGTTTTTTGTGAGCCATATTGTGTGTGATAACAGATATAAGGCTGTCAGCTGGAGGAGCATAATTGTTGTACTTAATCTTTTCATTGTGTCCTGAGTTCCTTAAGGCATTATTGAAGTAAGTAGCATTTTGATTAAAAGTATTTTTTTGGTCGGAAGAAAGAGTATAAATTCTTCTAGAAACCGATGGTACTATAGATTTTATAATTGAGTTGGGGTGGTTAGAAGACGTATGGACATATAAAAACGTAAGTTTCGGTCTGCGATAGGGGCTATGAGTTTCGGTGCTAAGATTAAGTGTAATGTCTAGAAAATTGGAAGCCTTGTTTTTCCGTTCGTTAGAAAGGCCAATGCTATAAAGAAGTTATGTAATGTTTTAATTGTTATGTTGTACTCTCTTGGCCTGGCTGTTGTAGTTAAAAGGGCATCGTCTCTATAAAGGTCCCCCCTTGGATATATATTTAAAGTGGCATTTAAGTTCTCTCACTAAGAAGAGCCCCACTAAATCCGTAACTTTTGCAGAGTCAGAAAGACCCATGACGATGTCAAAATTATTAGGGGTCTCCTTTCTAGTCCAAAACTTATTGTTAAATTGTATAAGGGGCTTTCTCGCTAGGAGAATTAATTCAATTTCTTTATTAGTTTAGTCAAATTTTCTTTAAGAAAAGAGTATATATATTTAAAGTATCGTAGAAATTGATTGATAATAATTTTAGATGTCAAAGGTTACGAAGTTAAGGAGGTTTTTATTTTAAAGGGAGACAAAACAATTAATTACGGAATCTGAATTCAGCCAAAAAGAGAAATTAACTTTTTCTTCAATGAGAGGGATGATTTCATCTAAGATGTTTTGCTTACAGCACCTAAGTCAGATTTAGATGGGCAGATTAATCTGATGGAGGGTTGTCATAAATATTAGGTTTATGATCCTTGAGGATAAGTTTAGCTGTACCCGGATAAATTTATTCAGTGAAGTTATGAATGCTCATAGAAGTCAGTAAATGTTTAGCCTCAGAATTTATAGTATCTAAAGTCCTACGAGTGACTATTTTATAACATTTATTAAGTTCGTTATACAAAAGCATTTCATATGTAGGATAGTAAAGTTTATGCTAATGTTTAGTCTTATCAGCATGGGCGAGTATATACATATTATTTTTAATTTCATCGGAAAAATTATTTATTTTTCGAGTAATCGGATTATAATGGTTTTTGTACCTTAAATTTAATTTTTTTGACTAAATTTTACATGAAATTCTAAAACTCCTAAAGGTAAGGGTTGTATCTGGGGTGGGTACTGAGTTTTAATGCGTAAAATTTGGCAGAAATTCTTTCAATTTTCTTTTGGTCTCTATGTGAGCTTATAGAGGGCTCATTTGTTAAGATTTCTGGGTGAAGTTGGTTTTCAGAAGAAATATGCACTTTAAGTTTATTGTTGATGTTAAAGTCATGGTGATTAGCCTTCCACCTCATATTTTTAGGAAAGTGTTCAAAGCTAGCACAAATTTGTGGATATATTCTTGTTGAGTAGGAATAGGGATATGTTTGGAAGACAGAGGAAGGTATTACCTTTTCAAACATATCTGGAGAGAATGGAAAATCTCAACTAGGCAGGAGCTTATAATAAAATAAGGATTACAGTTACCTTTACCAAAATGATAAAAAATGTCAAAACAAAAGTAAATTATAGATATTAAAGAATTAATAGTTATAAAGTAATCCACACCGTATGTAAAAACTCGGTAAAACAAAATAGGAGACAGAGCTTATAATAAGAATAAGTAGTTAATAAAGCATGTTAAAAACACTTTGAAAAAGAGTTAAAACATATTCAATTTTAAAAAGGAAACACTAACTAAATGGATAGTCCTACATCCGCGGAGTTTCGAACCGAACAACATATATTGCAATGTAGGAATGTGAAGATTAAAAAGTAAAATAAACAAACAAACAGAAAAAAAACAGTTGCGCACGTATTAGATTTTAAGTGTAAAATCCGAATTTTGAATGTGTTTATATTTCATCCATTGTATGTTGAAACGTTTAATTAATTTAATATATTATTAATAATTATTCTTTCAGATTCGCAAACAAATATATATATATATATATATATATATCTTCATTATTTTTACGAAAAACAATACTACTAAACATGAAGTAATTTTCCTTTCGTTAACGCAATATGACTAATATACCATTATATAGGAAATGCGTTCAAGAATCGATACGAAAAAATACAAAAATCAATAAATAATTGCTAATTTTCTAAGAAAACACGATAATTTCTTTCGGCAAATTTTCGTTACGTAAATTCTAAACAAGTTGTTTGTATTTGAAAATGGTTGTTATTTTCCCCTTTTTTCCTTTTTGCTGTGACTTGTGCTTCATCTAGTATAAAGTGTGTGGGACTTGCGTCTACCACACCCTCTCGTCTAGAAAAAAACATGGTTATGATTGCAAAGCCAGAATCAAGACGACAAATCTTAATACTCGAGGCAGGAGCTGTCTCCAAACCAAATACGGCGCCTAGCACTCCCAAAATGGTAACTCATCTGATACTCGCCAGCCTCATCGTTGCGTAACTTCGGGGTTATGTTGGCAGCAAATATATATCGCTTATGAAAAAGAAAATTAAAACTTTATAAAGTTAATTATCTGTTGAAGCGGCAACACAAACCTTAAAAATGCATGGTCATTTACAGGATTAAATGACTTCATTTATTCATGGGAAGACTACCGTGGTTACTTCCAAACTAATATTAAAATTTGCAGTTTTTAATTTCGATCGGTTAAATTATACAGTAAGATAAATTATGGAATTATTTGAAATACAGGTCTTATAATACTTTTACATATTCTTATACCAAAGTTTACTACATCTTAAGTAAAATAAAAAGTAACTGATTCATAAACCTTAGAATAATATGTAACTTTTGATTTATCGAGACAAAACATGGCGGTGATTGGTGTTTTTTTTTTAAATAAAACATTTTAAATTCAATTAAGAATAGTAGAAAAGGTGTTATTTTATTCTGCTTTTCATATTATAAAAATCATGCTTTGATCTTTTCGAGAAAACAATTGCTCAAGAATGATAGATTTTAATAGAATTTAATTCGTTTAAAATTAATGCACACACTGCTTTCTCTACCATTCCTTGGGTGTGGCTAAAATAGTTCAAATAAACTGTTTGAAACCAACTCACCATGTAGAAAAAATAGATGTGATCAAAACTAATTTTAAATCTAGAGAAGTAAAATTGTTTCATTGAAAAACGCGAGAATCAGAACAAATATATTTAGAAACTGAAGCGTAAAATGACAACGTAAATATCAACTTGGAACGAAATTATGTGCAAGAAAACTAGTTAAATCTAAAGCTACCAAATCACAAAAGAATACAAACGAGATCGTAAAATATCAACGAAAACGTATATTTAAAAACTAATGGATGAGAAACAAACTATATGAGAAATTAAACCTGACAATTCTGACGATAAATATCTTATGAAGATCGAAAATTCACACAATTAAAAACATAAATAGTAGCTTTCAGACAAATGTTTTAATATCACACATGAAAAAAACATCAAATATAAATTTTTAAGTTAGTTGTGGCATGAAGTTCGAAAAAGAATCATACATTATATAGACATCTTAGAGTCATGAAAATATGATATGCTCCTCTAAACGACCTGCGTAATTAAGAAAATTCGATTCTAAATGAAACTTCAGATGTTGACAAATAGACTGCATCTCTGATATAGATGCAGTGAAACATCTCAAAATGATTTTTACCGGACACTAATGTTAGCTAAATTAATGCTGGTAATCAATTGTTTTCTAAACAAGACTTTTGAGTCTTGTCAGAGATAAAATAGATTACATTAGTTTGTGTAGATAGAATCTTACCCAAAGTTGATTGATTGCCATTGCTAGTTGTTTTGGACAACGGTCAAAAGACGAGATTGATTTCCCAGCAATATCACAACTCACCCCTTAAAAACCGAGAAAATCAATTAACAAGGTATGAAACAAAAATAAGAGAACATAATAATTGCAATGACGCCTTCAAAACCATAGCTCGAAAATAACCGAAGAGAAATAAGAAATGAATAAACATTAAAAAATATTGCCGTATCATATTGTGTTGTTGTTGTACACTCAAGAAACAATGATGTTTATTCTCATGACCCTTCCTAATGAACATTACGTTGTTTAGAAGTTATATTTCGACGAAGGCGACAAAAAGTTTATAGTAAGAAAACATAATGTCTCGTTCTCGTATTTACACAAAAGAAACATGGCTTATTAAGAAAAGTAAAGTACACAAATGATTGTCTACCATTTTTTTTGTAAAAAACTAAAAAAAATAAAATGAACAACAAAAAAACAAAACAAATGCGTATTAGAATATTTATCTAACTAGAGACAATTAACGTAAGTTTAAAAATCCGAAGTTGTTCGAAATTACTTGGGACTATTTATGTACGTTTGGCATCGTTCCAAAATATTATCAGCTAAAATACTCCCAAATTTGCAAATAGTTTTTTTTATATATTGAACATTAAGAGTAGCACGAACGGAAGTACATAATATTGACGGTATGCGATAGTACGAGTGACTGAAATAAATATCGCTTAGTCGTGTTATGAAATGCTATCTAGTTAGAATAAGCGAGTCCAACTATGAACGATGGTAGATATGCATCACTATATCAATGTTTCTTTTTCTTACATTTGAATGTCTAATATATATATATATATATATATATATATATATATATATATATATATATATATATATATATATTAATGTCCTCGGGATAACTTCTCATTTATATGTCCTCATTATTTTATACATAGTACTGACTGTTTTATTTTATTCTTCGTGTTTATATTTTTTTTACAAAACATGGACAATCACGATAAAAACAGAAAACGCTCATGTCCAATTTCACACAAGTGAATAGAAACCAAATGTATCCGAACATTGCGGATCACAATTCATATTTGTAGTTTTTATAATCAAATTTTAGTTTCCTTACAGGTTTTTAAGTTGGTTTTGACCACTGTTGTTTGCTCCAATTCTTGAAGAACGTTTTATTTACAGTTAATATATACACACACAGACATAGAAACATACACATAAATAAAGCACAAACACCCACATACACATACACACACACACATATATATATATATATATACACACACATACACACACCCACACACACACACACACACATATATATGTATATATATATATATAGTAAAAAAATAATATATATATATATATATATATATATATATATATATATATATATATAAAGATAATGCGTGTTTTCTTCATGTATTACTGGCAAAAAAATATGCACGCCTATAAAAAGACCGTATCAATGCGCAATACGTGACATTAAAATGGCAGGATGTATAAACAAAAGCAGACACGAAGAAAATATTTGATTCTCGTAGTAATCAATGCTATTTACAATCCCAGCACGGAGTAAAAATTAAATTACCAAAATTAGGAGCTTTCTACCCTAACATGTAAACACCAATTTTCAATCAGAAACACATTTGGTCTGGAGTATAATTGAAAACTAATGTATTGTCCTGCATTATAACGAAGGATGATAAACTGACTTATATATTGATATAATTATATAATGAGACAGTTTGTTGTTCTAAGGTATTACTTTAAAACATATCCGAACAGAAGGAAGATACAATTTACAATAAAAAGCATTGACGTAACTTGGCATACAACAAAACTGACAATCAAACAAAAAAAAACCCCGTTATACTCAAAATATGAATGGCATTAAGGATTGCAGGCTGACAATAATAAGGAAACATTTGATTTTCCCAAACAAGCATGTGCAACTAAAGGATAAACAAACATTAAATACAAATATAATTGGAAGCAACATAATATTTCTACAGCGCCAGAGAGAATCGTACTTCAACTTCGCCTAGTAGAAAGAATTCATTCAAAATGCTTCTTTGTGAGGTACAGAAACCCCACAATAGTTTTATTTTCATACGGAAAGTTTGTTTGTTACCCGTAAAATAAGATATTTAATCTATAAATATTCCAAAATCATAGAAGCCTTAACCACAAATATCGCAGAAGAGAACGAATATATCCTTGCTACCCACCTGGATGAAATCCTTGTGATGCGCTAAAAAAGCTTTTCCGAAATAGACTGGCATCAATTCCAAATACATATTGCATTTTCTCGATTTAAATCACACATGACAGATTGATATTTATTCTTGCTAACTTGTTCTAGTTAGTAATACAGCTTTATCATTATCATATACATCAATATATTTTTGCTTATAAATTTTTTAAAACATTTTTGTTTATGTTATTTATATACGCGCGTACAGAATACCACATTCTGAGGAAACACCATTAACGGATACTTTAATTGTGTATATAATTCTCCAGTATACCGTTCGTTGAAGACTGTGAAAAATAAGTAATAGAGTCACGAACAATGTCAAAGAATGGATCCTTATATGGTAACTTATGACGATACCGTCCACTTTATATACGACAGATAAGATACAGCAACATTATAGGGGGAAGACGGATACCAGAAACGTATTCGAAATGATCATTTAAAGATTGTCTAAAAAGTTGTGGTTGGGTCATTTTTATTCTAGTTGTTAATCTCTGATAGGAATTACGTTAATACTGACCATTATTCCTATTTCCATATTAAATGAAAATTTTTTTATAGAAATCATATTTTAACTTTTTCATTTCTTTTTATTTATTTTTCGCTTACATACTCCGCTGGTATTCATCATCCTTTGATTTTTTTGCTCCGTATCCTCCGGGTTGTCAAAGTATTTTATGCAAATTTATATCGATACATCATTAGAAAGATTGTAAATATTTATTTTGATTCAAAAGTCTTTTGAATTTTTTTTTTATATTCTAAAATAAATTATTTGGAATTGATAATGGTTTTTGTTACTCGCCTTTTTATTACTGTTTGGTATATTTTATGGTCATGAAAACATAAAGGCTAAGCTTCTGATTAAAGCGTGTTATGTATTTCTGTAATGTTATGCATATGTGTGAAAAACGCGGCCACATCCATTTACCCAAGAAGGTTATGCAGTGGCATATGAATGAATCGAATAATATCAAGATGAATATCAGTTATTCTCCAATGCATGCTCCAATGCATAGATATTCTATTAATTGGTAACTCGCTAAGATAAAATATACAAACGTTTTATATTGGTATCCGAACAAATAATAGAACTAAGTTTTAGTTTATATAGTTGAATTTATATCAGTTAAGCGTACTTTCTATGCTTATAAGTTGGACATTTTTATGTAAATGGGGGCGAATTTAGACATTATATTGTATATCTTCAATAAGCTTTAAAATATGGTTGAATCGCATTATATATATATATATATATATAAGTATCTATACATATATATATATATTTATACATATTCATATATATATATATATATATATATATATATATATATATATATATATATATATATATATATATATGAATATAGAGAGCGCTCGAGAGAGAGAGAACCAGAGTGAAAGTTGTGATCAATGACATTTTATACGAAAGTATATTTGGTACTTTCAAGTTTACGGATAAAATGAATAACGTGTTTATGTATTAAATGATTGTTCACATGTAAAGTATTATGACGAAGAAAGAGGAAACTGTTTTAAAATTTTGTCTGTTTGTTCACTTTACAGAACTATGCTATTTTGAAAATTAAAATGTTAAGACAATTAATGTGATGGGTTTGATTTAATTTTTAAAGTGAAAGTACAAAGAAATCAAGTTTTTAATTTTTTTTTCTAATTAATATCGTCTAAATTTTCAGTAGGCTCCTGATACTGCAGAAGTAGTATAATTTTGCATGCACATTTATATACTATCAACTTGTTCCTAGCTGTTTTTTTTCTATTTTCATATGTTTTTGCTCTCTATTTTATTTTATTTGGTTGAATTAGTGGTATTTTTTGTGTTTGATTTCTTATTAAAATTTCATATTTAATTTTATATTATCTTTATTTATCTTTGATTAACATTTTTAGTAGTATTTCCAGTTTTTCACGCTATGAATTTATCCTTTCTTTATCGCTCTTTTGGTAGAGAGCATAAACTATATGTTCTCTCATCATATATGCTAAAAAGAAAACAAATGCAGAAATAAGCAACCAGGAGACAAACGACGTACGATTTAACATGTTTACATTAGGAAAGCGAGCGGCAGTACGCTCTTAGTTTGTGAATCCCTAACCAGGAAATAATTTATGACTCTGGAAGAATACCCGTGTTAATTAATACCAATTGCGTTTCTCTCACAGCTAGAATAATCCGAGCGGGGTCTAATGGGATTAATGGATATAAATGACGATGAGAGCGGTATTCGTTTAGTAAAAATATTTATGATACAACGCATAAATGTGATGAGAGAAACAATATTATATATGAGTGGATACCAATTGTTTAAGATTTTTTTATAAAATAGGAGTTTGTGGCAGAGGGCAACGAGTAATTCCTGGATAGCTCTAAAGCCTGTACTATTTGTACTAAACTGGCATATCTCCTTGTCTCAAAACAATTCCAATACGTTGCAATGAACCTATATATATATATATATATATATATATATATATATATATATATATATATATATAGGGAGAGAGAGAGAGACAGAGAGAGAGAGACAGAGAGGGGGGAGAGAGAGCGAGACCGGCGCAGAAATTAGGAAATACTCTAACAATTCTGCCACATGTGGTTGCGGAGAGTGCAGAACAGATGTTTGAAAACTTAAAATTATCTTATTTCTACCATTATTTTTGACAATTTTGTTTATACATTGCTCTATATACAATAGAATATTGCACACCGCATCTCTTTCTCTCTCTCTTTCTCTCTCTCTATGTATATATGTATGTATTATTTTTATTATTATTATTATTATTATTATTATTATTATTATTATTTTATTATTATTATTATTATTATTATTATTATTATTATTATTATTATTATTATCATTATTATTTAAAAATTAACGCTTCCAATATCGTGTTTTATTCTTAGAAATGAATTAGCATCTATTCTGCTTCTTTTATTCGTATTACTATCTACTGTTTTTCCCTAAAAGTTTTCCGTCGTAAAATAATTGTAGATGATCGCTTTTTTCTCCAAAAAATATAGTCAGTCACACCCGACATTGCAATTAAAATTCAATGTTAAAATGAAATTTCCCTGAAATACGTCTACGAAATACTTAGGAACTCTATCCAATCATCGGTGGATAAGGAGGTCTTTCGATCTCCGTGAAGTAAATAAAGGGTTCCGTCTGAAATTCAGTCAAAATTTCTGAGTTGACTTTGACAGAAACATTCCTGGCGTCGAAGAGAATTGGAGGTTACTTCAACGGAAACGTTGTGAACATGACGCTCAGTATGTAAACTATAGTTAGAAGAATTTAACTAATACGACCAACCAATCTTTATCGCAATACAACGTGGTTTGTCAATAAAAATGCGTGAAAATTAAAGACATTTGGAAACTGAAGCGTAAAGTTCTGACGGAAACTGCTACATTTATTGAGATAAAACAAATAGAAGAAATATACCTTTTCAAGGAAAAGCTGTAAAAACACAACAGAAACAAACTAAATCCTGTAATATTTTAAAAGTGAAGTGTGAGAAAAAAAACTATATATATATATATATATATATATATATATATATAGTTTTATATATATATATATATATATATATATATATATATAGGTGAGAATGTGTGTGAATAAAGACAATTTTCAACATATATGCTGACATTTTTTTACTACATACTGAAATTTGGTATATAGGGTATTCAGGCATATGAAAACGTTTTAATATGTTTACATCTGAAGAAAAGGGCTGCTATGTGGTCAATTTTTTTAAATGGTATTTTTATAATTAATGGTACTATTTTTATTTAATGGTACTTTGGTCGCATTTTTAGCTGTTTGTCAATTTTTTAACGACTGCGCGAGCGCGCATAGTTTACATGACAGCCTTCTTATCTTAAGAATTTTCAGGTTTGAAAACATTGTCTAAAAGTCGTACCAAGCTGACCAAATGGGTATCGTAGTTGCCTCACTGTATTTAAGTTTTAGTTTATTCTGAGCTCGAATATTTTCTTTTATTACAGGTGGAAAGATAAGATTGTTGCCCTAAATAGGGCAACAATAACTTTTTTAAAGACTTTCATTGAAACAATAAATTCAGTTAAGTTGATTATGTAGTAAAACTTACATCTATTCAAGGAAGCTGCCTCCAGTCTAAGTCAGAGCCTCGATACATCATTGGAACTTGGACTATACCTTTCCACAAGCGTTGGCCGAAGGTCGGGGAATACGAGGGAATAATCAGCGGATGGATGCGATCAGGCTAGTGTTGGTGTCGTGGGAGGTCATGTTAGAAAGGTTCTCGACATATAATCACACGAAGTAGTCCACCGGGTTAAGGACGCGGGTGGCAGTGAGAAGAAGGGTACACATTGTAGCACTCTTTCTAAAGCCAAACGTGGGTGTAATTAGATATGTGAACCGGAATCGAATGTGTTGCCGCACCCAGAGTCTACTAGAGGCCACTTAATTGCACCAGAGGATCACTTTTCTCTTCATCAACCCCAGATACACTTTGGTGTAAGTTTCAAACCGACTTCAAAGAGGTGAGATTGCATGATGTGGCCTTTAGATGGAACCACAGCAAAGACGATGGCCGTGGGCGGACATTTCATTGATCTTTGTCACACAGGCGTAAAACCGTCCGGATTTTAATTTTGATGGTGCTGGGATTGGGCCTGTTGTCATAGATTGGATCGGTTTGAGCCTGCGTTGTACAGCGGCACAATTCCGATCACACTCATTATGATTGTGTGCTTTTCAGACACGATAAAAGGCATCTGTCCCTATCTGAATTTGTACACACCTTATTAACCAGTAGATTGTCTCCAACAAAAAAAGAAAAAAAAACTTGTTTTCATCAAACGGTAATAGAATCATGTCATCTTTTCTAGAGCGATAATTTTATCGTTCTGCCCGGTACAAGACGTGAATATTCCAGAAAATACAACAAACAATATACATAAGGCTCACCTGCACATGTCTCGGTAGTTTTCTTACTTCGTTTTTTTAAAATAGATTTAATTTAATTTAATGTTGTGTTTAATACCCACAGCATTTCTGCTTATTACTTAACTGATAAATATGCTTCCCCATATCTCACCATTTAGAATATGTTTTTCCCCATTTCGTTTTCTGTTTTTTTCTCCTTTTGTTAAATAACAGTAGATTTTTTTTAATGGGCGATTTTACAGATTACGATGACAAGAAAATTCTGAATAGTGAAACAACTGTTGATTATTTTTGATCCTGTACAACGTCGAGTCTCTTTGCTAAGCTCACATAAAATAATATTTCAGAATAAAACATCCAGAATTGATAAGAATTAGATTCCAAATTGAAATTTGCAGCGCTTATAAAATAATAATTTAGAAAGCAATGCGACAAGTTGAAATGCCATTACATTATGAATAGTAAATATCGAGCAGATATTTTAATCTTATCTGAAAAAATTCATTTGGAAATATATCTTAAATTTAATTGTGAAAGAAAGTTCGAAAAACATGTAAATTATATTGAAAGTTTTGACTCTTAAAACATATGAAATTAGTATAATTCGATTAAACACAGAACGCCATAGAGCGACGAACCGACCTAGCCTCTCATATAAAAGCGATGACGCATCTAAAAATGTTTTTCAAGCGAACTGTAATGTTAACTAAATTAACGTTTAGAATCAATTGTTCAATCAACAAGACTTTTAGATATTGCCAGAGAAAAAATGGATTGCACAATTTTATGTGAAATAAAATCTTACAAACAATGGATTTGTTGTTATTCACAGTTATTTTGGACCTCGATCAAATCTCGGGATTGATTTCCTTGCGATATCACAAATTATCTCTAAAATAAAAAAGAAAACAGAAAATCAATAAACAGCACAGGAAACAAAAACAACACAAGGGAACATACTAATATAAATGACGCTTTCAAAATCACAGCCTGAAAATAATTGAAGGAAAAAGCCATCTATGTATATATCGCCAATCTATAAAAGTGGAAGTGTCTGTCTGTCTGCCTGTGTATGTGCCTGTGTGTCTGTCTCTGTACAGTTGCCTACAAAATAATTATGTTAATTCTTAATCTACAGATTCAAAATTAGAGCTACAGGGTATGGAGATTTGCGAGAATCTTTGTAATCGCATTTCGGTCAGAAATTCGGATGTTAAGGTGGCAAAGTTCAACGATTTGTCCTTTGAAACTCCTACAAAACTCCTACAACAATTTTGGGTATAAACACTTGAAATTTTAGATGTAGATTCCTTGGGCATGTCCCTAACATGAAAACGTTAGTTGATCCTAATAAGGGGACATAATAGGGGATAAATTTTAAAAGAAATGGACCTCTGCTGGTTCTACCAAATTACTCAGACATTTTCTGGTCTAAACATTTGAATTCTTTATAAAGGGTATACAGAGATAGGGCAAGCTTTTTAATCGGTTTGGGTGGAATATTTGAGCTATTAATATATAAATGTGTGTATGTATTTTTGTATGTCTGCCTAAAACTATCACAAGATCAGTATCGTTTGGAAGCCGACCATTTAGAAAACAAATACCGAAATATTTGCTAAAAACATTAACTTCACCCTCAACTGGGCACTTTTAACCCGGGAGGGGTCGCTTTTTTCGCCGATATTTTCGAAAGTCAGCCCCTCTCTTCAATTGTCTAGCTTAATTTCAACCTACGTCACTTCCGGTTTGGCGGTGGTCTGAAGAGCAAATACGTAACGTTTTTCCCGCTCTTTTCATCCTTACTACTACTGTTTTATTTTTTGCTCAACATACACCTCCAAACACCCGGGACACCTGGCTGAAATGCTAATCTCTCTTTCTCTTTCTCTCTCTCTATCTCTCTCTTTATATATATATATATATATATATATATGTATATATATATATATATATATATATACACGTTGTTACGTTTAATGCATCTAAAACCAAGCTTTTATCTTTATATCATCAACGCTCTGATTCTTATCTGGCATAAATTGAAATTAATGACTCTCATCATGGGTGGTCCTCATGTTTTGACAAGCTTATGGTCTTGCCCTTTACTCCTGATCTAAAATGGTACACGTACATTAAATCTGCTGTCAAGACCGCTGGAAAAATAATGAATCTTCTATCGATCTAGTAGATATCTCACTGCTGATGCAATTCTCTATTTATATAAGAGCCAGGTACGTTCAAGTATGGAGTGCTGTTGCCATATCTCGGCAGGAGATGCTAAAAAGGACATCCTGCCGTGATAGAGTTCAAAACAGATTTCGTAGCCTCATATGGGATGTCATTTTCTCTTCCCTGCAACGTCTTTCTCACAGAAGAGGTGTTGCGAGTCTGTCTCTGCTTTATCGTTTTTTTCATGGCAAGTGCTCGACTGGTCCCCCCTCGCCAATCTTTTACAAGAAACACCCGTCTAGCAGAAAACTCAATAATTTCCCCCACTTTTTTCTGTGTCTAAAACTAAACGTAGATTCCATGAACAAAGATTCTTTCTTAGAACAGCACGCCTGTGGAATTGACTTCCGCTTTCATGCTTTCCAGCTGACTAGAAGTCTAACGTACACAAGTTTTTGATTAGCCGTTTCATATAAGTAAACAAAATTACCGAATTTTCATTATTAATGATTACTATATTGCCCATTTCTTTACTATAAACCGTTTAACCCCGATCCTCGAGTGGTCTCTTGGACTTGATAACTGGAAATGCCTATGTAAAATGCACATGTGAAATAGCATAGTACTTTGCTGTCTTAATCGCTTGATATATTTATTCTCATGTCGCTTAAGGATGAACATTACTTTGTAATTTATAATCGGAAGAAAGCAGAAAAAAAAACGTTTCAGTAAGGAAGTGTTATTGAATACGACAATTATGCCGCGATATCGTCTTGCATATAGATGAATCGTGTTTTTCCAACCTTCTGGTGAAAAGTCTAATGCAAAAATGAGTCTGCACAAAAAAAAACCAAAATATAAAATGGCAATTAGTATTAGACATTTTATATAATCAGATTATTCAAATACTAGCTTAAAATCAAAAGTTGTTCAGAATTACCTAAGAATAGTGGTGTATATTTAGTCTCGTTATCAAATACTATATGCTCTGAAGACATTTTAAATACTTTATGTATTTAATAATCAGTGGCGTGAAGGAAAGTACTTGGCATTGATTTGATGGGATATTGTCTACAGACAGTACGACTGCTTAAAAAAATCTCGCTTAAGTCATAGTCGGAAGGAATATTTAGTACAAACATGGTGGCTCAACACTTCATAGGTATTCTTATATAAAGGCTCCTCTTTATTTTTTTTTATTCGAGAATGAGGCAATAGTTTACACAAATATATAATAAACTTAGACTCATGAGGTATCATTACAATTTCCGCGCGCTTTAGTTTCTCATCAGTTTTTTCATAGTTCGACGACTTCTTTTTGTTTCAATGTAAGATTATTTTATAAAACATATTAATTTAATTTAATATACATTCATACACACTACATATATATGTGTATGTATATTAATACACACATGTATATATATATATATATATATGAACAAATGATTAATAAAACATGTTAAAACATCTTGAAAAAGAGTTAAACATATTTAATGTATATATATATATATATATATATATATATATAAATTATTTTTGCTATATTTTTATTGCTAAACAAATATGTACAGGTAGAAGAAAGTAGTAACAATGTAGAGTATAGGGTGTTTATGTAATGACATATTAACAAAAAGAGATAAACGAACAAAAAAGATGTTATCGTTGAAATCTTTAATTATATTTAAAACCATTTGAGCACAGTAAAAGAATACATATTAATACGATTTTCCACGTGCATACATAAAGATAAACGGAAAATATAATTCAACCTAAACTATAATTGAAAACTAATACATTGTTCCGCATCGCCATGCTGGTTATTAGTGTGATCCCACGCACATCAGAAAAATGCATTCGGGTCAAAATGCCTTCGTATAACATAAAAAATAACTCACAGTTGTTTCTTTTCTTTCAGACGGAAGCTAATATACTATCCTTAAAATTACGTTCCAATTCCACATTCAGAATTATATCGTAGAAGCCTGATCTAGAAATGCCGCGGATAAGATCGAATATACCCTTTCATCCTTTCATGGTAAATAGCTTTATGATGTGTTTATAAAATATGTTCGGGAACGAATTGCCAGATAATAGACCACTAGATGGAAACAATGTTTGAACGATCCCTCTGTTTCTCCCGGAGATCATAAGCCCTTCCAACCATATACGCCAGATGTCAAGTTTCTTAAGTGACCATAAAATGTACAACCACATTCTTCTCAAATTGTTGCATATTGTCTACTAGTATTCTAAAACTAAATATTTATATCTTTTTTTTACACGGTGGTCACCACTTATCAAGTCCCGGAGGCCACTCAGGGATAAGGGTTATTGCAAGTACAGTACGTTAGTGCCTTGATTTAATGAAGTGTTTACTAAGGGGGCGGTTCATCAGGAATTTGTTTACGTTGGACTTTAAGACAGTCAGGTTGTAGTCAGGTGGGAAGCAGACAGACGGAACAGAGTTCCACAGGCGTTCAGTTCTAAGAAAGAAGCTTTGTTCATGGAATCTACGTTTTGATTTAAGCACAGATAAAGTGTGGGGAAAGTGTTTGACAATAAATTGAAATTAATATTTTTTTATTTTAAATTAAATAACAAATTATTATTTTTTTCAAATCATTGCACTTAACTCTTCCAATGCAAAAAATCGATTAATAAATGAACATATCTAAATACATACGTATTCTTTGTATAGTAAAATTATCGTACGCATTTAACATTTAAAAATATATATTAAGAATTTGTATCATGTTATTTGTCTTATTAATCAATCTATTAAAGAAAGCATATACAGAATAAAAAAGATTTTCGGCAATTAAAGTAGGTTCTACATGGCCAAGTTGAAAATATACAATATCAAAGTTTGAAAATTAACGGTTAGATTAAAATTCCGTAACAAAATATTTTATATAAATAAATTATATGTAAATATTTATTGCATATTTCAGAAATCACTTATATATTTTCGGCAATTAAAGTAGGTTCTACATGCCCAAGTTGAAAATATACAATATCAAAGTTTGAACATTAACGGTTAGATTAAAATTCCGTAACAAAATATTTTATATAAATAAATTATATGTAAATATTTATTGCATATTTCAGAAATCACTTATGTATTTTCGGCAATTAAAGTAGGTTCTACATGCCCAAGTTGAAAATATACAATATCAAAGTTTGAACATTAACGGTTAGATTAAAATTCCGTAAACAAAATATTTTATATAAATAAATTATATGTAAATATTTATTGCATATTTCAGAATTCACTTATATATTTAATATAAAATTTTAGCGTATTTTACCGCCATCTCTCTAATAGAAATATAAATTTACACTAGATTAAAAATATTCTTATTATTATGATTATTTCTAGCAAGGGGAAGCCCGGCTTTGATCGGTTGTAAAGTACGCTTAAATATGATATTTTCCTTTGTCCAGACTTCGTATATTTTATTATAGAGTAGTGATTTCAATTGTAAAAATATAAAGTGCCATCAGCTGAAATCGATACCGTAAACCGGTAAAGACCCATTAACTAACGCACCTAAAAAAATCAAATCATTTGTGGATATTAGCACCGGTCTGTGACATTTAATTTCGGGGAAGATCGATTTGAATATACGGAGAGGGAGAGGGACGTATGGAATTTGATATATTAGACTAGCGAGGAGGGAGCGTCCGGCTTTGGGCGAGCGTAAAATACGCTATGACATGTTATTTGGATTTGTTCAGATTTCGTATAAAATATTAAAGAACCCTGATTTCAAAAGTAAAAAGAAAAAAAAACATATTTGGGTGCTATAAACTAGAATCGAAACCGTAGCGTTCATACTCGGTGCTTTTCTTATTGTACTTATGTTACACGCATACGAACTAATTAAAAATGAAATATCAAATATAAACTAAGACAAATGTTAAAATGTATAACAATTATTTTCAATCCTGACAAATTTTCGCCCTGTTTAAACAATTTTAACTAGCTAAAGACCCATAAAAGAACGGCCCATAAAAATCGTATCATTTGAAGTTTCTAGTACCACTCTGCGTCTTTTAGTTTCGGGGGAGATAGAGTTGTAAAATATGGAGACAGACAGACATACAAACATACATGGTGAGTTTCATGAATTAGCATACTGTGGGGTGCTAGGGCGTAAAATACGCTTAAATATGATATATTAATTCGGCAAGATGTCGTATATGTTATGTTAGAATCGTGATTTAAAAATTAAAAAAAAATATTTGGGTGCTATCAGTTAGAATCCAAACAGAAATATCAGTATGCAAATCTGGTGACGCTACATCTGCATAAACGTGCCGCACTTATAAACCAATTAAAAATTAAAAATTAAAAATAAACTTAGATGACAGTAATAAATGTATGACGATTTTTTTTTCAATTTGGACCCATTTTTGACATTTTTAGATCTATTATAACCGGCTTAAAGCCTTTTAACAAAATTGCCCGGAAGAAATCTAATAATTGTAGGCCCATAGTGCCGCGCTGCAACATTTACTCTAGAAGGAGATAGTGTTTGAAATATGGAGAGATATAAACAGCCTTTTATATATTAGATTGTTTTGCTAGGTTGTTTGATTTACTTACAAGCCAATTTTTATTATTATTATACTATTAAAAAATTTATTTTACACCTATTGCTTATAAAACTGTTATCACTACTTTATTTAGTGCCCTTATATACCTACGCACATAATAAAACGTGCTGAGAAAAATGGTGTTGATGAGTAATTCAACTGCGTAACTAGTTCTACGCTCTTCAGTCTATGGGAATGTACCATCTCGTTTACTAGTCTTAGTTAGAGTTGCAGACAATATACTTAGATGATAACATATATAGGAAATTGAGTGTATGCCTAACAGTTCATAACCGACATGTAAGATCCGAAAAGAAATTGAGAGAAGCACACGCATAATATATACATCATGATGTTTCAGAAGTAGTGTTTGAAGCATTTCATAAGCAGTTGTAAAGAGCAGCCATAAATTGTGTAAATTAACAGCGTTATTGCTATTCACATTTGTAAGAACAGTTTTATTAGAGAAAGCCATTTTTAGTTTTTACGTGCCCTTTTTTTTATTTATTGTTGCATTTTCTGCTGATATTCAACCGCTTTATACTATTTTATTAGGTTTAGTTTCGAGTGGTCTATAAATTTCAAATGGAATTCTATTCACATACAATGATAAAACGCTGTATATATTTATTTTGCGTCATAAATTTCCGAATCCTTTTTTTCTTTAAAGGAATGAATCCTTTGAACTCACTAATGATTTCGTTCGTTGCCCTTTTTACCACAATTTGTAATTTTGATGTCGATGAAAGAAGTAAAGAAATGCTTTTGATTATGTGGTGTTATGTATTTCCGTTATGCTATGCATCCCTGTGCAAAAGGCAACGCATCCATCGATTCTGGAAGGTTATGCAGTGTCATATGACTAGATCGAATAATATCGAGATGAATGCCAATTATGCGGATGAATGTGTAGCCTTTCAATACATATATATTCTATGGAATAGAAAATCACTAAAACATAATATAGTAAAGGTTTATTTTGCCTGTAAATAAAAACTAATAATAATCGGCGAGTTAGTTATTGAACTTTAAATATATAAGCGGATTTTTATGTATATTAAGTGGTCATATGAATGTGAATTTGTGTGCTTTTTGTAATCATTTTTTTTTGGTCAAAATATACTTACGTTTATATATATATATATATATATATATATATATATATATGTATATATGTATATATACATATATATATACACTAATTTTTGTGTCATAGCAAATAATCTGTATATTTTTGGCATGATTCAAATCAAGAATATCTATTTAATTTATTATAAGAAGAAAGATAGAGAGCGAGCGGGTTTATATATATATATATATGTATATACATATATATACATATATATACATATATATACATATATATATATGTATATATAGTAAATAAAACACGTAAAAACCACTTTGAAAAAGAGTTAAAAACATATTTAATATGAAAAAGAATCACTTATAAGTGGATATTCCTTAATCCTCGGGGTTTCGAAGAAATACTTTCCTTCTCATCAGAGGGTAGGAATTAGCAAAAGGCGGGATCGCATTTTGCATACAAAAGTATTTGATGAAACTGCAAGTTGTCAAAGATCTTACTTGATAACAAAAAGTGAAGCAGAGATAATATGGGAAAGAAAAGGGTGATTTCACGTCAGGTTAAAGGTAAAGTATCCAATGACGGTAAAACCAAAAACGTAAGCCCAAGAAAGTTAATTTAACTTTCAATTGTTCATTCGCACAAGTAAGATCCAAGGAAATCGCGTAATTGGAAGATGTACCAAAATAATCCAAAAGGCCGAAATCCGTGGTATAAATCACAAATATATGCAAGGAAAAGGGGAAAAATATATAGGGCAAAAAGGAGGTCAATTGATATGTATAGGTTATTACTTTAGAAAATTTCACCAAGAGTTATAAAAGACACTAAATGGAATAAATAAATAAATGAATTCAAAAAAATAAAATATAAAATAAATATAAAATAAAAAATTAAAAAATATATAGGGGAGAGGATGGCCAGTATCTGCAAATTCTGAATAAAGCAAGTAAGTATGTAAGTTAATGCATATAGTAAACTATAAGTACATATACATACAGGATATGAATGTGTAAGTAGATGGACATAATTAATAGATAGTAATATTTAAAGACTAAAACGGAAATAAAAGATAAAAACCCGGCCAAGCAATATATATATATATATATATATATATATATATATATATATATATATGTATGTATGTATGAATATATATATATATATATATATATATATATATATATCTGTGTGTGCGTGTGTGTATAGTCAGTTTATTATACAGGCATTATTGCTTACTTATAGACATATATGTTTCTCAGAAGTTATTATTTACAAGAACCCACATCGTTAGACCAAAGAAAGAATCTTATTGCAATGAAAATCAAAGTTCGATTTGATTTTATATAAAGACATATCACGGTGAGGATTATACTTTTAACGAAGAGAGGAGTGTATAATTTATGAACGTTGACGGTTGAGGTTTTTAAAAGGAGGTATGGTATCATTGTCTCTTTAAATATATTTTATTCATGTATGCATGTCATTATTTTTAGATTTATATACATGTATATGTATAGTAATTATACATGTTTTTGTACTGAGATGTAAATATATATATATATATATATATATATATATATATATATATACATTTTAAGTATACATAAATGTATGTATATGCGCCTTGCTATAATAATAAAAAATTTAAAAAATAGAAAAAATATAGTTTATGAAACCTACTCTTAGTAATTTCATTTTCCACTGGATTATACGATAATATTTTATCAGCATTTGTTTATTTATTCGTTTTTAGTAGTAGTAATAGATGTAGTGGTAGTAGTAGAAGTAGAAGAAGAAGCAGCAGTTCATCATTTTTACCATTGTGCTGAGGTTAATAACCATTGTGAATGTATACAATTTATATTTTTGTAATGGCGTTTAATAAATTTGTGCAGTCTTTAAATTTTGACATATATCATATATTAATATGCATCGATATACATTTCGTATACTTGGAATTCCTAAACAGATAAACAGGCTTCAGATTTCACAAATATAAGACGATTATTATCGATTGAAAAAATATGTAATACTAACATTTTGTACTGGAAAAATTAGTGAATTAATTTTAAATATAAGGCGATTTTATGTTTTTCAAATAATACTTAAAGAAAAACTATATTAAAATTAAAGATGAATTATTAATTGACTATGGATATCTATGCGTTGTAAAAAATTATTAAAGATAAGTAAAGTTTATTTGAGAAGGTGTGTTCCAAGGGAGGTAACTCCGTCTGCTCTGGGTTAAGTTAATTTAATTATGGACAATTTCCGATATAAAAGAATTTTCAGATTATTCTAAACTTAACAAAACGTAAGTATAGTTTTTGAATTGTATGATCTTAAAAATTATAATTGTATGTATTAATGTGTATTATTGTAATAGCTAATAGATTTGAATTATGTATAGTTTTCATTGCGGAAAATTGTTAGGTACGAGAACTGATTATAATAATCAATCTTTTTGTAGCTTAGTTTAGTTTCGTATATATAAACATGTATGATAGTTTATAATTTTGTTGGTATTATTTTCATAAGTATGTATTCATAACTTAGAATTAATGCATTTACTAATTAGTAAATTGAACACTTTGGTATAAGATCCATGGGTTGATTGAGATTATATCTGAAGTCAAACGGTGACAGACAGAAAAAAAACTGCTACTGTAAACATAATCGTCGTCGATCAATTTACCTATTATTAACATGTTTTGAATAATATGTTTAGTGCATTGAATCTTTCATTCATTTAAGCGGTTCAAAAATATTCAAACGTCTCATTCTGTTCCGATACGTAAGTAAACGTTTCAATCGAGTTCTCTATGGTGCTTTTGGACAAGGCTGTGCTGTTGTCACTGTATTCCGTTCTGTTTAACATTTTAAAGTAAAGTTCCTCTTGCCCCTTTTTAATGTAGTAACAGTTTTTCCTCCAACATTTTTGGCGCTGTTGCTGTTTATAATTTTGTTCCTCGTTGACCGGCAGGAAAATTTGTTGCTGTATTTGATGCCGCTCTTCGAAGTGCAACTGGTCCCTCTGTCTTGTGCTTTCAAATTTTTATCTATTTTTGTCTATTATTGGGCGACTGTTTGATAATGGGTTCCAGCCCACCATTTTTTATATCTACTCTAAGCGAACGCAATAAAAACATGTTTATATTAACGACGGAAAAAATCTCACAAGGAACACAAAATGGTCCTGTATTTTTGCGTGTGTGTGTACGTATAAATGCGGAAATATATATATATATATATATATATATATATGCACACATATATATGTATATATATATATATAATTTAATTTTTTTTGAATCGCAACTTATCGAGGTTAACAGTTCACTCGAGGCTAAGTGTTAAAGAATGTACATTAGACAATTAGACAATATAGTATTAGTTAGTAATTAAATTCGGTAAATTTGCAAACTTATATTGAAAACCTCATCAAATAGTTGTTTACTTTAGACTTGAAGACAACCGTATTGTACTCAGCTGGTAAGCAGGAAAACGGAAGACAATTCCATAGGCGTGCATTTCTAAGAAGGAAGCTTTGTTTATGAATCAACATTTAGGTTTAAACAGAGATAAAGAGTGGGAAAATTATTGGTAGTTATTTCAGGTACACGGGTGGTTCTTGTGAAAGTTTAGCGATAGGGAACCATAGATTGGATCCCAGTCTAACAATGGCATGAAAATAATCATAAAGCAGATACAAACTCGCAACATCTCTTCTGTGAGAAAGAGATCACTGGAAAGAGAAAATGATATCCCCTACGAGGCTACAAAGTCTATTTTGAACTCTATCAAGGCACGATGTCCTTTCTAGCAGCTCCTGCGCAGATGTGGAAAAAGTACCCCATCCTTGGACGTACCTTATCATGTAGATAGAGAAACGCATCAGTAGTGAAATATCAACTAGATCGATAGAAGGATCCCATCATTTTTCAGCGGTCTTAGCAACGAATTTAATGTATGTTCTCCATTTCAGATCAGGAGTAAAGTTCAAGCCCATAAGCTTGTCAAAACATCCGTCCTCCCCTAGACGTGAACGATGCTAGATGGGGTTCAGAGCATTGATGATGAAAACTCCTATGTCTGATGTCAACTATGTATTATATCAACTCCTCGTATTTCCTCCTATAACAGGCAACACGAAATGCAACATACAAATATCCGTGCGTGAGGTCGCCAAGCTAACTAATCAAGAACCTTGATTCCAGTAAAGCAACTGGATCTGACGGCATTCCAGTTATAGTGCTGGTAAAAATCCAACCAGAAGTTGTCCCCATACTTACAAAACTGTTTAAGCGTTGTCTTAAGAAGAAGTGCTTTCCAACACCCTGGAAAACCTCATCAGTATGCCCTGTATTTAAGAATTCAGGTGAAAAGTAATCTCTTTCTCAGTACAGACCAATATGTCTCCTGTGTGTCATGAGTAAGTTGTTGGAATCCATATGAAATAAAGAAGTAGCCAACCACCCCAAGAGAAACAACTTTCTTAGTTACATGAAATATGGTTTTCGCTCTGCAAGATCTACACCAGATGTGCTAACGGTTATATCTATTAGGGTTAGTGAATCTCTTGACAAAGGCTTCCTTTCCAGGGCAATTGCTCTTGACATATCGAAGGCGTTCGATATGGTATGGCATAAAGACCATTTTGATGAATAGTTTTGACGTACTGTATTGACATCACCGATAGTACCTCCAAATAAATTTCTGTTTTACACTTTTGTTTTCAAATTAACACAAATTTATTCTGAATATCCAGTTTACCGTCAATTTTTTTATTCGACTTCCTGTATCGCAAGTTTGTTGTTGGAACACTGTGGTATGTAAAAAAAAATTATTAATAATTGGAACTCGTCGCCAGATTTTTAGAATAAATGAGATACATGTTAACAGAAAATACAGAAATATTGGTTGAGTGAACTGCTCAACTAGAAGGAAAAAGTAAAGTCATGACCCACAACCACTGAGTATGAGGCCCAAACTAAATGATAGCAAGCAATGTGTACCAGAAGTGAAGTCATGGATTAATCCATTGTCAGAATCTGTAGGGGGGTTACATTAACAATAAAAATGACTTAAAGTTAAAACGCTACAAGCTATGGATGAATTGGTGTATGCGAAATAAAATAAATATTTCATCAAGTTGTAATTTATATTTTACGTTTTGACTTGCCGACATATTTCCTTACGTTATACATTCAAACATCACTTTATTCGTTATAGATCATATTTGGTGTATACTTACTTATTTTCGTCAATTCCGATGGTCTGGAATCAAAAGATTGAAAGTTTATCGGTTAAATGTCTTTACACAAGCACGTATACATCTACTCTTTTATTTTGTGGGTGATTTGGATCGCAAGTTGATTATCATCCAGTGAAACAATGAGTTTAACACGAATTCGTGTTTTCTAACAGAAAATCCGTGTCATAAAATTTCCTCTGACGCATTGAGAAAAATCAGAAGCTTTCATCTATCGTCGTGTAAGAGAAATTATAAAACTTGCTGATGATAAATTTTATAAACTTTACAAAGTTAAACATAAAACTTGAATTTAACTTGAACTGCGATATTACAGCTGATTTAATTCCCCACTTTCCTCCTCCATGCAGACTTTTTCTCACAGAAGAGACGTTGCGGGCCTGCCCCTTATTTATCGTTATTTCCATGGAAATTGCTCATCTGAGATTCAATCTATGCCGTCCCTGCCAAACTTTCACGTATAACACTCGTCTAGCGAAAACTACTATCAACACTCTTTATCTGTACCTACACCTAAATGGAGATTCCATGAACATAGCTTCTTTCTTAGAACTTCACGCCTATGGAAATCTCTTAATTGGCACGCTTTCTAGCTGACTACAACGTGCTACAAGTCCAACGTAAACCAGTTCTTCATTAACCGTCATCCTAAGTATTTCGACTTACAAACATTCCACTAATTTTGTTTACTCGCTATAATTACATTGGCTAATGTATAATTATTAACCGTTATCCTCGAGAGGCTTCCAGGCTATGATAAGTGGTGATTTCTGTGTAAAAAAGTACATTTGATGTCTGTTATTCGAATATTATATATATATATATATATATATATATATATATATATATAATTGCTAAGAAAAGTTAAACCTTTATTTATCTGTATTTAAAATGCACTAGGAACTGTCTTCATAGAAATGATAATAAACTCATTTTCAATATATTTACACACACAAAAATTAAATATATACACATATATAGGTATATATACAAACATTCATATTTATGTATGTAGGGCACTGTTCTCATATCTATGTATAGATCAGCTAAGACTACTATTTTCCAGATATTTACACACCCATATATATATATATATATATATATATATATATATATATATATATATATATATATATACATACTTCAGAATAGTTTTTATTTAAAAATCAGTTGTTATGGAAACGTATGATTGTAAGGTTTACAAAATATTACTAGCAATAATATTCTCTTATAGTTATCCCATCTAAACAAGAATTGCTCCATATGCAAGATAGAGAAAATAAATTAAATTGTAGTTCAATGAATTTCAAAACACTTTCATTGAAATTAATTTCATATCAAAGAATTGTTATTATTCTAAGCAAGGCAAAAAATGCTTTAGAAAATGAATCCCTCTTAACCTATAGGGTTTCAATGTCTACCATCTCCTCAGAGGAGAGAAAATATTAGCAAATATTTATAAGGTATCCCCCTATTTGCTATAGTCAGTGGGACATGGAAAGTCAAAGTCAAAATAATAATAATAATAATAATATATATATATTTGTTTATTGTTATATAAACATTCTCACATCCCGCTGCTACAAACAACCACTTGTTTCAATCAAACAACAGATATCATCAGACAGCGACTTGACTATTCAAATGTTCATTGAATAATCTGAATGAACATTTGAATAGTCAAGTCGCTGCCTGATTATATCTGTTGTTTGATTGAAACAAGTGGCTGTTTGTAGCAGAGGGATGTGAGCATGTTTATATAACAATAAACAAGTATTATCAGCTCTTTTTATTGAACACTATCGAACAACCTCTTTGAATTCACTAGTTCATTATTTTTGAATAAAAAAACCCGAGTACATATATATATATATATATATATATATATATATATATATATATATCATAACGCTGTTTATTAATGTTACGTAAATGAGAAATCAAATTTGCACCGAATTCATGGAAAGGCTAGAAAGTTGAGAGATATGAAATACTCATATCAGAATGACTAGATATATAATAGTCAGGTTTTCCAATCTATAGAAATGTTTATTTTGCATGGTTAACCTTTTGTCATAGTTACTCTCGAATTTTTAGCAAAGTTTATTTTCTTTTCAGTATTATGGCATGTTTCTTTCCTTATATTTTACTACCAAGATATATACAATAAAATATATATGAGAAACGCCCCGTATTAAACTACGGCAAATAAAATCAAATTTTAATCAAATAAATATTTGCGTAAACATTTCTTCAGCTTATTAGTTTACTTGTTACAAACATCAGGTTTGCACGTTTTTCTCGTAGTAATCTCTGATCCACCTGGTATTTTATATTACTGCAACGTTCTGCCTATTAATTACATGCTTTTGCCCAAAACAACTTTACAACTTGTTTTTCCTCAATTAAACCAATGCGGGCAGTTTCTTTATAGATAGGCTTCTTGACATCTTATGGGTAGTTCACTTTGATGGCAATATCATTAATGAATAAAACAAACATTAATATATACTGCGAATAGCTAATATTTATCATGGATTTTTCATATTATCATCATATTATCGAGTATCATTAATCACAGCGATTTATAAAGATTTTGCGTGCATACAATCACATTTGTAAGGTATTTTATGAATTCAATTCATTAATTTTGTTTCATTAACGAAGTAAACATTGTGTACACACAAAGACGATCAAAGTATATTGCAATTGTCCTCATTGTTTCATACAAATATTCTGTGAAGTTTAAATCAAACAGATCGTACAATTCTGGTTGAATTAATCTTTGTATATTTTCTGTAAAATTCAGAGAAATGTAAAGCTAAGTAATTCAACGCTCTAAATCTATTACAATTTCAGTTTTGTAAGCGAATGTATTACATATTTGTAGATTTTTCTTGGACATATACTATATATTTTTACGTTTCGGTGGTAATATATGTATTTTACATTGTATAACTTACTATATATATATATATATATATATATATATATATATAATATAAATATGATTACACCCCTTTACTTACCGAACAGTACATCACCTTTATGTCAGTAATTACTCTTACGTACATATATTTACATTATAGCCAACTATCGTAATCAAAAAGTTTGCTTTGTTCTTTCCTTTTTCTGAGAATATTTAGATTTACATATTTTCCGTTTAATTATACATCTTCCCCCTTCTGTTTTTCTTAACACGGAATCAGTTTATTTAGATTTCCCATCCCTATCGTATCGACAGAGAGAGAGCGAGAGAGAGAGAGAGAGAGAAAGTACAGAGATTGAACAGGGAGAGAGACAGGTAGAGTCAGAGAGTAAAATACAGCAACGTAACTCATGCGGATTGACATCATTTTCTTAACGCGTTATAGGTCGGTCCATATAGAATAAGAGCAACGCTATTTCCATTCAATTTTCCTGATGCAGTGGACAGATACCCCGCCTATATATATATATATATATATATATATATATATATATATATATATATATATATATACAATGCCACGCAAAATATTGGCTACGTTAGATTTTTCTTCATGACTTTAATAAGAGTCCTAGATTTTACCTAATATTTTGCCAGTATATTCCTATTAATATTCTAAATATTATTTGAAGTAATAATTACACAATCAAAGTTTTAAAAGTTTATATTTAAGGAAAAAGATAAATAAACAAACGCAAAAGTTTTGGGTACACTTTTAAAAATATTTTTTTCTGAAAGAAATTTAAATAACTTTTGCTTAGCGTGTTGCAATAATGCAAACGAGTTATCACTGACCAATCGGAGAGCTTTATATTAAAATAATTTTACAAAATTCTTCCAGTTTGGGCTCACTCCTTCAAAGTCAACTAATTCATTTAAAAAAATGCCTAAAACTTAAGAGGTGCCAATAGACATTCGTCAAAAAATCATTGATGAACACAAAGAAGTAAAAGCGTATCGAATAATATCAATGGAACTTAATCTACTCCTTAGTACAGTTGGAAACGTTGTTAGAAAGTTACCCCCCCTGGTGAAGCTGTTGCAAATCTTCTAAGATGTGGTCGCCAAAGGTAATTAAACGAAAAAAAAACATCAAGGTGGGTAAGCAGAGAGGTACAAAACCACTTTTCTTACTCGTGGTGAAATTCAAACCGGCCTCAGAGAATCTGGGATTAATATGAGCAAGGATACACTCAGTAGAGTATAAAACCGTGCAGGTTTTGTAGGAAGGTCCGAGGAAAAATTCTATTATTGAAGCTTAAACATGTCAGATCACGTTATGTTAATCCATATGGGGAGCAACCACAAGAATTTTGGAACAACCTAATCTGATCAGACGAAACCAAATTGAAATCTTTGGAAGAAACACAAAAATACATGTATGACGTAAAAATGGCACCGCCTATAACAAAAAGAATACCATTCATACGGCAAAGTTTGGCGGTTGTTCGATTAGAGTATGGGAGTGTTATTCATACAAATGCCGTGGTGAACTAGGATCCATCAATAGTTGAATGAATAGGCGTATTTACAGGAAGATTTTGGAGAAAAACCTCCATAAATCTTCTGATTTGTTGGGGGATAATAGTAATTTCGTTTTTTCAGGAGGACAATGATCCGAGGCATACTGCCAAACTAACAAAACAATGGCTGAGAAATAACGGAATTCACGTTCCTATTTGACCCAGTCAGTCTCCAGACCTCAACCTAATTAAGCATTTATGGAAAATATTGAAGAGCAATATTCACAAGAGGAATATAGTAAATATTCAACAACTGGAAAAATTATGCAACGAACATTGGCGCAAAATACATGCATATCTTTGCAAAGAACATGTGTGCAACTATAGAAAGCGATTGGAAGCTGTTGAACGCAATAAACGTTATGTAACTTAATATTAAATCAATGTATGCAACACTTTTGCGTTAGTTGATTATTATTTTTCTTTAACATAAACTTTTTAAACTTTAATTTCGTATTTACTTCCCCCAATGATAGTTAGAATAGAAATATGTATATACTGACTTAGTTTTAGGTAGAATCTTGGACCCCAATTAAAGTTATGAAACAAAATGTAATGCATCCAATATTTTTGCGTGGCACTATATATATACACTATATATATATATATATATATATATATATATATATATATATATATATATATATACGCTAACTACTATTGAAGTGAGTTACCACGTCTATATAGGTTCAGGGTAAGCAATCAATAACCATATGTTCTTATACACATTTATATATTGAAGAATTTGGTTGAAAGTTTTTTTTTCTATTTTAAAAGTAATTAAGGCTTTATCGCAACTAACTTGACAGTAACGGGCATCACGGTTCAATTTTTTTAAATTCAATTTTCACCCCAAACGAGGCACAGTGCCACGTTGAAGCAGGGGGCGACTATAAGGGACTTAATTAGCGGGGTCATTATGAAGGGAGATGAGTGGAAAGATGTTTGTTAACATTATCCTTGAACTTCTGCATATCAGTGCAGTTGGGAAAGCAGAATCCCGGAAGGGAGTTCCAAAGACCCGCACTTCTGAGGAAGAAACTATTGGAGGAAAAGGTTTTCTTGCTCCTTTGGATCTCTACTGTAAAGAGATGAGACTTACTAGCTTGTTCACTTTGTCGGGCGTAGTTACGTCGGGGAGGTACAAGTGTTTGCAGTTCATCAGAGCATTTACCATTAAAGTATTTGTAGAACAGGCAGACGGATGCAACATCTCGTCCATGGGACAAAGACTGAAGCCTAGATGACAGTTCAGGACCTATCAGGTTGGCGACTCTCTTTTGAAAACTGTCCAGGAGCGAGAGACAAGCATCAGATGCACCAGCCCAGATATGACAACAGTACTCCATACATGGGCGAATGGTAGCTTTATAGAGGTATAGGATACTGTCAGGCGTAAGTAGTTTTCTAGCACGGTAGAGGGAGCCAACCTTCCTTGCAGCAGCCTTGGCAATGCTCTCAATATATCTATTCCAGTTCATATTCCCTGTAAACGTTAGGCCGAGGAGTTAAAAAAAAGTACTTTCAGGCAATGTGTTATTGGCCATTGCTATTGTTGGTAGGGAAGGTTTCCTGTAGTTATTGAAGGAGACAATCTTAGTCTTAGCAGCATTGAATGTGACCATTCATTTTTTTCCCCATTTCACTACAGATTGGAGGTCATCCTCTTGTGTTTCTGCCATTTCCTTGGATATGTGTTCATTTTTCCCCTCATATCTGTTATAGAGAGTGGTGTCATCGGCAAATATACCCATCTCCGAAACAATTTTATCAGGGAGGTCATTTATAAATATCAGGAATAATAGAGGTCCAAGGATAGACCCCTGAGGTACTCCGGCATTTATTTCATATTGTTTAGATGTACGACCGTCGAGGACAACTTTGATTTTTTCTATTACTTAAGAAGGATTTAATTACATTATGAATTCTCCAGTGATTCAATAGCATCTAATTTTCCTTAGAAACCATCGTGTCATACCCTGTCAAAAGCCTTAGATATATCAAAGGCTACCGCTCTACCCTCCCCTGTTTTGTCCAATGAACGGTATATACGTTCAGAAACTACAGTTGAGATATCTGCTGTTGAAAGGGCTTGTCTGAATCCATATTGTTTGTCAGTCAGGAGTTTAGCAGCTGTTAGGTGCTGGACTAGGGCTTGATTAGCTAAGGACTCAAATATTTTGGGGAAAAGCGGGAGGAGGCTAATGGGGTGAAAATTTAGTGGGTCAGTTTTTCACCAGAATTCTTGAAGACTGGTACCACAGAGGCGGTTTTCCAGCAGTCGGGAAAGAAAGATTCGTTAAGGCATTTATTGTAAAGTTTGGAGAGAACTCGAGCAACCTCGGCAGAGCATTTTTTTAATAGGACAGCCGCGATGAGATCTGGTTCACATGCTTTTGAGGTTGAATCTGCGGAACGCATGCTGCCTTTGACAAATGGCAGCTGCACAAGCAGAAGTAAACTATTGGGGAGAGTGGGGTTTGCTATAGAATTTCCGTGCGGGAACATGTGCTTCAATTGCAGTTTTGAACCAGTAAGTGGTCTCGTTTGCACACTGTTCCGCTGGAAGTGTAAATATATTTTGCCATGAGGCATCTCTGATGAGCTCCCTTATTGGCTCCCAATCAGCCTTTTTGTAATACCTCGCTGTTTCGAGAAGTGGGTCTTCAGTTTTAGGGCGAGAATTTAGGCTGATTTCTACGATTATCACAGCGTGATCAGCATTCTCGAGTGGGATGTGGGCATTTTTTGTACAGTCATCGGGAACAGTTGTCAGAAAAAGATCCAGCATGAGGCATGTTGATCTTTTTGGTCTGGGAAACGTGTCGGAAATGTAACCAACTGAGATAGGGAATATATAGAGAAGCTATGTGTTGTGCTACCATCTACGTCTGTGTGATTAGAAAACCCTAGCCAGTTACTGTGGTGGACATTGAAGTCACCAAATACATGTATTTGTGCACTAGTATCGAGGGAGAGTGCTATATCTATGCTGTCTGAGACTTTGTTTATTAGGGTACAGTCTTGGTTTGAAGGAGAGCGGTAGAGGAAATACAAGTAGCTAATATTGTGTTGCATATTTAGTCTGAAACACATAAAGGCCTGGCCCGTTGATTCTAGTTTTATTTCTCTAGTCAGGGGGAGGTTGTTACAAATATAGACTCCAAGCCGATGCATATGTCTGTCCGAGTCCTTACGCTAGAGTGGGAGATAACCAGGCATGTTAAAGATGTTAGATGGAATGGAGGAGTGAAGTTTAGTTTCACTTAATGCTAAGATATCGGGGGGGGGTGTACTAGTTCTGAGCCCGCGGATATTAGTAAATGCAAGCCTCAAGGGAGGGGGCAGGTTGGTTTTCTTTGAGTTTGGTCTTGGTTTAAACGTAACATTTGCTTAAGCGTTCATTTTATTTTATTTAAAAGTTTCAGTTAGGGTGAGTGAGTGAGGGGGTGTTGGACAAGTAGTTGTGCAGAATACCAGACATGCAATACAAGTAGACGATCAGCTGTCCTCACCCAAAGGATTGTGGCCTCAGGAATGAATGCAAGGCCCTTTCCATGCGCTACATGGCACTACAAACATCCCGATATTTTACAACTGTTGATGGAGTAGCCGCTCTAAGCGCTACCAAAGAGTTAGGGCTCTTCGACTATCAGTCGGAAACAGCAGCCAGGAACTGTCAATCCGGTACCCTCAATCCATTAGGCAAAGCCAGCACAGTCCAACTGCACCGACATATATTGCACTGAAGCACACCACTGCGTCCAGTTTAGGGAGATGGGATGTGGCGGGAGCGGGGAAAAGTGGCGTTCATTGCCCTAGTCAGGAAACAAGGCCCACCACTTGATGATTCAGACGAGTCCCTGTGATAGTACCTCTACACCTGGCCAATAGGCAAAGAAGGAGTATGAAAGCCGGGCGATAGACAAAGTCTATCTCCTCCTTAAGCAGTTTAGGTTTGCCAGCCGGTGATTTGTTTGAGTCCCAGCTCTAGGAAGGTTGTCGTCCAGGCCTGAAGAGGCCTCCCTCCCCTAGGTTTAGCTTCAGAGTGTTCCTTCTCCTAGACGGATTATCTGGAGAGATCTACGGGTCCATCAGCTCCGAGGGGGTTCGCCCCGCGCCTGGGTCCTAATCCAGGTATTTCTGCGACCCCGCATGGGTAATTAATATTTATTGGTTATTTAGGTTAATATCTCCTGAAAAAAAACGGGTATTTTGGTTAACTGCTACAGAAAATTTTCACTCCTCAAACGTGGTTAGAAAAGGTCATTACTATGCTTTCCATTTTCATTTTTACTGGGAGAGGGTATAGGTAAAAATTCATGCAGTGGAAGCAGCTAAATTTGCAACAACATTGGATTGAGAGAGACGATTTAATGTATGGTTAGATATAGTTTTGTAAGTTTATGAACGTATGATTAGATATGTTGTAGTAGGTTTAGGAATGTATGGTTAGATATGGTTTAGTAAGTTTAGGATTAGGATAAAGTTTTACAGTATGATTTACTTGCTATTAGAAATTATGATTTCCTGCCCAAACCGAATATTTAGTATGACTGAAAATAAGATATATGCTCAGCTTAGATACAAGAGAACATTTGATATGGAGTACAGTTACACCTGATATATATATATATATATATATATATATATATATATATATATTATTGCATATTCTGTAAGTATAGTTAAATATAGATTGATGGATAAGTAGTATTGTATACGAATGCATGGAATTTTAGACAATTTGAGTAAGTTGCCTTCAGACTTCAACGAAGGAGGATAACTTCGCCTTTCTCTTAATATCCGGAAGTTTGTATTTCAATGAGTACCGGTTTAGTTTATGTAATAATTATTGCAATACTATCTTTTTACAAAGAGATATTAACGGTTTCTATTAATTATAGATACTTTAAGTCTATGTATAGGACTATGGCTAGTAAGTATTTACTTAGAAGCTTAGTTATGGGTTAGGAATTATAATCAGGAGCATGCCTAGGAAATCTTTAGGTGTTAATGGGTATCGATTTACGAGTCTGTTAGGGTCAAGGGCGGAGAGCAAGTACCCCTCTAAGTTACGCGAACCGGATTAGGTTAAGTGGCAACTTAGGAAACAAAGCAGTTTGTTAGTGATCAGGAGAAAGAGGATTTAAGTAAAAAATAAAAAGGTTTGTCATGCAAAACAGACAAGGCAGTCATCTTGGAGGTAAAGTATCTATAGGATGTACTTAGTATACAAGCAGCAGTATTTTGCAGTTTTGAGAGGAATTTTAGGTACAATAGTTTCATAGTTTATTGTACAAGTCCGTAGTCTAGGTGAGGGACGACGCACTTCTAATATTGTAATTGGGTTTATCTAATTTTAAAAGAAGTTTAATAGAGTATTATGAGGTTTTCTACTTAGCTTAGTCATAGAATGAAAATTTAAGGTAACATTCAGAGTGATATATGGGATTTCATGAGGATTATATATATATGATCACTGGATGTTGAACTGCTCAGGAGAATTCTTTTATCATTCAGATGGATGTCTTGGTGATATAGGATTTGAGAAATTAAGAGTCTGCGGATACAGAAAGTGTCGAGCTGATGAGGATTCAGTATAGGCGATTATATATAGGTAGCAAAGGTGGTTTAGTTTAGTACGCACGTATTGTACATATTAAGTATACTGCTTCAGTTCTATCCTCTATCGTAAAGAAAAATCCGTTTGTATTTCGGTTGGCAGTTTCTGTTAAGATTAAGATTTTTGGTTTCTTTAAAGATTAGCTGTAATAAGTTTAAAGCACGCGAACTATTTTCCTCCAACGTTTATTTCAATAGAAGACATAATGAGAAAAGGTAACCAATGTGTATGTGGGTGGAATAAAAATGCTCGAATATCGTATGAATCGGACGATGATATTTTTTACATTGGTTTTTAGTAGTTTTCTAGTCAGGATGAGTTCTAGGAAGATATAAGGTTACCTGAATAAGCCACGTGAAGGTAGCGCACATACAAAGTCTAATTGATGTGTAAAACGAACTTGATTAGGACTTGGGAACCCCAGCTTTTTGTCATACCGTATATTCTGAAACATCGCTTTACTTATTACATATATCTGGCAGAAGACTTTAATATTATCATCAACAACGCATTTTTCAATAACTTTAGTTCAATAAACCTAATTTGGGTTTTGTTCAATATGCAACTTAGTGTCTGAGCCCGTGCTATAGTGTGTTTATTCTTACATCTTAGCATCTTATGAAACGTTGAGATTCATTTTTACATTGACTTTGAAAAGTTAGCATAGCAAGCAATATTATTTACTGAGCCTTGATCCTGCAGAATCTCAAAATTAATTGATACATAGATTATCGAAATTTCTACTATGGCCTTATCTATACAGTATTTATAGTTAAGGTTTTGGTTAGTTTACGTTACTATTACATAACTTGTTTTCTTATATAGACAGAAAAATAATTTTTTGCTTTTGTGTTTTTTTTAACTTTTTGTATTTTTCAAATTGCTGTATTAGTGAATTTTGTACTGAATCGCAATTGAGAAATTACTGACGATGCATATTAATTCGAATCATAATTCCATTAATTGTTCAGATATTTCTTAAATATTCGTATATAGTTGAACGCAGATTATTCTAGAAAAATCTTTTTTATGATTGTTGTTGAATTACGTTAATTCAGCTAAAATGTATTTGGGGAGTGTAAACTTGATAAATTGCAATTTCAACATCAGTAGTGTTTTTTTTTTATTTTATCAGTTTTGGTGAAGAATTTATTTCGAATGCGAGTAAATTCCGCGGGTGAATATCTGAGTGTTTTTCAAGATGGCAGAAAGACTTAAGGTTTATAAAGGTTCCTACTTGTTTTTTTTATTTGTATAAAACGTATGGAAATATTTCCATTGATGCTCATCTCACGATCGAAAAGTACGAATAGAACCAGGTGTTTTTGCTTGCTTATCGTAACCTTGCCAGGTTGACATTGTTAAAATGTTTCGAATGTTTATTGCATCTTCGAATACAGCCTATGTAAGATATAGCTAGCAAGCGAGACGCTTTAGAGCCAATATGAAAACCAGAGATGCACGTGTAAGTGTGTTGGAGGAAAATTAACTTTTTATCGACAATGATTCTCAAGACTTGTAGATCAGTAAGTGTAAACGTGCCATAATAGAGGGTATCTGAATGCATGCGATCAGCAATAATGGTCGAACCCAGAGTGTGTACGAGTAGAGACGTTCATAGGGATAACGTAGATACTAACGGTGTATTGTTTAGGTGTGTTTACCTGGGTGGCCATGTTTTAAATATTATTATTATTATTATTATTATTATTATTATTATGATTATTATTATGATTATGATGATGATGATTGTGATGATGATGATAATGATGATGATGATGATGATGATGATGATGATGGTGGTGATGATGATGATGATGATGATGATGATGATAATGATAATAATAATAATAATAATAATAATAATAATAATAATAATAATAATAATAATAATAATATCTAATTGCTGATTTTAGCTGCCACGGTTTACAGGTGTGACGATAATAGACGTTTTATAAAATAGGTTATATACAGAAATAAATTTACGCTGGAAATAATTTGCAAAAATATATCGTGTTGTAATATTTAGTGTTTAAATAAGGTGGTAACATGTGTGAAAATCACTGTTAGACAGATCTCTTCTTACCAGAATATTGAACCGTAGATTGTTTAGAGAATTCTGCATTTGCGCAGCTTAGATGCTGTTATGTGTGTGTATATGTTTGGGATTTAAAGGTTTTTGAGGAGGAAAAATATATATTTAGTTGATTACGAATTCTGCTGAGGGCAAATATTCAATATTCAAATGCTGTGATGTAAATGCATTAGGGGTGATATCAAGTTGTTTCAGGATTGCTCCAATCGTATGCGTTTTTTTAGTTTCTAATGACCTTTAAGATTGCCAAGAATTTTCAAACCGATATAAAAGAAATGAATAAGAGCCTATTTCTGTGATAGTTTCAAGTTAAATTTTATGTAATTTTTAAATGTATTTTAGATTATATTTTCGAATATATTTTTCAAGATAGTAAGGATATGAGATTTTCGTGTCTTTCGTATATATTTTACAAATTTTACTACGTACTTAAACATTTTTTATTTAGTAACGAGATTAATCACGTATTTTAAACCGTTGTTAAATGTGATATGATCTATGAATATTCATATACACCTTGCTAAGTATTAAAAAGTTCACTTTTGTGCCTCTGTCTGTCTGTTTATCAATCACTCTCTCTCTCTCTCTCTCTCTCTATATATATATATATATATATATATATATATATGTATATATGTATATATATAATATCTATCTATATCTATATACATATATCATTCTTTCTTACTATCTATGTTTCTATCTAGCTATCTAGCTATTTATCTTTCTATCTATCTCCATATATATTTCCCCTTCATAGAATGGAAATACGCACAAACATTTACAAAGACTTTTCATATCCATTTGCGTAAGTATACTTTGATAATTATGTTTCAATTTGAAGACATATGGTATTATAAAATTATAATATAGAATGGAAATACATCACAAAGTTTAACAAGGTTTATATATATATATATATATATATATATATATACTCGGGTTTTTTATATTCAAAAGTAATGGACTAATGAATTCAACGAGGTTGTTAGATAGTGCTCAATAAAAAGAGCTGATAATACTTGTTTATTGTTATATAAACATGCTCACATCCCGCTGCTACAAATAGCCACTTGTTTCAATCAAACAACAGATATCATCAGGCAGCGACTTGACTATTCAAAAGTTCAATGAATTGAACTTTTGAATAGTCAAGTCGCTGCCTGATGATATCTGTTGTCTGATTGAAACAAGTGGCTATTTGTAGCAGCGGGATGTGAGCATGTTGATATAACAATAAACAAGTATTATATATATATATATATATATATATATATATATATATATATATATATATATATATATATATATATGTGCTTTAAAATTTAGATATAGGTTCCTTGGACATGGATCTTACTTAACTTATTTATCGAAAAATTGGCTAAAAACATAAATATCTTCCCCTTCAACTACGCAATTTTCTACAGGGGGTAATTTTTTTCGCCGGTATTTTGGAAAGTAAACCTCTCCTTTAGATTGTCTAGCCTTAATTTAAAAAAAAAATCACTTCCGGTTTGGCGGTGGTCGTAACAGCCTGCCTTCCTAATACCTCTTTTTTTTGCTCAACATACACATCAAAACACCCGGGCAACGCCGGGCGCCCATGCTAGTATTATATATATATATATATATATATATATATATATATATATATATATATATATATATATATATATATTAATATATGTCGGTGAACAGTGTTTACATTTAGACTATCCGTCGCTGAGTTATTTTGTGGAAAATATTGTAAATTTGTTTATATCATCGTCAGTTACTATTCCAAAAGTGCTTGTATCAACCAAACTTTTTATTTAAAAAAAAGTAAGCGTCTTTAATATATGTCGGTGGACTGTATTTACATTTGGACTATCCGTCGCTGAGTTTATTTGTGAAAAAATGTGTGACTTTGTTTATATCATCGTCAGTTACTATTCCAAAAGTATTTCATTCCTACCAAAGTTTAAAAACACAATGCGGGAGACCAGTACCCGCATTAAGCTGGTCTGCAGTTTGAGTTGTTGTTGGCTATCTTGCTCTTGCTTGTTGCTAGATGTCAACATTTTGAATCGAGAGAGAGATGTAGCTGTCGTACAAAGCTAAAACTCTGTAACCTCATCTTTGTATAGATACCTCCTCAGGTATTTGTCTATTATAAAAAAAAGAAACAAAGTCCTGTGGCGATAAAAAAGTTGTGACGTGTGTACGCCTGTAATGCTGGATGCATGTAACAATTAATCTGCCATCATTATTTGTATATATGTATGTATATGTTTATGTATATTTATATATGTATGTGTGTGTATATTTATATATGTACATGTGAGTGTATATGTATTTATATCTATGTGTATATGTATGTGTATGTGTCTATGTGTATATATGTTTGTGTGTGTATATATATACATTTATAAATGTTTGTATGCATGTATGTGTGTATGCATGTATGTGTATGTATGCAGGTGTGTATGTATATGTATTTGTATGTGTGTATGTATGTGTGTATGTGTATTAATGCATATATATGGATGTGTATGTATATGTAGGTAAGTGTATGCATATACATGTGCATATGTGTACGTATATGTATGTGTAAGTATGTGTGTATGTATATGTATGTTTGTGTATTATGCATCGTGTATGTATATGGGTATATATGAGCGTATGCTTATAGACATGTATGTATGTATGTATGCATGTATATATTTATATGTATTTATACCAATGACCGTCTTGTTTATGTTTGCATGTGGGTGTGTGTATGTATATGTATGTGCGCTTATTGTGCATTGTGTATGTACGCATGTATATGTGTGTGAGTGTATATATATACATATATGCATGTATAACAATGCCCGTCTTTAGTGTCATGTCTGCTTGAGCATGGGAATTCGCTGGCAGGACTATATGTCATTTTTTGGCTCATGAACTTTCAGTGTCTGAGGGAGTAGCACTCGTCTGACAAGACGTTGCAATCATCATATATATATATATATATATATATATATATATATATATATATATATATTAGCGATTATATGTAGTTCGGACGATGTCAAAACATCGTTAAACTCATGACTCACGCGGCAGACCTCAATAGTGTAGTGGTTAGGAGCCTTGCCTGTCGTACAGACGGTCGGGTTTCAATCCTTCTTGAGATATTTTCCTGTGTAGCCGCACTGATGAACTGTGAAACAATACTGTATGTGGATGAATGTATATATATATATATATGTGTATATATATATATATATATATATATATATATATATATATATATATATATATATACGTACATTTACTTCCAAAAACAGCCCACAGAAAATGAACGTTAATTGATGAACGTATCATAGGTTACGAAAAGGAGGGAGTTGTACAAAGATAGGTTTCGATATTGAAAAATTTTAGGCTAAGCAAAATATGATGAAAGTAAAGATAATTTTCGCGAAAATATATTTTTTATATGAACTTTGTTTCCGTTTGTAGCAGATAGTTACCAACAAAATGATGTTTCCTTACAAAGAGAAACTGTTATATACATAATTATGTAAGTATACAAGAAATAAATGATACCATAGTCAATAAAAGTTATTTGAAGGTTGTAAAAACAAAAAAAAATAATTCACGACCCGCTTTAAAAAAATAACAATGGCAGCTACTTGGAAATGAAGAACCACGCTTTCAAATTGAAGGAGACGCACCTGAGCACACTGTGTTAAAAATTTAAGAGAGTTCCGTCAACGTAAAGGATATTTATAAACATATTTTAATGTTTTCCGTTATTTTTTCCTTGAAGAATATTCGATTATGGCATGTTTAGTTTATATGAAAATTCATTTAAGCACGTATCGCTTCAAACTTCGTTTTAATTTCGGTTCACTGAAATTATTTCATGTAAAGAACATTAAAAACTATTTAAAAAAACACATGAACTGAATTTTTATTGACTATGGTAAAATTTATTTCTTGTATATTTATTTTTTCAGGTTTTCGTTTGTTGGCTTTGCTGCTAAACACTTTTACTAAATAATATCGACGAAATATCGAAAAACAAAGAAACACAAACAGTTTGGATGAATAATGTAGCTTTATTTACTTTAGTAAAATAATCCGAAACAGCAAAATTTTATATTAAAAAAGTAAACACGTAATTAATTTAGTTTTTTTAAGCAAAGAATCGATATAAATATGAATAAGAAAATTGTGCCCTTTCAACATATAGCTTCGTTTCAGTTTAACAGTATTAAACCGTGTATTATTGCGCCGTCGGATTCAGGGTTTTACTATTGTAATGTGAAGAACACGCAGACAGAGTTGTATTCAACTGAATTCCTTCAAGTACACTGACAAAAACAAGCGTAAACATATATATGTAAATAAAAAAATAAAAAGACACGTAATCACGCGAGGAGAATTTTTTTCTTTCTTTTGACACGATAAAAAGTAATGATCATATTTTTTATTATTTATCTATTTTGGGAAGAAGGGGAAATGCAAGTGGTCTAGGAAAAATCAGATGAAAAATTGGTGTCGAGAATTGTCTAAAGTTCCAACTTTTTGGTTGGGAGTCACTTTAATAAGAACGTGAATTTATGAGGGGAATTTATTCGATACAATATGATTCAACTCAAACACGTAAATAAAAGCTTACGTGAATTGAGATAAAAGGTAAGGTGTTATTGTATACCCTTGCCCCATTTAAAAAAACCGTGTTAAACTTTATGACATATTTACTTTTTATGGAGGTCACGCGCGAACGAACACCCAATAATTTTATTATACCATATTTCTTCAAACTGAAACATAATTATCAAAGTATACTTACGCAAATAGATATGAAATGTTTTTGTTAAAGTTTGTGCCATATTTCCATGAAGTACTGGCGCGAACGCAGACCCCACAATGTTATTATACCATCCTCATTTTAGTTGAAACATACTTATCAAAGTACTATGATGTACATCTATATCCAAACCCCTTGTAAACGTTGTTTTTTTTTTTTTAATTTTTTCCATACTTTGGGGGCCTGGCGCGAACGCCTACCCCACAGTTTTTATAAACCAACATCCTGCCAGATCAAACATACGCATTCCTGTGTCTCGATACATCTTCTATCATTATATGCCATCATGTTTTTTTTTCAAATAGTCAACAATATAGGAGCATATTCGTAACCAGACACACACACACACACACACAGACGTTCACCTTTATATTATATATATATATATATATATATATATATATATATATATATATATATATATATATATATAGAAAGAGGGAGGGAGAGAGATAAAGTGAAAGGGAATATTTATAAATATACATGTTTTTAGTGCGTACGTGCATACAGATATGTATATATATATATATGTGTGTGTGTGTGTGTGTGTTGGTGTGTGTGTGTAGGCGTGTGCGTATGTTTTTAGTGCGTACGTGTATCAGAGAATCTTATATTTTTCAAGAAGTGCAAAAACCGTACAAAGGCATATATTGCTAGACAGTATTCATTTATATTGTCCTCTATTCATTTAATTGGCAAATTATGTTAACTGCAGCAATATAAATGCACTAGACGGTCTTTTATGAATAAAAAAAATATAAAAACTCAAATAATACTAGATTGTTTTTTTTTGAGAGAATTCAGTACTTATTCTCTCAGTCACCTAAAAAAAGCAGTCATGCCCGAATCTACCAACTTGTATACAGCTGCAATGAATCGCGTATGAGTCTGCGTAACCTATTCTTTTACTTTTGAATTGATTTCGATAAGAAAAAAAAACGATATGAAATTAAATGTCATATTAAATAAGTTGAGTACAAACAAATGATATCGATGTAGACAGATTCAGATTTGAATATATTTCCTTGGAAAATACGTTATAAATCTTTGTGACACGGGTACCGTGTAATTTTTCTAACATTGTTGTGTTTACTCTCATGTGCACTTCAATCATCTAATATCATGTATGTACGTTATTTCAAAGCTTTGTGTCAAAAATACATTTTCATCTCCTGTCATTTTTCCTTTTAGATAATGAACCATAAAACTACCAGCACCCGAGTTTAGCGTTAAACGACAAACAACGCCCTCCATTATAAACAAAGGATAGAGTTGATCATGAAAAAGAATTTCAAATGCAATAGCTATTCGCGGTTTGTTGCCTCTAATCATTCATACAAATGAACCCTAGATTGAAGTAACCGCTTCTAAGTCTTTTTTAATCCTGCATATATTAGTTTTCTATTGGTATATCTAACATGTGCTTAATTGAGAAATGCTCATAGACTAAATAGGATCTACATAAGTATTTAAAAATGTTAGAAATTATTCACTTGATACAATATTTAGATTTCAGAAGTTCCCCTCTGCACTAAAGTACCGTTTGTTTTCTACAACAGATGCAACACACAAATATATTATTTCTACACTATTAGCCTCTAACTTACTTAATTTTAGAACGGCATTTTAGACATATAAAGTCGTTTTAATAAAAACCTATATTTTATTCTAGGATGGCGTCACTACAAATGCCTCATCTTTAGAGGTAGTTGTTATTCTTTTTCCCTCCAATTCTTAAGTCCACTCACCGACACAAGCTACGCCGGGTATAAATATACAAATTCTATATATGCATGCCCCTCTTCGTAACTGGCTAAAAAAAAAACTCATAGACAAAACGTTACTTTTTATTTTCTACCAATTCAAAAATAATACTAATCATTTTTCACTGGTTTCTCTCCATTTAATCGCTTATTTGGAATTGCATATTCTTATTAAATAAACTAAGACACTAAACCTTTACAAATATGGTCGCTATCTCTATGCGCTACAATCGTTATAGCTAAATTCGAACAAGATGCTTTTTTAATTAGTTATATAAGTACAGAGCTTATTTTTACTTATTTTACTGAGAGTGACAAGGAGAGCGAGATATATAAAGAGAGAACGAAAGTGAGAGACATAAGGAGAGAAAGAAAGCGAGATATATAGAGAGAGGAGAACCGTCAATATCGTAGCCGTGCTACAGTAAACGAAAACAAAAAAATGTTTTCATTTATATGAATACAATCCTTCGTTTGCTTATTTTAATATTTATTACAACTAAAGCTGTCTGCATAGATTTAACTATGCGATTGAAGGTTTTCAATAAGAGCCGTTGCATGCAACAGTATAGGATCTAATATACACGAGGAAATCGATCAAAAGCTAGAAAGAGATTAAGAAAAAGATAGAGAAAGAACGAATAGTTAAGAGATAAAAGAAAGAGAAAACAAAATTGCGTGATAGAGAGAGAGAAATAGACAGGAAGAGAGAGAATGGGGAGACACAGGGGGGGAGGAAAGATAGAGAGATTAAGGGGAGTCGACAACACCGTAGTATTTTTCAAGTAAACCACAACCACGAATAAACCAACTGTTTTCTGTCCTTTATTTTTTATTGTTTGATTATATAGTAGTTCGTTTGAAACATTTTTCCATCTTTAATCAACTTTCAAGAAACGCAAGTTGTGTGGTTAATTATTAAACATAACTTGAGTATGAAGAAGAGCTTACATCTACTCAATGTACCCACCTTTAGCCCTAACCACCGCCTCGATAAGAGTCCAAAACTGGGAGCATGCCTTTTGCACAAACTCCGGTGGAAGCTCAGCAAATATTCGGCTGATTGCGACAAGTTGGCTTTGGTTTGTTGTACGTCATGTTGGTGATATACTAGACGTATGACCAAACGACGTTATCTAGAAGGGTAGAGGTCAGGGGTGGAGAGGGTTAATAAGAAGATTACCCAAAGTCGTATCACTCCCTCTGAAGTCCAGCCTTCATCTTTTTGAAATTGTGGGCTGCCGCTGACTCCTGCTGCCACAACCAGTGTCTGCCATCCTCCATCTGATTGCGCTAGATGTCCCCACACTCTTCACTACATTTGTTATGTAATGAGTGGTATTTTAAAGAGGTACCAAATATGTGCGTATGTTACGTGAGTTCTTTTTAGTGTTCTTGTTTGTAAGATGTCTTAGAGTGATAGAGACAGTCTTAGGAGTGTTCATGTGTCTTAAGATGTCCATGTTTGTAGAGAAAGCATATTGGAGACATAAACAGAGTATATATAAAGAGAAAGACAGTTCCGTATATATGAGAGACGGGATACATATAACTACAATAGCCAACGGTATGTAATACACAATGAAAGGAGATTTGATATATAGATAGATAGACAGAGAGTTAGACATTTATATTTTTACAGTTCTGTGAACAGGAGTGTCTCTATAAATTTATACTTTGACACATATACTTTCTAACACATATTTGTAGATTTTATCAAGGTTGTTATAACATAAATGGACAATAACTTTTCTGTGTAATAACGAATAACGACACGAAGACGCATATACAAACACACATAATGACGTTCTTTACTTCACGACCGGTCGAGGAATTCAAAGTTTCTTTACATGCCTTTTCTTCTCTATAATTCGCTTCCAAGGTTTGGTGTCAGCAGCTGTCTCTGACCTCTCTGTCTCGGCTGTACTCCCCTTTTTCTCCCATACTGCATCTAAAACTCTACCTATATTGAGAACTCGTCCGTCATAATATGATTAAACATGTGCTCATCGAACACGTTTCCTTGACATGCGTCACGTTGCAAAACATCCCACACTGACATAGCCCCACAAGTTCAGTAGTCTTTACAAAATATGTTTACAATTTCAATTGACGATTAAATTCCTTATTTTAATTTTCACAGAAACAAATTTCATCGTTACATTCCTTTTCCAATAAACATATATCTAAATATTATTTTGTGAGCTAAACCATTTCGATTCCACATTCCTTATTTTCAATAACATTCTGTATTTATTTTAACTTATGATTGGAATTCTCAATTCCAAATCTAGCTTCGCAAGTTCGAATCATTGACTATCCTATTTCATATTTACTTACTTACACGAACAGACTTCTGTTATTGTAACACATCCAGGCGCACATTGATATAACCTTACAAGCCGCCATCGAAGAAGTGAGATTATATGGTGTGTCCCACACTTGAAAACACACCAAAGACGATAATCCTGGCAGGATATATTGCTTCCATCACTCTGGCTACACACCTCTTAGTTGAGGCAATCCAGCAAGATAATTTTAGGGTTCTGCCAATGGTCCTGTTGTCATAAGTTTGTTTGTTAGAGAGGATGAGTAGTACAGAGGCGCATCTTGGATCTTGCTCGTTGAACATTGTGCAACATTCATTGATATGGCAATGTTGTTTTCTTAAGTTTGGCAGTTAAAGATATTATAGGAGACCCATATCGCTTTCAAGAATTTTACATACCTGATGAATTATTAGAGGATCTAGAGCAAAAAAAACCAAACGGAATCATGTGGTCCTCTCTGGAGCGAGAATTATACTGTTTTATTTTTTACTCCTATTGAATTCCTGAATTATTTAATTGAAACTAGATTATTGTGTTCGTGATTCGACATTAAAAATCACATATTTGATATCATTATTGCGATATAACTAAGGAAGTTTGAGAAAAGTAAGAGGTTTAATTGATAATATCGACAGAAACACAGTAATAGATTAAGATTGGTAACCTATCAAGGTTTTCATTACAGTTCAAAATGTTTAATAAAAAATAAAGTGCTTCAGTTGTATGAAATGTGAGTAAACGCTAAAGTCTTATATTAGACGTCAAGTAAAAGTCAAACTTGAAACTAGCTTGCGAACACTAATAAAATTAGTATTTACTTATGCGCGTTTAATGAGTAAATACGGAAGATGTAAACAGTTAGGTATACCGTGGGGATTAACTGTTTAGTGTATTTTCAAGAAACTAATAAAACTCCGCGTACTGTTCTTATTAAGCAGGCAGAAAGTCATTATGTGATGAGCTGAGTTTCCTATGCTTTTTTTATCGAAGCGAAAAATGTAAGATAACACATTGCATTTTAAAAAGATTATTTCGATTGTGTAAAAAAATCCAGCCTGTTAAACCAGAAATCTAATTTGAACAGAGAATAAAGGTGCAAGGAAGGGAAATTAAACGAAAGGGTGCATTAATTATGAATTTCTTTTATGTGATTTTGAATAAAAGAAATATTAAAATAAAACATGTATGAACCAATTTGTAATGAGTTAAACTGAATGTGAAATGCGTTGCTATCTTGGTAAGTGTTAACTATGGGA
>NC_136509.1:4590232-4710232 GCF_053919585.1 Euprymna scolopes
AAAAACCTAAAATCCGTATTAATGAATTTGATATAACTCGAAGAAAAATGAATTTCTTGCACTACCGATATTACCATTAAATTAAGCATTGTTTATCTAATATTTCCCCCAAAAATTATAACAGCAAAAATATTTATACTTTTTTCTTTAATGATTTTTATATGCAAGATTTTAATAATTTTCTTGCTCGCAAGAATATGAAACTTTCGGCGTAACATAATTCTTATATAATATTGGCCAATAATTAAAAGAAAATAATTTAAAACCAAGAACATAGAAAAATACGTAAATTAAAAAATGGTAAAATGTATACAAACATTTACAATATAAATGTACGGATGGTTGTGTGGGTGAAAAAAAGAAAAACAGCACGCCTACTTCTTTTTAATTACATGACGTTATTCTCAGACACCTGTCCCATATTTTGGGCCTCTGTATATTCCTTATTTCCAAAAGTACGGTTAGTTTTACTTATGCGAACGGCAAAACCATTCGGTTGTGGGAGTAATTCAGTAATTTTTTGCACAAACAAGGTGTTTTTTTTTTTAAATACAATTCGTTATCTTAGGACTTTACTCTTTAATCTTTGATATAGACCCAGAAAACTGATATTTATATCTAAAAAGATTTTTTCCAATTAAATATTTTTACTTAATTTAGCTGAATTGGTACTCTCACCGTGAAAACTATTTTCATACCTTATTTTTTCACGTGTACAAATGTATTTTTACTTTGGCAAATTAAGTTTAGTCCTTAATCCTACAAATACAATCAAAAAATTGTCGGAAACCTACAAAAAATTATGATAAATCGGCTTCAATATCTAGGTCCCTCTATTCTTATTCGTTTATTTTTGCCCGTACCTAAAAATGGATATTAGCAGCAAATCGACCGTTGTGGGTCACTTTTTTACCATTCAGGAAATTAAAGATTCAATTAGATTCCTATTTCGGTCACCTAAATTATTTAGGGTGAAATGAGTTAAGGAATTTATATCCAAGCCATAATATTTTTTTTTACTTAAAAATAACATTAATACACTAAGTTAGGTAAACTTTGTATAGCATGCTCTACTTTACGGTAAAATGGAACAGACATTTGAATTTCGTTTCCTTTTAAATTCAGTACATTTTTACATTACGTCAAAGTCATCGTTCACATTCGACATTTCGACTTTTATAGGTTTTCGGGTATGCTGACACGGTAAGGGGTGTCTATTCCTTAAGCCGTTCCTAACATGGGGAGGTCGGGAGTATCTATTCCTAGAGCCGTTCTTAACCTGGGCAGATGGTAGTGTTTATAAATGTCTTCATTTCCAATGCAAACGGCAAGTTGGACTTTTGTAAAAAATAACAAACAGATACATCAAACATACTTTTTTCATTTAAAAATGGAAATATTTCCCTTTCGTTAATAACTTTTTAAAAAAATATTTTTTGTTTTATATATAAAGAATACAATTGTTGAATATTATTCTTTTGATTATATTCGTTTCGGGGGCACAATCAAAAAAAGATTAAAACGGAGCGAAATTTAAGTTTCCGTTCCATTTTTATAATAAGCATAAAACAGCGCATACTCAGCAAGTTTTATCGTAAGTTATAAATATCTAGATCTACTTACATTATATTAGAAACCAAGCGACCCATAAACCTTTGGTAGCTGAGTGCCAAATCTGCTTAAAATATTGAAAAAATAATAGAACCTCTTCCAAACATACTGGCAACAATATTGTTTCGTCCTTCCGTGAGTGTTTCCAATCAGAGGGATTGATTTACTAGGATTTGCATTAGACGCTGAGCACTTATGAAAATTATTTAATTGTTAAATTCTTTCCATTTTGGTTTAATTTCTTAGTTTGCAATCGCTGATAGCCCACTCCAAAAATTGAAGAAAAGACGAAATTTAAAAGAATGGTACTCATGCAGAATTTGACACTCTTCCCCGATTCCACTTATGGTAAGGGTTCGACCGATAATCATTGGATTCAACCGAGCATTGTTCAAATGTAGAAACACTAAATTAACATTTTATTTATTTAATTAATTAATTAATGGTGGGTGTATATTTCTGTTTATTTTCTTAACATCTATTGACAAAAAAAAAATTGGTAAATTCACTTGAAAAATTTTTTTTTTTACTTTTACCTAACTATTTACAGTGTTCATATAAAACATTCATCTGTTCTTTTTGTAATAAATTTCCGTTTTCAAACCGACGCATCTTTTGCAAAATTTCTTTAAAAAAAGTGCAAGTTTTCCTGAAAAAAAAAGTTTCACTAAACAACTTATGGTAAAAAAAATAATCTTTTTTTTTTGGGGGGGGGGCGAATTTAAAGATAAAAAATTGAAAATAATAATAAAACTAAACAAACAATACAAAATGCAATTTTTCTTGTGGAATATATTCCATTTTAACAAACTGAGCCACAACAACGCGTGGCCGGGTACAGCTAGTTTATGAATGTTTTTTATCTTCCATGATTCATTATATTCCTTCTCGAATTGCTTTGTGTATACTTACTTGTTTTTTAATGAAATAAAACTGTTTAGATATGTTACAACATGTTTGTAAAAATTATATTATCTTGTAATTAACATCTAAATCATCTAATCTCATTAATATATCACATACATTGAATAATCCGAAAGTAGATCAGTTAAATATGTATCGACATGTATTTCGTATTGAACATTTGCAAACAGCATCGCTTTCAACTTTTGTTTTTCATATTGTTACTATATAAATGTGTCTCATTTGATCTTTAGACACAATTAAACCATCTACTAATATGATTCAGTGATTAGTACGAATGTCCTATATTATATTCCATCGCTTTAAACGTATACTATAATTTAACCGCCCCTGTGTTGTGCCATGGATTTATCATGTCTGGATTCAATTATGTATCACTAACGTTGAGCTTGACCATGACAATGCATAGGAAGCTGATTTTATGAAATTTTGACTGCAATTCAATTTTTTTTAAAATTTAATTTTCACCCCAAACAAGGCACAGTGCCACTTTGAAGCAGGGGGCTACTATTAGGGACTTAATTAGCGGGGTCATTATGAAGGGAGAAGAGTAGAAAGATGTTTGTTAACATTACACTTAAACTTCTGCATATCATTGCAGTTGGGAAAGCAGAATCCCGGAAGTGAGTTCCAAAGACCCGCAGTTCTGGGGAAGAAACTATTGGAGTAAAAGACTTTCTTGCACCTAGGGATCTCTACTGTAAAGGGATGCGGCTTAGTAGCTTGTCGGAGGTAGTTCGAACTCTCAATATCTCAATATAGATATAAAACTGTTAGGTTTAATGGATAAGTTCGTCATCATAACACTAATATTTACAATCTCCACTGATTAATTCCGCCATGATGAAATACAAAAACTATAATTTGAAAAAGTATGTGCACATACCTCACATTGTCTCTCGTTTATGTTCTAAGTATAAGTATAATAAAACATTTACATAATTAATGCATGAGCATCAAGAGAAACAACATCCTTCGTTTTGTAATTGGAATTGAGATCGTCATGGTAAAATTTCTATTTAATACTGAACGGATGTCTATATGTGTACCTCTTAGTAAGGATGGGTATGTTTTTAGCAGAGGGTGGGGGTTATTTCTCATCAACCATATCTGAAAGGGATGATACACCTAAACTAAAAAAGATGAGCATAGACAAAACGAAGAAGTAAAATTAAGTTTACAAGTCAAAATCTTCTGTAAATCTAAAGAGAATATAACTATTAATATTAGTGTAGTTCAGCCAACAAAATAACAATGGATTATGCGCATGCGTGTATGTGTTCAAGTGTGTCTGAATTTAAACTTGTACTTAATTCGGATGTTAAACAACTGGGTACAAATAAACCTCCGCATTTTATACAAAAATGCTGTATTTGCAAAATATTTAATATTTCTTGATAATATAATTGACGTTATATTCGGCCAGGAATCTCAGCAATCATCATCTATTTATTTTATTCTTATGTAAATATAATATTTTTTCTTTCACTCTTTTCTTTTTGTGTGTATCGTTCGTAACCATTCAACAGACCGCCATCTTTAATATATTTGCAGCATTAGTATATTCATAACACGTTTGACTTGCTGTTCACACCCTAAGGCAGTACAGCGAGACATTCAAGTTTTCTCTGTATAACTTATTGAAAGGGGAAGAAAAACATTGGACGATAGCCAATTATACGTACACTATCTGTGCTGATTTTCCTGGTTGTTGAAAGATAGTTTGTGCCAGTGTCAGAAATGTTTTGCCAATGCTCCTCCAATAATCTCGTAATATGAAAAAGAAAGGTGTGTCGAGTAAGTGGGAGAAACCTGGTAGATTTCACAAAGGCTGATTTAGTCGGACCTATTGTGAGTAATATATTGATGCCACACTTACTATCTAAAAACATGATCAAGTTTTTCTTTTATTGTAGAAAAAGGAACAGGTTGGGCCTACTTAAGCGTAAGTTCTGAGAATTAAATACAATTACATATTCAATGTATCTGGTTTACAAATATAACTAGGTACCGTCGCAAAAGGACAGATGAAAATACAAATACATACTCGTTGGCAGTTTTTACTTTTTCAACAAAAACATGTATTAAAGTTACTCTTTAGAAAATACTTAAAACGTCTGTCGCTTCCATATGTCCATTTCACCTGTACGCGTTTCTTTTACTTCTTACTGCACGCATATAAGAGCCAGATACGTCTAAGGATGGAATACTATTGCCACATATGGGCAGGAGCTGCTAGAAAAGACTTGTCCTGCCTTGATAGGGTTTAAAATAGACTTCGTGGCCTGGTGGGAGATGGCCTTTTCTCTTCGCTGCAACCTCTATCTCACAAAAGAGATGTTGCGAATTTTTTCTCGGCTTTATCGTTATTTTAATGGAAAGTGTTAGGCTGAGCTTCAATCTATGGTCCACCCTCGTCAAACTTTCACAAGAAACACTAGACAAGCTGAAATCATTATCAATAATTTTCCACACTCTTTATCTGTGCCTAAACCTAAACACAGGAATTTGCACGCATAACCTAGTAGCTATTGGTTTATGTTTAAATATTTAGCCTTGCAGCAAACATATCTTTATTGTTCAGTCATTAACGGCAGAAAACAAAATAAATCGTGAGCTAAGCGTTTTGGTTTCGATTCTCGGTTATGGCGCACGAATTATTTTTATTTTTATTTTTAAATCATTGCTATATATTGGGTCTACTGTAATAATAATAATGATAATAATAATATGAAAAATAATAATAAATACGAAAGTTGCGTTCATCCAAATATAATATTAAGCTTATTTTACGGCCGGGCAATGCCGGGCGCCTTACTAGTAAGAATAATAATAAATATAAATAAGTAGAATATGCGATCATTCTATATCATAGTTCGTATAAGGCAACCTGGTAATTGATTGTAAAATAGATGAACATCCATGGTATAATGCACAAATCAGAATTCCAATGGAAATTTTCAACAATTACTGGAAAAATGAGGGCTCGTAATGCTGCTCTAAATACGGAGAAAAAATATGGTAGCTTTAACCGCAAAATAAGTGATATACGGCACTTACAATACTGCTAATTTTTTTCAAGCATCTATAGAAATAAACGACTACTGCTGAGAATCGAACGATCTTTTAAATGTATAATCAAGTCTGCACACCCTATTATTATCATTCAGAATTCACCATTTATAACATTTATTAAACATTCTAGTTTGTAAATAATAAAACAGTTGGAATTTTGCATGATGCTATTTTGAGGACTGAATTCGGTTACTTTAGAATATTTGTTATTCTTTTCACATAGTCACGATTCTTGTTACCGCAGCGGATCTAATTTCCGCCTATTGATATTTAAGTTTGTAACAGAATAAAACCGCGAGCATATATTATGTATTTTGATAGATGAACACAGCGTTCCTTGTTCATACTGATTTCAATATTTTTTGACATTTATTCAAAAGAAACATGGAAAATTACCGAGGAAAGGTAGGAATGCCGAGTGAAATATTATGTAGATTTATAGAGGTTGGATTTATAGCGGTATTTCTGTTCACAAACTGTAGATTAACGCACATTGATAGAGTCAGAGAAGCTGGAAACGGAAAGCAAATTTATAATCGATCACATCGTCATAAGGGCAACAATTATTCCAACATTATTACACAGGTATAATGACGGGGTAGAATTTAATGCTACCGTAAATTGCTAAAATGTGTCGGAAAGTGTCGAAAGGCTTAGCCAATAAAATCAAAACAGTCGACAATAAGAAAAACACGATAAATGTTTTACGGAAAATTCAATTTGGAAAGCTGTTTAAAGTCGTTACTATAAATTCAGTAGTCTCCGATAGAAAATATTTAATTTTGTGTAACATGAATATTAATAGTTGAAACTAATTTTTTACCGCACACGCGCACACAGGGACGAGTTAAGCAAAATAGTTTTAACCATGATCCCCTAACAATAACAGTACCTTACTCTGACAGAACCGTAACTAAGATAAACACAGCCAATCTTTAAAGTGTGATAAAGATTCATCATATCTTTAAACAATTAGATAAACTACGATTGTCTCGTAACCTTCAGAAAGACAAACCTTTCTCTAAACCATGAGAGAGACGCAGCTTACCTGAAAAAACTGGGAAATACGCAACCGATCTCCAAATCTGCGAGACACAGTATATCCGTAAATTTTTAGAATATTTACGGTATACGAGGAAAGAAACATATTGAAGAAAATTCAATAGTATTAATTGAATGTCTACACCAGAGAAAGATGAATGCATACGAGACACTATGTTTACGTGTCTAAAGCCTGTCTGTTGTAAATTTTTTCAGGGACATTTACATGAGGATCATGATTCCTACAAAACATTGACAAACTATTCCAGATTGCAGGGTTTCCGCGTTCCAAATACGATCGTCCAAGAATTGAGAACTGACAATTTTCTTACGAAAAGTTAAGCTTCATTGAGGTTTCCTAAACAAAAAGCATGCCGACAGGTGTATTTTCCTCCTAGAATACATAACATTAAAATATCACAAAAAGATACACTATAACACATTAAAATTGTCAAATGGGAAGAGACCAATTATATTTAAACTTCTTTACCACTTAGTAAAGGGGAAATTTGATGGCATATTGAATTTTGCATGAATCTAATAAAAGGATCAAGTGCCCGCTTCAGAGAGGGGAGTTTAGTTGTGGGAACCTGGACTGAATACAACAACACACCAATGTATTTCGATAACAAAGTCAACATTGGTGATTGATGGACTCTTCTATTGGACATTTGTAAAGTTTTAAAAGGAAAAGTCCAGTTAATCCCTAGAACAAGTATATTGACAATGTTCCATGTAACAGAAAATAGTGGCTTTGTAGAAATATACAAGGCTTGAGATGCTGTCTAGTACAAATATTGGCTTTGTAGAAATACTCTAGGCTTGAGACGCGGTCATGTACAAATATTGGCTTTGTAGACATATACTAGGCTTGAGATGCTGTCTAGTACAAATATTGGCTTTGCAGAAATATACTAGGCGTAGGATGCGGTCTAGTACATATATTGGCTTTGTAAAAGTATACTACGTTTGAGATACTCTCTAGTACAAATATTGGCTTTGTAAAAATATACTAGGCTGCAGATGCGGTCTACTACAAATATTGGCTTGGTAGAAATATACAAGGCTTGAGATGCTGTCTACTAAAAATATTGGCTTTGTAGAAATATACTAGGCTTGAGATGCTTAATAGTACAAATATTGCCTTTGTAGAAATATACTAGGCTTGAGATGCTGTCTAGTACAAATATTGGCTTTGTAGAAAGATACTAGGCTTGAGATGCTGTCTAGTACAAATATTGGCTTTGTAGAAAGATACTAGGCTTGAGATGCTGTCAAGTACAAATATTGGCTTTTTAGAAATATACTAGGTTTGAGATTCTGTCAAGTACAAATATTGGCTTTGTAGAAATACACTAGGCTTGAGATGCGGTCAAGTACACATATTGGCTTTGTAGACATATACTAGGCTTGAGATGCTGTCGAGTACAAATATCAGCTTTGTAGAAATATATTAGGCTTGAGAGGCTGTCTAGTACAAATATTGGCTTTGTAGAAATATACTAGGCTTGAGATACAGTCTAGTACATATATTGGCTTTGTAGAAATATACGAGGCTTGAGATACAGTCTAGTACAAATATTGGCTTTGTAAGATTGTTACTCGTCTGGAGATACAGTCTAGTACAAATATTTGCTTTGTAGGAATATACTAGGCTTGAGATGTTTTCTAGTACAAATATTGGCTTTGTAGAAATATACTAGGCTTGAGATACAGTCTAGTACAAATACTGGCTTTGTAGAAATATACTAGGGTTGAAATATGGTCTAGTAAAACTATTGGCTTTGTAGAAATATACTAGGCTTGGGATGCTGTCTAGTAAAAATATTGGGTTAGGAGAAATATACCAGGCTTTAGATGATGTCGAGTACGAATATTTACTTTGTAGAAATATACTAGGCTTGAGATGCTGTCTAGTACACATATTGGCTTTGTAGAAATATACTAGGCTTGAGATGCTGTCTATTACAAATATTGGCTTTGTAGAAATATACTAGGCTTGAGATGTTGTCTAGTAAAAAAATTTGGCTTTGTTGAAATATACTAGGCTAGAGATTGAGTCCAGCACAAAAATGGCTTTGTAGAAATATACCAGGCTTGAGATGCTTTCTAGTAAAAATATTGGCTTTGTAGAAAGATACTAGGATTGAGATGCTGTCTAGTATAAATATTGGCTTTTTAGAAATATACTAGGCTACAGATTCTGTCTAGTACAAATATTGGCTTTGTAGAAATATACAAGGCTATAGATGCTGTCTACTACAAATTTTAGCTTTGTAAAAATATACTAGGCTTGAGATGCTGTCTCGTAAAAATATTGGCTTTGTAGAAATATACTAGGCTTCAGATGCTGTCTAGTACAAATATTGGGTCTGTAGACATATACAAGGCAATAGATGCTGTCTAGTACAAATATTGGCTTTGTAGAAATATACTAGGTTTGAGATTCTGTCTAGTACAAATATTGGCTTTGTAGAAATATACTAGGCTATAGATGTTGTCTACTACAAATATTGGCTTTGTACAAATATACTAGGCTTTAGATGCTGTCTAGTACAAATATTGGCTTTGTAGAAATATACTAGGCTTGAGATAAAGTCTAGTACAAATATTGGCTTTGTAGAAATATACTAGGCTTGAGTTGCTGTCTAATACACATATTGGCTTTGTAGAAATATACTAGGCTTGAGATACAGTCTAGTACAAATATTAGCTTTGTAGAAATATACTAGGCTTGAGTTGCTGTCTAGTACACATATTGGCTTTGTAGAAATATACTAGGCTTGAGATACAGTCAAGTACAAATATTGGCTTTGTAGAAATATACTAGGCTTGAGTTGCTGTCTAGTACACATATTGGCTTTGTAGAAATATACTAGGTTTTAGATACAGTCTAGTACAAATATTGGCTTTGTAGAAATATACTAGGCTGTAAATGTTGTCTAGTAAAAATATTGGCTTTGTAGACATATACTAGGGATGAGATGCTGTCTAGTACAGATATTGTCTTTGTAGACATATACTAGGCTTAGATAATGTCTCGTAAAAATATTGGCTTTGTAGAAATATACTAGGCTTGAGATGATGTCTCGTACAAATATTGGCGTTGTAGAAATACACATGGCTTCGATAATGTCTAGTAAAATTATTGGCTTTGTAGAAATATACTAGGCTTGAGATGCTGTCTAGTACAAATATTGGCTTTGTAGAAAGATACTAGGCTATAGATACTGTCTAGTACAAATATTGGTTTTGTAGAAAGATACTAGGCTATAGATGCTGTCTATTACCAATATTGGCTTTGTAGAAATATAGTAGGCTAGAGATGCTGTCTTGTAAAAATATTGGCTTTGTAGAAATATACTTGGCTGGAGATGCTGTCTCGTACAAATATTGGCTTTGTAGAAATATACTTGGCTGGAGATGCTGTCTCGTACAAATATTGGCTTTGTAAAATTATACTAGGCTTGAGATGCTGTCTCGTACACATATTGGCTTTGTAGAAATATACGAGACTTGAGATTCTGTCTAGTACACATATTGGCTTTGTAAAAATATACGAGACTTGATATGCTGTCTAGTACAAATATTGGCATTGTAGAAATATACTAGGCTTGAGATACTGTCTTGTACAAACATTGGCTTTGTAGAAAGATTCAAGGCTTGAGATGCTGTCTAGTAACAATGTTGGCTTTGTAGAAATGCACTAGGTTTGGGATGCGGTCAAATACAAATATTGGCTTTGTAGAAATATACGAGGCTGCAGATTCTGTCTAGTACAAATATTGGGTTTGTAGAAATATACTAGGCTTGAGTTGCTGTCCAGTACACATATTGGCTTTGTAGAAATATACTAGGCTTTAGATACTGTCTAGTACAAATATTGGCTTTGTAGAATTATACTAGGCTGTAGATACTCTCTAGTACAAATATTGGCTTTGAAGAAATATACTAGGCTTAAGATGCTGTCTTGTACAAATATTGGCTTTGTAGAAATATACTAGGCCTGAGATGCTGTCTAGTACAAATATTGGCTTTGTAGATATATACTAGGCTTGAGATGCTGTCTACTACAAATATTGGCTTTGTAGAGATATACTAGGCAATATATGCTGTCTTGTACAAATATGGGCTTTGTAGAAATATACTAGGCTTTAGATACAGTCTAGTATAAATATTGGCTTTGTAGACATTTACTAGGCTTGAGATGTTGTCTAGTACACATATTGGCTTTGTAGAAATATACTAGGATTGAGATGCTCTCTAGTACAAATATTGGCTTTGTAGAAATATACTAGGCTTGAGATGCCGTCTAGTACAAATATTTGCTTTGTAGAAATATAGTAGGCTTGAGATGCTGTCTAGTACAAATACTGGCTTTTTAGAAATATACAAGGCTGTAGATTTTGTCTAGTACAAATATTGGCTTTGTAGAAATATACTAGGCTTGAGATGCGGTCAAGTACAAATATTGGCTTTTTAGACATATACTAGGCTTGAGATGCTGTCTAGTACAGATATTGTCTTTGTTGAAATATACTAGGCTTGAGATGCTGTCTAGTACAAATATTTGCTTGGTAGAAATATACTAGGCTTGAGATGCTGTCTCGTACAAATAATGGCTTTGTAGGAATTTATTAGGCTTAAGATGCTGTCTTGTACATATATTGGCTTTGTAGAAATATACTAGGTTTGAGATTCTGTCTAGTACAAATATTGGCTTTGTAGAAATATACTAGGCTTGAGATGCTGTCTAGTAAAATTATTTGCTTTGTAGAAATACTCTAGGCTTAAGATGCGGTCAAGTACAATTATTGGGTTTGTAGACATATACTTGGCTTGAGATACAGTCTAGTACAAATATTGGCTTAGTAGAAATATACTAGGCTTCAGATGTGGTCTAGTACAAATATTGTCTTTGTAGAAATATACTGTGCTTGAGATGCGTTCTTGTAAAAATATTATCTTTGTAGAAATATACTAGGCTGGAGATACTGTCCAGTACAAATAATGGCTTTTTAGAGTGATACTAGGCTTGAGATAGTGTCTTGTAAAAAATATTGGCTGTGTAGAAATATACAAGGCTTGAGATGCTTTCTAGTACAAACATTGGCTTTGTAGAAACATACTAGGCTTTAGATGCTCTATAGTACAAATATTGGCTTTGAAGAAATATACAAGGCTTGAGATGCTGCCTTGTACAAATATTGGCTTGTGTAGAAATATACTAGGCTTGAGATGCTGTCTAGTACAAATATTGGCTTTGTAGAAACATACTAGGCTTTTGTTGCTGTCTAGTACACATATTGCCTTTGTAGAAATATAGTAGGCTTGAGATGCTGTCTAGTACAAATATTGGCTTTGTAGAAATATACTTGGCTTGAGATACAGTCTAGTAAAAATATTGGCTTTGTAGAAATATACTAGGCTTGAGATGCTGTCTAGTACAAATATTTGCTTTGTATAAATATAGTAGGCTTGAGATGCTGTCTAGTACAAATATATCTTTGTAGAAATATACAAGGCTTGAGATGTTGTCTAGTACAAATATTTTCTTTGTACAAATATACTAAGCTTTAGATTCTGTCTAGTAGAAATATTGGCTTTGAAGAAATATACTAGGCTTGAGATTATTCCTTGTACAAATATTGGCCTTGTAGAAATATACAAGGCTTGAGATGCTGTCTCGTACAAATAATGGCTCTGTAGGAATTTATTAGGCTTGAGATGCTGTCTCGTACAACTATTTGCTTTGTAGAAATATACTAGGCTTGAGATACAGTCTAGTACAAATATTGACTTTGTAGAAATATACTAGGCTTGAGATGCTGTCTAGTAAAATTATTGGCTTTGTAGAAATACACTAGCCTTAAGATGCGGTCAAGTACAAATATTGGCTGTGTAGACATATACTTGGCTGGAGATGCTGTCTAGTATAAATATTGGCTTTGTAGAAATATACTAGGCTTCAGATGTGGTCTAGTACAAATATTGGCTTTGTAGAAATATACTAGGCTTGAGAGGCTGTCCAGTACAAATAATGGCTTTGTAGAGTGATACTAGGCTGGAGATACTGTCTTGTACAAATATTGGCTGTGTAGAAATATACAAGGCTTGAGATACAGTCTAGTACAAATATTGGCTTTGTAGAAATATACTAGGCTTGAGATTGTGTCTAGAAAAATTATTGGCTTGGTAGAAATACACTAGGCTTAAGATGTGGTCAAGTACAAATATTGGCTTTGTAGACATATTCTTGGCTTGAGATACTGTCTAGTACAAATATTGGCTTAGTAGAAATATACTAGGCTTGAGATGCTGTCTAGTATAAATGTTGGCTGTGTAGAAATATACTAGGCTTGAGATGTTTCTAGTAGAAATATTGGCTTTAAAGAAATTTACTAGGCTTGAGATGATTTCTAGTACAAATAATGGCTTTGTAACAATATATTCGGCTTGAGATGCTGTCTCGTACAAATATTGGCTTTGTAGAAATATACTAGGCTGGAGATACAGTCTAGTACGAATATTGGCTTTGTAGAAATATACTAGGCAATAGATGCTGTCTAGTACAAATATTGGCTTGGTAGAAATATACTAGGCAATAGATGCTGTCTAGTACAAATATAGGCTTTGTAAAAATATACTAGGCTTGAGATGCTGTCTAGTAAAAATATTGGGTTAGGAGAAATACACTAGGCTATAGAGTCTGTCTACTACAAATATTGGCTTTGTAGAAATATACTAGGCTTGAGATGCAGTCTCGTACAAATATTGGGTTTGTAGAAATATACTAGGCTTGGGATACTGTCTTGTACAAATTTTGACTTTGTAGAAATATACTAGGCTTGAGATAAAGCCTAGAACAATATTGGCTTCATAGAAAAATACTAGGCTTGAGATGTGGTCTAGTACAAATATTGGCTTTGTAGAAAAATACTAGGCTTGAGATGCTGTCTTGTAAAAATATTGGCTTTGTAGAAATACACTAGGCTTGAGATGCGGTCAAGTACACATATAGGCTTTGTAGAAATATACTAGGCTATAGATGCTGTCTACTAGAAATCTTGGCTTTGTAGAAATATACTAGGCTATAGATGCTGTCTACTACAAATAATGGCTTTGTAGAAATATACTAGTCTGTAGATGCTGTCTCGTACAAATATTAGCTGTGTAGAAATATACTAGGCTATATATTCTGTCTACTACAAATAATGGCTTTGTAGAAACATACTAGGCTTCAGATGCTGTCTAGTACAAATATTGGCTTTGTAGAAATATACTAGGCTTAAGACGCGGGCACATACAAATATAGGCTTTGTAGAAATATACTGGGCTTTAGATGCTGTCTAGTACAAATATTGGCTTTGCAGAAATATACTAGGCTATAGATACTGTCTAGTACAAATATTGGCTTTGTAGAAATATACTAGGCTATAGATGCTGTCTCTTACAAATATTGGCATGTAGAAATATACTAGGCTTTAGATGCTGTCTACTACAAATATTGGCTTTGTAGAAATATACTAGGCTTGAGATGCTGTCTAGTACAAATATTGGCTTGTGTAGAAATATACTAGGCTTGAGATACTGTCTTGTACAAACATTGGCTTTGTAGAAAGATACTAGGCTTGAGATGCTGTCTAGTAACAATGTTGGCTTTCTAGAAATGCAATAGGCTTGAGATGGTGTCAAATACAAATATTTGCTTTGTAGAAATATACGAGGCTGCAGATTCTGTCTAGTACAAATATTGGGTTTTAGAAATATACTAGGCTTGAGTTGCTGTCTATTACACATATTGGCTTTGTAGAAATATACTAGGCTTGAGATACTGTCTAGTACAAATAATGGCTTTGTAGAGTGATACTAGGCTGGAGATACTGTCTTGTACAAATATTGGCTGTGTAGAAATATACAAGGCTTGAGATACAGTCTAGTACAAATATTGGCTTTGTAGAAATATACTAGGCTTGAGATTGTGTCTAGAAAAATTATTGGCTTGGTAGAAATACACTAGGCTTAAGATGTGGTCAAGTACAAATATTGGCTTTGTAGACATATTCTTGGCTTGAGATACTGTCTAGTACAAATATTGGCTTAGTAGAAATATACTAGGCTTGAGATGCTGTCTAGTATAAATGTTGGCTGTGTAGAAATATACTAGGCTTGAGATGTTTCTAGTAGAAATATTGGCTTTAAAGAAATTTACTAGGCTTGAGATGATTTCTAGTACAAATAATGGCTTTGTAACAATATATTAGGCTTGAGATGCTGTCTCGTACAAATATTGGCTTTGTAGAAATATACTAGGCTGGAGATACAGTCTAGTACGAATATTGGCTTTGTAGAAATATACTAGGCAATAGATGCTGTCTAGTACAAATATTGGCTTGGTAGAAATATACTAGGCAATAGATGCTGTCTAGTACAAATATAGGCTTTGTAAAAATATACTAGGCTTGAGATGCTGTCTAGTAAAAATATTGGGTTAGGAGAAATACACTAGGCTATAGAGTCTGTCTACTACAAATATTGGCTTTGTAGAAATATACTAGGCTTGAGATGCAGTCTCGTACAAATATTGGGTTTGTAGAAATATACTAGGCTTGGGATACTGTGTTGTACAAATTTTGACTTTGTAGAAATATACTAGGCTTGAGATAAAGCCTAGAACAATATTGGCTTCATAGAAAAATACTAGGCTTGAGATGTGGTCTAGTACAAATATTGGCTTTGTAGAAAAATACTAGGCTTGAGATGCTGTCTTGTAAAAATATTGGCTTTGTAGAAATACACTAGGCTTGAGATGCGGTCAAGTACACATATAGGCTTTGTAGAAATATACTAGGCTATAGATGCTGTCTACTACAAATAATGGCTTTGTAGAAATATACTAGTCTGTAGATGCTGTCTCGTACAAATATTAGCTGTGTAGAAATATACTAGGCTATATATTCTGTCTACTACAAATAATGGCTTTGTAGAAACATACTAGGCTTCAGATGCTGTCTAGTACAAATATTGGCTTTGTAGAAATATACTAGGCTTAAGACGCGGGCACATACAAATATAGGCTTTGTAGAAATATACTGGGCTTTAGATGCTGTCTAGTACAAATATTGGCTTTGCAGAAATATACTAGGCTATAGATACTGTCTAGTACAAATATTGGCTTTGTAGAAATATACTAGGCTATAGATGCTGTCTCTTACAAATATTGGCATGTAGAAATATACTAGGCTATAGATGCTGTCTACTACAAATATTGGCTTTGTAGAAATATACTAGGCTTGAGATGCTGTCTAGTACAAATATTGGCTTGTGTAGAAATATACTAGGCTTGAGATACTGTCTTGTACAAACATTGGCTTTGTAGAAAGATACTAGGCTTGAGATGCTGTCTAGTAACAATGTTGGCTTTCTAGAAATGCACTAGGCTTGAGATGGTGTCAAATACAAATATTTGCTTTGTAGAAATATACGAGGCTGCAGATTCTGTCTAGTACAAATATTGGGTTTTAGAAATATACTAGGCTTGAGTTGCTGTCTATTACACATATTGGCTTTGTAGAAATATACTAGGCTTGAGATACTGTCTAGTACAAATGTTGGCTTTGTAGAAATATACTAGGCTTGAGATACTCTCTAGTACAAATATTGGCTTTGAAGAAATATACTAGGCTTAAGATGCTGTCTTGTACAAATATTTGCTTTGTAGAAATATACTAGGCCTGAGATGATGTTTAGTACAAATATTAGCTTTGTAGAAATATACTAGGCTTGAGATGCTGTCTATTACAAATTTTGGCTTTGTAGAGATATACTAGGCAATAGATGCTTTCTTGTACAAATATTGGCTTTGTAGAAATTTAGTAGGCTTGAGATGTTGTCTAGTACACATATTGGCTTTTTAGAAATATACTAGGATGTAGATGCTGTCTAGTACAAATATTGGCTTTGTAGGAATATAGTAGGCTTGAGATGCTGTCTAGTACAAATATTGGCTTTGTAGAAATATACTAGGATTGAGATGCCGTCTAGTACAAATATTTGCTTTGTAGAAATATAGTAGGCTTGAGATGCTGTGTAGTACAAATATTGGCTTTTAGAAATATACAAGGCTGTAGATTTTGTCTAGTACAAATATTGGCTTTTTAGAAATATACTAGGCTTTAGATGCTGTCTAGTACAAATATATCTTTGTAGAAAAATACAAGGCTGTAGATATTGTCTAGTACAAATATTGGCTTTTTAGAAATATACTAGGCTTTAGATACTGTCTAGTAGAAATATTGGCTTTGAAGAAATATACTAGGCTTGAGATGCTGCCTTGTACAAATATTAGCTTTGTAGAAATATACTAGCCTTGAGATGCTGTCTCGTACAAATAATGGCTTTGTAGGAATTTATTAGGCTAGAGATGCTGTCTCGTACAAATATTGGCTTTGTAGAAATATACTAGGCTTGAGATACAGTCTAGTACAAATATTGGCTTTGTAGAAATATACTAGGCTTGAGATGCTGTCTAGTAAAATTATTTGCTTTGTAGAAATACACTAGGCTTAAGATGCGGTCAAGTACAAATATTGGCTTTGTAGATATATACTTAGCTTGAGATACAGTCTAGTACAAATATTGGCGTAGTAGAAATATACAAGGCTTCAGATGTGGTCTAGTACAAATATTGTCTGTGTAGAAATATGCTACGCTTTAGATGCGTTCTTGTACAAATATTGGCTTTGTAGAAATATACTAGGCTGGAGATACTGTCCAGTACAAATAATTACTTTGTAGAGTGATACTAGGCTTGAGATACTTTCTAGTAAAAAATATTGGCTGTGTAGAAATATACTAGGCTTGAGATACTGTCTAGTACAAATATTGGTTTTGTAGAAATATACTAGGCTTTAAGATGTGGTCAAGTAAAAATATTGGCTTTGTAGAAATATACTAGGCTTGAGATGCTTTCTAGTAAAAACATTGGCTTTGTAGAAATATACTAGGCTTTAGATGCTCTATAGTACAAATATTGGCTTTGAAGAAATATACAAGGCTTGAGATGCTGCCTTGTACAAATATTGGCTTGTTAGAAATATACTAGGCTTGAGATGCTGTCTAGTACAAATATTGCCTTTGTAGAAACATACAAGGCTTTTGTTGCTGTCTAGTACACATATTGCCTTTGTAGAAATATAGTAGGCTTGAGATGCTGTCTAGTATAAATATTGGCTTTGTAGAAATATACTTGGCTTGAGATACAGTCTAGTAAAAATATTGGCTTTGTAGAAATATACTAGGCTTGAGATTCTTTCTTGTACAAATATTGGCTTTGTAGAAATATACTAGGCTGGAGATGCTGTCCAGTACAAATAATGGCTTTGTAGAGTGATACTAGGCTTGAGATACTGTCTAGTACAAATATTGGCTGTGTAGAAATATACAAGGCTTGAGATACTGTCTAGTACAAATATTGGCTTTGTAGAAATATACTAGGCTTGAGATTGTGTCTAGTAAAATTATTGGCTTTGTAGAAATACACTAGGCTACAGATGTGGTCAAGTACAAATATTGGCTTTGTACACATATTCTTGGCTTGAGATACTGTCTAGTACAAATATTGGCTTAGTAGAAATATACTAGGCTTGAGATGCTGTCTAGTACAAATGTTGGCTGTGTAGAAATATACAAGGCTTGAGAAACTGTCCAGTACAAATATTGGCTTTGAAGAAATTTACTAGGCTTGAGATGCTGTCTAGTACAAATAATGGCTTTGTAACAATATATTAGGCTTGAGATGCTGTCTCGTACAAATATTGGCTTTGTAGAAATATACTAGGCAATAGATGCTGTCTAGTACAAATATAGGCTTTGTAAAAATATACTAGGCTTGAGATGCTGTCTAGTAAAGATATTGGGTTAGGAGAAATATACTATGCTATAGAGTCTGTCTACTACAAATATTGGCTTTGTAGAAATATACTAGGCTTGAGATGCTGTCTAGTAAAGATATTGGGTTAGGAGAAATATACTAGGCTATAGATGCTGTCTCTTACAAATATTGGCTTTGTAGAAATATACTAGGCTATAGATGCTGTCTCTTACAAATATTGGCTTTGTAGAAATATACTAGGCTATAGATGCTGTCTTGTACAAATATTGGCTTTGTAGAAATATACTAGGCTATAGATGGTGTCGAGTACAAATATTGGCTTTGTAGAAATATACTAGGCTATAGATGCTGTCTAGTACTTATGCAAGTTTCACTCTTATTCGCAGTGTGTATTTTATAGGTTTTAGATTAATCTTATATATAGATGAAACGTTTCATTGTAGCACCAAATGTGATAAGTTAATATAGTTTTGGCCCACTAATGAATAAGGGCCTTTGCCTTAAGATTCATCGATGAGATTCGATTGGTATGTTTCCTTAAAAGCAATAGAATAGAACGTACTGCTATTAATACATATCCCATCTCAACACACACACACACACCAACACACACGATAAAAATGAAAAAGAAACATCTAAAAAAGGATTAAGCGTCAAATTAGATAACAAATTAACAACTGGCTACAATAAATCGACTGCCTTATAATTGATTTAACCACATGGTTGCAAATTAAATATGTAGGGATGATAGATGAATAAACAGTTAGACATTTATCAACTTGAATATATCCGTCTATTTTTGTGTGTTTTTTTTTCTTTTCTTTACTCCTGTTATTCCGGCGCGTTCCGCGTTGCATTTGCATTGTAAATATTCAATATATATATATATATATATATATATATATATATATATATATATATATATATATATATATATATTCATATGTGGAAATGGGCATTAGTAGATATGGAATTATGAAACAAAGTGTTAAATATGTATGTATATATATATATGTATATATATATATATATATTATAAAATAGGCCATCAATACATATACCCATTCCACACACACACACACGCACACACAACCCCCACACGCACACACACACACACACACATTTATATATATATATATATATATATGTATATATATATATTTATATATATATACATACATACAATTTAAATTACAACGATAGATATTATCCAGAAAAGTCGATATATCAAAAATTCTATGTAATTTATAGGGATTTTCCAATCTAGGCATTTTCCAAAAAATACATCTATGAAAAAATGTGGTATTGGTTTGCGTTACTTTAAAAAAATCTGACAAATAAAATTAGAGAGTGTTTGTAGGCGACAACTATACGACGCGATAAAAGTCAAGTGTGTAAATATATCCGTTGGACGATCTGTAAAAAGTTGAATATCGAATGCAGCAGAAAGTTCTAGGAAAAAAATAGTGGAAATGGTACAATATCCCTTCTAATAATACTATAAAATACAATATCCCTTCAAATAATGCTATAAAATACAATATCCCTTCTAATAATGCTAAAAAAATACAATATCCCTTCAAATAATGCTATAAAATACAATATCCCTTCTAATAATGCTAAAAAATACAATATCCCTTCAAATAATGCTATAAAATACAATATCCCTTCTAATAATGCTATAAAATACAATATTTTGTCTAATAATGCTATAACATACAATATTTTGTCTAATAATGCTATAATATGTGACGTGGGCATTAGGGAACAGAACGAGACAGAAACAGACAAAAAAGATTAAGCGTCAAGTTAAATAACAAATTAACAACTGGATACAATAAATCAACTGCGCCATAATTAATCATGTAACGAGGAGATGAATCCTAGATGAATAACAGTTAGACACTTCTCTACCTGAACTATTTGTTTGGTGTTTATCTTTTCTTGCCTTTACTCTTATGATTCCGGTCCTTTGCGCATTGTTTTGGATTTTGGCACTTTCATATATATATATATATATATATATATATACATATATATATATATATATATATATATATATATATATATATATATATATATATATATATATATATAGTTATAATGGAATAATTCCGGATGAAATCCGGGTATATAATAGGACAATTATGTAATTTTCGGTGTTATATATGTATATATATATATATATATATATATATATATATATATATATATGTATATATATATATATATATATATATATATATATACATTGATATATGCAAATGGAAATTAGAAGATATTAAATTCGTAAACAAAGTGTTAAATATATTAAATATGTTAAAAAATGGGCAAAAGATATTGGGAGCAAATAACAAATACGTTTGCTGAGAAAACAGTAAAAGTGTGTTGTGTTATCTTTCAGTCTGAGAAGATATCAAATTGACAAACATAAAACAACAAAATAAAATTAAAATAATTCAGCTAAAGGTGATTCCTTGTCCGCTCGAAGGAGTTTCTTCATTTAGCACCGATAATTGCTAGACACCCAAAGGAAGCAAGGAAATATCATTATTTTATTTTACTTGCGATTCCTACCGCCTGCATCACATACAAAAGTGTGTTTATTTTAGGGTTCATTATATGTGATATGATTTTTGCATAAACATACATTTATATTCACCTTTAATATACAACAACTCTACGTAAGACGGGTTAATGGCATTAATTTTAGCTTACTCTAACATATATCATGAATTTTGCACTAATATTAAAATTCATATCCTTGATAAGAAATTATCTTTTATCATTCAGATAACACAGTTTTATTGAAAAATCATACTGAATAAAAGATATCAAATTCCTTTATAAATGTATACATTACGATGCTGTGTTAGCCCTTAGTAAATGCCTATTTTAAAAGAAAATATATAGCAAATAAAAATAGCTATTAATTGAAGGAATAGAGCGACGATATTCATGCTACTTATTTGTTATTGTTGCTTATAGCAATCAGGAAGAACACTTCTCGAATAAGTATATATTATTCTGTTTACTTCGTGTTCCTTAATTTTGATAAAATTTGGATTACATTATATTGCAAAAATATTGACAAAAATCACAAATTGCTATTGTTTAATCATTAAGGATTAACTGATGAGACTTTATTTTAGTACTTTTGTTTTGGAACATGGGATGAATTTCTAGCTCAATGACCCCCAAAATTTCAATCTACATTAGTTATCATGCAATTAAATACGTTTGTAAAAATCGCATGTCGTATTCCAATATAACCGCCTGTTAGGTCAACAGGAAACTTGACAGACGAGAAACCGAGAAAAGGTGAGTGTGCAGAGAATTATTGAGAAATATATGCCTTTATATAAAATAAGGATATTTAATCTTCCCCTATTATCTCGACTTATTTTCGACCTACACCCTTCCGAAAATAGGGTAGTCACAATGTATTAATAATCTCCTATACACTCAAGACAGTTTATTTGAGTTTTAAAAGGGTCTTTTTAAAACCAATCACCGTTAATTGATGATATATTACATTTCAAGAGCGTTCTAGTAATATTTTTTTATTTTTTAGAAATTTCAACGCCATGGGAATAACAGAACTGATTACATTTTTTTATTGAAGTTGTTAATAAGTATAATTTTACACCTCGAAACTATTTATCAGCAATGACTAGCAGGGGTTTTATGCTTAGCCAACTGAAAAAGGGCCTTGTGGATGTTAGAAAGAGGGCAGAAATCTCAGCGTTATTGTTCCACGGAAATTACTGGGTTCACACGCTAAAAAACCTTTTTTATAAGTAATTAAAGAAATAAGCGCCACACCAATCAACAAAATACTAGGAGGCGGTATTCTATCTCTGTTTGGATGGATAATAATAGTACAGCCAGAGCAAAAGCCCACATGACTTATGATTCAACTTGCTGATGCTTTTACCGAGATTTTCCTGAGCGCAGTACTGCCTCACAATATTAAATAACTTCAAGCACACAGCAAAACAAAGCCAGGTGTGATATTTACAAAAGCATCTGGGACATTATCTATGCACTTTTTGCAGGCAATATTTAACGACGACTTTAAACGATGAGTAAACTCGTCGCTTCTTTATGCCTCAGAGAAAAGCCTGCACTCGAAACGGTCGTAATTAAGTTCTAAAAAAAGGAGAGTATATATATATATATATATATATATATATATATATATATATATATATATATATATATATATACTAGCAAAAGCACCTGCCGTTTACGGTGTTCAAAAACAGCTTACAGAAAATGGATTCTGGTCTATGAAAGTATTATAGGAAGGGTTGTAAAGAGATAGCTTTGAATTTGGAGGTATCAAGAACAAAGCAAAATATGATGAAAGTAAAAATAAAATAGATACGCCCATAATTTATTATACCATACCTGTTCACACTGAAACACTTATCACAATATTCTGTGGATCTATACAAAATCACCTTGTTAAACTTTGTGACATATTTCCATTTGATGGAGGTAAGGCGCGAACGAACACTCCATAATTTTATTATACCATATTTCTTCAAACTGAAACATAATTATCAAAATATACATACGCAGATAGATATAGAAAGTCTTTATTAAAGTGTGTGCCTATTTCCATTCTATGGAGGCCAGGTGCGAACGCAAATCCCACAATTTATTATATCATCCCTATTTAAGTTAAAACATATTTATCAAAGTATTATTATGTACATCTATATCAAACACAATTGTACACATTTTTTTTTTATTTTAATTTTTTTTTCTTTCTATACATTGTGGACCAGGTGCGTACGCAGACCTCACAATTTTAATGAATCACTATTATGTCAGATCAAACATACACATTCCTGTGTCTCGATACCTCTTCTCTCACTATATGTGCTCAGTTTTCTATAATAGTCAATATAGGAGCATATTCGTGACCAGACACACACAGATGTTCAGCTTTATATTATAGTATTATATATATATATATATATATATATATATATATATATATATATATATATATATATATATATATATATATACTTATATAGAACTGCACGCCTGTGGAACTCTGTTCCGTCTGCCTGCTTCCCTCCGGACTACAACTTGGATGTCTTCAAGTCCAATGTTAACAAATTCCTAATGAACCGTCCCCTTAAGTAAACATTTCAGCAAATCTCCTCACTAACGTAATGTACTTGCAATAACCCTTATCCCTGAGTGGCTTCCGGGCCTTGATAAGTGGTGATCACTGTGTAAAAAAAAAATATATATATGTATATATATTAATAAATTCCACAGCCAAAAAACGTCGCAGCCCACAAGAGCCGTGACAGTCAACGAATCGAATATATATATATATATATATATATATATATATATATATATATATATATATATATATATATATATATATATATATATATTCTACTAATGAAACCAAAGGGATGTAGTGTTTACCGGATATACACTATGGTAAACTTCAAGCTAATATAAATAAGAGTATTTATATATAGAAAATTTAATCCCAACATAATTAAAAAAGCTCACTACAAAATAGATAGTATAGTTTATTATATGATAAAGAAAATCTAAACTGTAAGTTGAACTTTAAAATCAAAATATATTAGTTTACTCCAAAAAACAATTTACAAAGTGCTTATTGCGCGGAGATTCAAAGGATGCTATTCTTATTATTCTTCTCATCAGAGGACATAAAGAAATTAGCAAAATATATTTGTAGCAATGCTAGAATTTGCTAGTAACGAGATTATGTGAAACCGCAATTTGTTGAAGTTATAAATTGCCAAATGAAACAAAAATTGAATTGGAAAAATGTTGCATATGTATAAAACTAATATGAAAAAAAAACGAGCATAATATGTAAGCTTGAATGAACCTCCTTTCATTTTGATCCAAAATGCAAAATAGTCGTTTAGATAGAATGTATACCAAAATAACTCCAGCGTGGCAATGCATATAATCCGATTGGAAAGTTTTTAAAATGTGTCAAACAATGAAAATTGTTTTGTTTTTTTTCCGGACAGTGCAGACGTCCAAAGAGAAGTTAGTCCCGGTCAAATGGGACTAGTAGTAAACATAGAGAAATCCAATAAGGCAACCTTCATCACCGGCTTACTTAGAAAAATTCGTTTTGGATGGGTAACAAGTAAACATACATATTTATAAGTAACCCAAAAAAAATCTCATCCTGCCTACACAATACGTGACAATTTACACATTAATGATAAATTTATTCTCTGTATTCCCTGTATGACTCATATAATAGTTTATATAAAATTCTTAGATATTCCAATATGCATAACACACAATAATTTACCATTATGAATAATAATTTGTTAAACAATACTAATATAGAACATTTTTATCATGTAGAAAACAATTAAATATCAACTACGAAAAACGATTACTTTAAACCACAAAAAATCACACAAAAACACGCATATAGTATTCAAAAAGAGTGGGTAATGCAACACCTATTTAGGCGAAACACGAAACTTTGGAAAGGTGAAGGTACCCCATTTAAAATCCGTATTAATTAATATCAAATATAATTGGGAATAATGAGAAAATATAAAAACATTAAAGAACAAGAAATAATTAGAAGCATGCATTTAAACAAGAATTCCTGGCGGTCGAGAGAGTATGCTGATTTATAACAACGTATAAATAATTAATACGAATGATGCATTTTCTAAATTATTAATTAAATCCTAATGGATATTTTTAGTTTATTAATTTCACTGAGTAAACTGCAAACTTGTAATTATGTAAAATATAACATTGTTTATGACATGCATACTGTGGAACATGAACACATTTTGTTATCTGTTGCATTAGTTTTATAATATGCGAATGTGTTTTTTTACGAACAAGTCATTTAAATAGGATTACTCTGCCAGCGAAATTTGAATGCAAATATTAATTACCAATTAGTTGCTGTAAAAAAAAAAACACTTCACTAATTGGTTTAAATAAAACACTCTGATAAGGTAGGCTTAATGAATTGGTCAACTATTATAAAGTATGTGATAGTCAAACTGAGTGCATGTCACGATTACACTAAACGGCAAACAGAGATTGCTTTCTCGGATTTATAACTTGTTGAACTTTACACGTATATATATATATATATATATATATATATATATATATATATATATATATATATATATATATATAATTTAAGGAGATTAGAACAATTGTCTAAAGAGCTAAGTGTATTTTAATGTAACAGTGAAATTACTAGTTTAATTAAAATACAGGAAATAGAAAGTGCTCGTTGTAATGTAGATATATAATAAGCTCGATAGTTAAATGTCCTAGAGCTAATTCAATATTAAGTAATGTGATTTATAATTTAAAATTTAAAAATTTAAAAAAAAAAATTTTAATTTAAAAATCAAATTTTAATCAAATTACAAATCAGTTTCAAAAGAAGGAACAACAACAAAATCAATTATCTGTACGATCGTTTCGGAAATCCGTGCTTTTTATTGTAGTATACATGAAGTTATGTAGAACAATTATATATAGTTTTTTTGGTAAGCACGGTCCCTCATCAGCAAATTTAGGAGGATTTTTATTGAATTTAAAAGACACCATAAATAAACCTAGCATTAAAAGTAAGGCAGATGAATCTGAAAAATTGAAATAAAAGGTTTGGATTTAAAATTTATAAGAAAATTAATATGGGTTAGAGATAGAAATGAGTAGAAACAAATATATATTTTTGAATTTACATAATAAATTTGATTTAAAAATATATAGGGATAGTTACCTTTTAGTTTTTCTTTTTTTGAAATCTGGAACTGTGTTTAAAGTAGTCATTTAGATGTTTGCTATAGCTTTTTATTTTATTGAATGATGAATTTGAAAAGGGCGACGCTCGTGCATTAAAGTGTTGACGTTAGCGTATTTTTGATTTAAAGACGCTATAGTTTATATATATAGAGAGAATATTTATTTTAAAAGTTTTTAAGGGGAGATAATTGTCATGTGTTATTGACTTTATTTATTATTTGTTTTACGGGTCTAAGGGAGGTAATTGGTCTAACTTAATTTAAAAAAAAACAATTGTAATCTATTTTTACTAATGAGTAATTTTTAATGATTTAAGGTGGTTTATATTTATTAAATTTAAACCAACGTTTATGATTACATGTCAGAAGCTCGTGTCTTGAATTTAATACTTTGGTTGTACTTTTTATATCTTCATATTTAACAATTTTAAGGGTTTTTTTGTACATAGTGCACAAAATTTATCTCCTGGTTTATATGATTTGCAAGTCTCAATTATTTGCCATTTTAAGTTGAAAGAAATATTGCTATTTTTTAGTTGCCAAATATAGTTGGATAGAGTAGTTTGGTTTAATAGGTTCTTGTAGATTTGGAGTTTTTGATACTAATAATAATAGAATTTCAATACTAGTTTTTGATACCAATAAAACATAGAATTTCAACGTGCAAACATTCTTTTAAAAATAACTCTCTATCAAACAAAACTACTCTATCCAACTATATTTGGCAACTAAAAAATAGCAATATTTCTTTCAACTTAAAATGGCAAATAATTGAGACTTGCAAATCATATAAACCAGGAGATAAATTTTGTGCATTATGTACAAAAGAAACCCTTAAAATTTTTAAATATGAAGATATAAAAAGTACAACCAAAGTATTAAATTCAAGACACGAGCTTCTGACATGTAATCATAAATGTTGGTTTAAATTTAATAAATATAAACCACCTTAAATCATTAAAAATTACTCATTAGTAAAAATAGATTACAATTGTTTTTTTTAATTAAGTTAGACCAATTACCTCCCTTAGACCCGTAAAACAAATAATAAATAAAGTCAATAACACATGACAATTATTTCCCCTTAAAAACTTTTAAAATAAATATTCTCTCTATGTATATAAACTGTAGCGTCTTTAAATCAAAAATACGCTAACGTCAACAATTTATTGCACGAGCGTCGCCCTTTTCAAATTCATCATTCAATAAAATAAACAGCTATAGCAAACATCTAAATGACTACTTTAAACACAGTTCCAGATTTCAAAAAAAGAAAAACTAAAAGGTAACTATCTCTATATATTTTTAAATCAAATTTATTATGTAAATTCAAAAATATATTTTTTTTTCTACTCATTTCTATCTCTAACCCATATTAATTTTCTTATAAATTTTAAATCCAAACCTTTTATTTCAATTTTTCAGATTCATCTGCCTTACTTTTAATGCTAGGTTTATTTATGGTGTCTTTTAAATTCAATAAAAATCCTCCTAAATTTGCTGATGAGGGACCGTGCTTACCAAAAAAACTATATATAATTGTTCTACATAACTTCATGTATACTACAATAAAAAGCACGGATTTCCGAAACGATCGTACGGATAATTGATTTTGTTGTTGTTCCTTCTTATGAAACTGATTTTTAATTTGATTAAAATTTGATTTTTAAATTTAATTTTTTTTTTAAATTTTTAAATTTTAAATTATACATCACATTACTTAATATATATATATACATATATATATATATATATATATATATATATATATATATATATATATATATATATATATATATGAGACTGCATTTTTCATCACAATCGATTAGAAGACGTCAAAATAAACTAATAATATAATTATAAAAAGAAAAGAATGTCCAGGAAGTTTTTTCCTGTAAAAACATGCAGAATCGCTTTTATATAAATAAAAGGGTAGGTATATTTATTCTCACGAATCATAATCAATGTTTTTATGTTAAAAATATGCATATAAAGTAGTCCATTATACGCGATAATGTAAAATGTAATGCATATTGTAATATGTTTACATTTGTATTTTTCAAAAAGTTCTAATTTCTGAAAATCTTCTTTTACAATTAATATATTTAAAATGTATACATTAAAAAATATTGAAATATCATAGTACAATTGAATATATGTTACTTCGTTTTGTAAGAATGCTATATTCCCTATGTTTTTATTTATTTGTTAATTTTTTGTAGTTATTAGTATGTTTTCTTTTATTCTAGTTGAAATTTATAGAATACTAGCAATTCCGGCCTGCTTACCCGTGACCAATTTACTGTTCTTAACTTAATGTTGCATATATATATATATATATATATATATATATATATATATATATATATATATATATATATATACATATAAAAGTGTGACTATGTACGGTAATGTCTTCTATATAACAGGTTTCCTTAACTACTATAAAGAAAAGTTGCTAGAGACCTCAGATTAAAAAACATTTGTAAACCGACCCCAATTTTTACAACGTTACAATAATTTTTTGAGCTCTAATTCAATTAAAAAGTTTTTCCCATGTCGATGTAACCTACATCTGAAATATCACGAGGTTGGCCCCAAACTTGGGTTAAGCGTTTGGTAGAGTCTGCAAAGGGACCTCTGTCAGCTTTGACCTCTTACCAGCACATCTATCGCCCAGAAACTGCTTAAAAACTTGAGGTATGTTTAAATACCATTTATGTAAAATTTAAAAATGTTTAGACCTAAAATTGGCTTAATACTTTGCTAGAGACCACAAAGGACAAATCTTTTGAATTTTGATCCCTCGGGAGTCACATTTTCAGAATAAACGATTAAAAAGATTGCCCTATGTCTGGATACACTATATGTAAAGTCTCAAATGTTTAGTCCAAAAATGAGCTAAGTAATTTGGTAAAGACCACTGAGGTGATTAATTATTTAAAATTTGACCAAAATTCTGACCCATTCGCACTTAGTGTTTTAAGCTAAAATCAAATTATAAAGTTTGAACATTGTCCTAGTAACCTATATCTACATTTTGAAGGTGTTTAGACCTGAAATCATCGGAGGAGTTTGGTAGAATTCTTAAAAATCCAATCGTTGAACTTTGACCTTTTATTCGCATAATTTTGGGCCGAAATCCGATCAAAAACATTTTCCCAGATCTCGATAAACCTTGTGTCAAATGTCAAGTCTGAAGACCTAAAATTGATAGAGATATTGTGTAGGGAAATGTACACAAACAGACAGACACACGCATACATTTTAACTTTTATCGATATACTAGCATGAGTGCTCGGCGTTATCCGGGTGTTTGGAGGTGTGTGTTGAGCAAAAAAAAAAAGTGGTAGTAAGAAGGCAGGATCGAACACGTGCCGTGAAGGAGGAAAAGAACGCGGAAAACGTGACCTCTTTGCTGTTACGACCACCGCCAAACCGGAAGTGACGTAGTGTTTATATTAAGGCTTGAAAATCGAAAAGAGGGGATGACTTTAGTAAATATCTGCGAAAAAATCGACCTCTCCCTGTAGAAAAAGGGCCAGTTGAGGGTGAATAAATTAATGTTTGTCGCAATTCTTTCGGTATTTGTCGTCTGAAGGGTCGAGCTTAAGAACGATACTGAACTTGTGAAAATCCGTCGCCTTTGTCGAAAGTTTTAGACAGACATACAAATATACATATATACATACATGCATTTATTTATTGGTAGCTCAAATTTTCGACCCAAACCGACTAAAAAGCTTGCCCTATCTCTGAATACCGTTTATGTAAAATTTCAAATGTTTAGACTTGAAATTGTCCAAGTAATGTGGTAGAGACCACAGAGGCCATTTTTCAACTTTAACCCTATTATGACACCTTAGCAGTCATTGTTTTGGGTTCAAATAAAGTGTTTAAGTTAGATCAATGTCAACGGAACCCATATTTAAAATTTCAAGTGTTTAGACCCAACATTTTTGGAGGAGTTTGGTTTTGTTCTCAAAGGTCAAAACATTGAACTTTGACAGCTTTACAGCCAGATTATTGGCCGAAAACGGATTAAAATGTTTTCCCAAACCTCACCATCCAATATCTCAAATTTCGAGTCTGTAGACTTAAAATTGACAGAGTTTTTTTCGTAGGGAAATGTACACAGACACACAGACAAACAAACAGACGGACACTTTAACTTTTATAGATATACTAATATTTCAGCCCGAAGTTGGCAGGGTATTTAGAGGTGTGAGGTGAGTAAAAAAAAATGTGGTTGTAGGAAGGCAGGCTCGAACTCGTACCGTGAAGGAGGAAAAGAACGGGAAATACATGACATCTTTGCTATTTCAACAACCGCAAAACTGGAAGTGACGTAGGTTAAAATTAAGGCTTGACAATCGAAAAGAGGTAATGACTTTAGAAAATATCGCCGAAAATAGCGATCCCTGTTGTATAAAAGTCCCCAGTTGAGGGTGAATAAATGAATGTGTTTCGCCAATTTTTCAATATTTGTCGTCTGGGCGGTTGAACCTTAAAATTATATTGATCTTGTGAAATTCCGTCGCCCCTGTTGTAGGCAGACATGCAAACATATATACATACATTTATATATTGGTAGCTCAAATTTTCTACCCAAACAGATTAAAAAGCTTGCGGCATCTCTGAATACCCTTAATGTAAAATTTCAAATATTTAGACAGAAATTGTCTGAGTAATTGGTAGAGACTGCAGAGGTATTTTTTAAAACTTCGACCCCTACTATGACCCCCGAACATTTATTGTTTTAGGCTCAAATCAAGTATAGATAGATGCATGTCCTAGGAACCTATATCTAAAATTTTAAGTGTGTATACCTAAAATTGGCGGAGGGGTTTTGTAGAGTTCTCAAGGGTTACTCGTTGAACTTTGACCGCTTAACAGCATAATTTCTGGCCGGAAACCGATACAAAAAAAAGTTCAAAATCTAAACACCCTGCATATCAAATTTTGAGTGTGTACACTGAAAATTGACAGAGTTATAGCGTATGGAAATGTACACAGACACACTGACAAACACACATCAGGCACGTTAACTTTTATAGATATATAGATATAGAATAGATAGATTTTATATTTTCTGCTATTTAGGAATTGATATTATTACATAATTGTTGGCTTTTATTTTCTTTGACTTATTTTTTTTTTCGATGATAACAAAAAAATCACTAGGGTTTGGGACGGATAAATATGATTTACTATTTTTCAGCTACCCTTTTTCATTGCGATAAATATAATATAGGTATTCATATAGAGAGACAAAAAGTTCCTTCTCTCCATGAGTATCTGTATCAATTTTTTTTTATTACATTTTCACCTCAAACAAGGCACATTGCCACTTTAATGTAGGGGGCTACTATCAGGGGAAAGATCTACTGGGGTACTATGTAGGGATTAGGGCAGCGAGATGTTGGTTCACGTTGCACTTGAACTTATGCATGTCAGTACAGTTGGGGAAGCAGTGACCTGGAATGGAATTCCAAAGTCTAGCAGTTCTGGGGAAGAAACTACTGGAGTAGAAATATCTTTTACATCTAGGGATCTCTACAGTGTGGGGGTGGGCTTTTGTAGCTTGTCGGGTCTGTCGAGAGTGTTCACGTCGTGGGGGCACAAGTGCTTGCAGTTCTTCAGAACATTCACCATTATAATACTTGTAGAACAGGCAGAGGGATGCAACGTTTCGACGATGGGACAGAGGCTGAAGTTTTGATGCCAGTTTAGGGCCTATCAGATTTGCGACTCTCTTTTGAACCCTGTCAAGGAGCGAGAGACTAGTAGCCGATGCACCGGCCCAAATATGACAACAATACTCCATACATGGGCGAATAGTGGCCTTATAGAGGTACAGGATACTTTCGGGTGTTAGAAGTTTTCTAGCACGGTAGAGAGATCCCACCTTCCCAGCAGCGGCCCTGGCAATGCCCTCGATGTAATTGTTCCAGCTCATGTTTCCTGTGAACGTTAGGCCAAGGAGCTTGAGAGACGTACTCTCAGCTAAAGAGTTGTTGGCCATTGCTATAGGTGGTAGAGAAGGTTTCTTGTAATTATTGAATAAAACCAGTTTTGTCTTGGTGGCATTGAACGTTACCATCCATTTTTGTCCCCATCCACTACTGATTTGAGGTCATCCTCTAGTGTTTCTGCCATTACTTTAGATATATGTTCATTTGTTTTCCTGTCGTGCCTGCTATAGAGTGTGGTGTCATCAGCATTTATACCCATCTCAGAGGCAATTTTGTCGGGGAGGTCATTTATGAATATCAGAAACAGCAGAGGACCACGGATAGATTCCTGGGGCACTCCCGCATTTATATTATATAATTACAGACTAGAAAAGTTACAATCAAGTTTTTTATTATTTATTTTCTCCCAAAAGATGGTATTGTATCTTGGAGAGAACAAAATAACGGAAGAAACACAAAACAGCACAGTCATTTTATTTCAACAACTAAATAATCTCACATATTAAAAAAAAGAATCCTCTTGAACCATCGTATTATTTTTTACTTTTATTGTCTATCATATTAGAACTCTTCTGCAAAATTTTGAAGCGTTCCGTGCCGTTTCCTGAGTTGATTTCTGCATCTCAAATCTTTTATTTTTCTAGAAGTAGGCTACTAACTAGTGGCTGTTAGTGTTTTGTGAACATTATCCTCATCCTTTTAATACTTCGTCGCAAGCTCGATGTTGATGAAAAAGGACAATAAGTCAGCCATGACTTGGTAAATGTCGAAAGTAATATGCAATTTTATTTTAAGTTAACCAGAACTGAGAATTGAACCTTTTATGCATAAAAATGTGTCAGTTTCAATTGAATTCTATGAAGCTTTTTACCTACTGCGCGGTGGGGCGAAGTAAGACTAGTCTAATCCTTGTGAGAATAGTACACACCATAAGTAGTCTGACAATTTATAAGAAGTAGCATATATATATATATATATATATATATATATATATATATATATATATAAAAGTGAAAGTGTCTGTGTGTCTGTGTACATTTCCCTACGCAATAACTCAGTCCATTTTGAGCCTACAGACTCGAAATTTTATATACAGGGTATTGAGATTTGGGAAAATCTTTGTAATTGTTTTTCGGCCAGAAATTTTGCTTTTAAGCGGTCAAAGTTCCATGATTAGGTCTTTGAGAACTCCACCAAACTCCTCCGACAATTTTGGGTCTAAACACTTCACATTTTAGAGATAATTTCTGTTGACAAAGATCTAACTTTATAATCTGATGTGAGCCCAAAACAATAAATGTTAAGGGGTCATAATACGGGGTAAATTTAAAAAATTGACCGCATTTTTTTTTTTTTGCACAAAATACACCTCCAAAAACCCGGGCAACGCGGGGTTGAAATGTTAGTATATATATATATATATATATATATATATATATATATATATATATATATATATATATAGTAATCCACATGTAGTATTGTTTCGCTGTTTCACAGCTCATCAGTTCGGCTAGACAGGCAACTACCTCAAGCCAGGATTCAAACCCGACCGTCTGTACGACAGTCAAGGCTCCTATCCATTACGCGATTGCCGAGCGAGAAGTGAGTTTAACGATTTTTTGACATCTTCCGAAATACCTCCGCTCGATTTGTCTACACAAAGAGCGTCGTTTATATGCTAATGGTAATTCGTGTTTCACTTCTCAATATGCTCAACTCAAGGTGAGGAGCATTATAGTCATCCACATACAGTACTGTTTCGCTGTTGCACAGCTCATCAGTGCGGCTAGACAGGCAACTACCTCAAGCCAGGATTGAAACCCGGCCGTCTGTACGACAGTCAAGACCCCTAACCATTAGGCTATTGGAGTATATATATATATATATATATATATATATATATATATATATATATGTGTGTGTGTGTGTGTGTGTGTGTGTGTGGGTGTGTATATCTGTGAATTTGTTTCGCAGAAAATCCAATATATTCAAATACGCAAAGGCATACGTATGAATAGTAATATTATAGCGTTCTAACGTGTGTTTTGATTAGCTTCATCGATGGTAGTAAGTCTTAGCTGTTGCTCTTTCTTATTACCTTTAACTATTTGATTGAAACAGTCGTTGATATTCCGTGAGTATAATTTAGAATTTGAATTAAATCAATCCATGCAAAGTGTATTCCACAGTTAACCAAATGATCCATGTAATAACTTCATACCTTATGTCGAAAACGCTTACATATAACATGTGCATGTGATATAAAAGTAGCAAATCGTTTAATGTAATAAGAAATAATCAAATTGTTAATATCATATACCAAAACTATATTAAATAAAATTATTTACTTACTCTAAAATTGTGTATAATCCGTATAATAATCAATCGGGATACTAACAATAGCGCTTTCTACAAATATAATATTTGATCCAATAGTGAATATATCTAATTACAGGGAACTTCATCTCAAATTGAAACGTGATGTAAAATACAAAACCGGATTTTACATGTAACAATTAGATGCAATACGAAATTTCGCTTCCAATTTTATAGATTCTTCAGAATTAGTAATCATACAATACTCCATACTATTTTTATTTAAAATAATCTATCTGAAATACACACCTTTGAATCGCTTTGATACAGACAAAAACAATTATCATCTAAACCGAACGAAATGGATTTCGTTTCTGATAGAATTGTCTACCAGATTAGGCTACTTCAGGAAATTAATTTCTAAGAAAAGATGCGCCTCGACACACATAATCTTTGCTTCTAGAGATATTTCCAAATAAGTTAATATTATAAGAAGAAATACCAAAATATCACAAGGATTTTCTTTCGGATTGTCTTAAAGTATACAAGTGTTATATCAAGTTGTTGCATAAGTTTCTGCCGTTTTCTAAAAGATTATTTTTCTAAAACACCTTTTAATATTTGGCATATAGTTAGATATAATTAAAAAGAATGCACTCTGTTCTACACGATAACGGTAATCGTATTTTGTTTATACATTTTTTTTTTCGTTTTTCAGACTCGTCAGATAGCTTGTCAAGTAGATAAAATAAATCATATTTTCGACACCCGCTTCTTTTCGCCTTTAACTAAGTTTTAAAAAAGAGTATATTTGTACCTTATATAGTGAATACTCTATAGATGAGTGAACTGCTCGAGATTGGTTTAGCATATTCAAACACGGCGATTTTGACCTGAATGACACTCATCGTTCAGGAATAAAAATCAAGGTAGATTACCAACCAAGGGTTCTCTTTAAAAAAATGGCTATCAGACATGTGGAAAATTTGGTAAAATGATGAAGTGTGATTTTGCAACAATTTCACGCCTCCTTCAGTATATGAGATTGCACAAAAATTATATATATATATATATATATATATATATATATATATATATATATATATCCTATACCGTTGACTATTATTGAAAACTGATCACATAAAATGATAGAAGATGTATCGAGACACAGGAATTGGCATGTTTGATCTGGCATAATGATGATTCATTAATATTGTGGGGTCTGCGTACGAGCCCGGTCAACACAGTATGGAAATAACACATTAAAAAAAAACGTTTACAAGTGTTTTTTTTTATATAGATGTACGTAAAAATACTTTGATAAGTATGTTTTAACTTAAATAGGGCTGGTATAATAAAATTGTGGGGTCTGCGTTCGCAACTGGCCTCAACAGAATGGAAATAGAACCAAAGTTTAATAAAATCTTTTCATATCTATCTGCGTAAGTATACTTTGATGATTATGTTTCAGTTTGAAGAAATATGGTATAATAAAATGATGGGGTGTTCGTCATCGCCTTATAACTGTTCATAAATTGGTTGACACGCAGCTATTTTTCTTTTTCTTTTTCTATATGCTGGCAACTTCTTTAAGATTCCCTTCCTATTAATTCTTACTTGCTCTCTTTCTCTCTTTAACTATATCTCATCATTCTTTCTTTTCCCTTCTAGTCCTTATTCTCTTTATAATAACCATTTATATCTTTTCTCTTTTTCTTCTTCATATTATATGTATATTTTTTTCTCTCTATTTTCTTTCTCTATTTCTTTTTTCTCTCTTCTTAATCATTCTTTCTCTCCATTATAATCTTTTAACTTTATTTAAATTGCCCCCTCCCTCTTTACATCTATTAATTAAAGTTCTGTGTTTTAAGTTTTTAACTCCAACATTAAAGAGTTCCTCCCTAAAATAAAAATCCATTATTCATTGAACTTTTGAATAGTCAAGTCACTGCCTGATGATATCTGTTGTTTGATTGAAACAAGTGGCTATTTGTAGCAGCAGGATGTGACCATGTTTATATAACAATAAACAAGTATATATATATATGTATGTATATATATATACATATATATGTGTGTGCGTGTGTGTATGTGTGGGTGTGTGGATGTATATATATGTGTGTGTCTCTGTATGTATATATATATATATGTATATATACATGCATATATGCGGAGAGATATAGAGGAAGATAGACAGATAGATAGATAGAAAGGATGAAAATTAGATGAAAAAGTAGTAATGAAAACAGTTATGATAATGGATGCAAACGACATAGTTTGCACTTAGCGATCTTACATTGTAAAAAGAACGTGATTGAGCACATTGTTTTTTTTTCATCAGACTCTTGCTAATTAAGGTGATTAAGATTTGGCTGTAATTAATTTTATATGTGTATATATATCAGGTATAGATCTTCAATATTAATAATGAGTAAAATGAAATAAAAATTCTAATGCTCCAGCAATAGATTTTCTTTTTACTTCAACGAGTTTTTATGTAATTATAATAACCATTATTATTATTATTATTATTATTATTATTATTATTATTATTATTATTATTATTATTATTATTATTATTATTATTATTATCATCTTTATAATTATTATTTTTTTTTATATTAGTCTAAACCTTTGATGTTATTAGTTGGATTTTTTTGAACAAAAGTTCAAGATGTTAGACATTAAAGTTAATTATTGCTGTTCTTTAGAGGCAAGTCTTTGCATAATTGAAAGCAGAAGATGTCTTGTCAATATGATTAAACCTATTCTCGTCGCTTTTCTTATGATAGCAAGCGTTTTCGTTACAATGGGAAGCACCTTGGCGTTTTTCTTACAATTAATCGTGTTAGCATTGCATTTGTAATATTGTTTCTTATCAGCCAAACTTTCTAATGTTTTTTCCAGCTTTGGTTTAGATACTAAAGCTATACAGTTACACTTTCATTGTGTTACACAGGCAATCATTTTGTAAAATTGGAAAGGATTGCCAATCTGATTAGGCTATTGATTGTTGCTTTTGGTTACAAATACAATAGAATTTTTTTTCTTTTTTACATAGGAATCACCATTTATCAAGGCCCCTACGTCACTCGAGGATAAATGTCATTTGTTATACATTAGTAATTGCAATTATAGCATGGTAAACATAAGTATTACTTAGGGGGGATATTCATCAAGAACTTGTTTACATTGTACTTGAAGACAATCAGATTGTAATCAGCTGAAAATCAGACAAACGGAAGGTAATTCTACAACCGGGTGGTTCTAAGAAGGAAACTTTCTTCATGGTCTTAATTCTTATACTCTGATCATTTTAGGTAGTCACACAACACATCTTAACAGCTCCCCTAAAGCTCTTTAACACTTCATAGTGTCTCCAGGTTATTTTCATAATAAATGCTCGCATCAAACCAGAATATGTTTGACTTCTTAGTGTTTCCAAAATTTAATAATTCGTATTTCATATATTAGTATTCTTTTTTTCTTGTTCTTTCTCTTAAACTCTGATATCGAAATTTAAGGCTACGTCAATGATTGAAGAAATTCTTTTTTATTTCGTAAAATTATGTCGTGTCTGGGGTGTTCAAGAACATTATCACTATGTATGCGCATACTCCAAAGAAAATTGCCATTGTCGTTTTCCTGAACCACTTCTGGTTTATGCTCATACCACTTTTCATTGTTGTCTAATTCATAGAGTTTGTGTATAATTTATTGTAGGGCCTGAGCGACTTTGTTGTGTCTCTATTTTTTTTACTTTGATGTTTCTCTAGTATAGGTTATTTTGCTACTATATGCACTAATGGTGTTTTCCTTTTAATTACACATTCCGCAGATCGGTTATTCTGCAGTTTTATCGATATAGTGTTCGGTGGACTAATGCAAGAGGCGTGTTTAATGTGCGCACAGTATACCTTTTCAGATTTCCCTGTTCCCAATCAATTTTATCGTAGTTATCATTAAATTCAGTATTATGAAATAATACACTGTGTAGTATCATTCCAGATAAATGTTCTCCTCTCGCTTATAATCTCTTACTCTTTTTCAGTCCAGGTATTATCGTTTCTCTTCTCACATTATGTAGAATAATTTACTGGCTTTCAGAATTATATTCATTTAAATATATTTACATTTTCAACACTGAGCAAGCCCTGACCACCTTCCTTTTCAGATAGATACAATCAAAGTACATCCCGTTTCCTAGCAACTTCCCCATATATTGTAAGCAGCTTACGTTTTTAGTGCCCGACGATTTCAGTTGATCTAAATTCAAATTAATATGCCAAAAGTGTATCGATTTATTGCTACTACTCTGCCGCTGCTGTCGTATATTGTATCCCGATTTTAGAGGTGTGATTCCAGAATAACACATATTGTAGTGTTGTACTCGGTCGGGATCTGTTTTTATTTTTCATGTCCATACTATTAATTAAATTCGCTTCCCCTATTCTCACCGATTTTCTTGTTGTCAACATTTTTTATCAGATCTGTTTTTGAATAAGATTGCATCTTTTACTCAAAAGAATATCACATTTAGAGATGCTAACGTCCATTTTAAATCATTAATAAACGATGAGATTGTGTTTATAAAGGTAGCAAGCTGGTTTTCATACTTTCTAAAAACTGTAATCACATCAATATCTAATAGATGGTTTACTGTGCGTTTACAATTTCGTGGAATCATTGGGCAGATCTTCTTTTGCAGTTATTATTAACAATAATTATTATTGTTATCTCCATTTATAATATTTTGATTGCAGAATTCCCGTTTGCACCAAAGTAATGACGGTTTTCAACAACAGACACCACATAAAAAATATTTATGTCTAAATTATTAGCAAATATCTTATGTAACTTTAGAACACCATATAGAACCATTTAGTCGTCATATTAAAATCCTACATTTCATTCTATAAACAACATCATCATATTCGCACCCATTTTTATAGGAAGTAATTCCTATGTGTTCCCCTAAATAACAAGTTTTTAAACGTCTCCTTGTCATCACCGTGAATTTTTACAATTTCGACGGATGGGGTTTTCACAGTTCTTAACTGAAACATAAATTCATTGATATAACATGATCTTACCTTTTTTCTCTCGGAAATAATTTTCTCCCAAATTAACTCAACTCTTTCTGATTAGATAGGCTCTAGCCATTCATATATTCTGGATTAACCGCACTAGCATACTAAACAAGCGGTTATGTTTCATCCTGTCTGCTCATCCTGCGGTTAATATTCACATTTGCGGAGACTTTTATGTGGAATGGATGGCCCACTCACATAAGACATATGATGACGGGAGGTTCTATCATGGTTTTTCCCTTGCCTATTACCTCACTCAGATTGTTCACGAAACCACCCGTGTGCCCGATACTACCGAGTCTTCTATACCGTTTTCTCACAACTTCCACTGAGTTATGTTCATGTTCCGTTCTATCTCCTCTGGGATCCTCCGACCATTACGTTGTATCACTTAAGATAAAAAGAAAATTTAATAAGTCCTGAGACGTAACTATCAATCGTACTGTATACTGATACTCTATGGCTGACAGGGATAGCTTCCGTACATTCATATCTGATATAGCTCTGCATTCCATGTTAAAAAAGATGTGCCCTCTATAGTATCAGACCTGACCAAATCGTTAATTGTAAGCATAGACCGATTCAGATCATCCAAAAAAATCAATAAAAACCTAACAGCCAGCGATGCTTCTCCTCAGAATGTGCTGCCGCCATCGCGCACGGAAATACTTTTCCCATAGCTACCAACGTAATAGATGTGTTGGGACTAAAGCTACTTTCAGGACTGCCACCAACCACTGTAAAATCGTAATAAAAATACAAGAGAGCTATAAGCTCAGCCCGTTAAATCTAAAGTAGCTGAGCAGCTGCTTTGTTCCGACCAGTTTTTTTTTTTTTTGCAAATAGTAAATAGGATCCTGAACAGAAGCGTGCGTTCTATCCCAACAATTATCAATTGACCTAAAGTCATCTTGTCAGCATCAGAAAAGGCCAAACTATTTGCCAATATCTTTTCAGCTAATTCTACACCATGCAACGAGGGCCATCAACTCCCATTATTTTCTCCTTTAACAGCCAGCACGCTATGCAACATAGAATATCTGTGCGTGAGGTCGCCAGGCTAATCAAGAACCTTGATTCCAGTAAAGCAACTGGCCCTGACGGCATTCCAGTAAGTGCTGAAAAAGCTCAAACTAGAACTTGTGCGCATACTTACAAAACTGTTTAAGCGTTGCCTTTAGGAGTAGTGCTGTCCAACACAATGGAAAACCTCATCAGTATGCCGGTATTTAAATATTCAGGTGAAAAGAACTCCCCCTCTCGGTACAAACAAATTAGTCTCCTGTTTGCCATGAGTAAGTTGTTTGAATCCATATTATATGAAGAAGTAGTGAACCACCTCAGCAGAAACAACCTTCTTGGTGACATGCAATATGGTTTCCGCTCCGCAAGATCTACAGCAGATGTGGTAACGATTATATCTCATAGGATTAGTGAATATCTTGACAAGGCTTCCTTTTCAAGGCAATTGCTCTTGACATATCAAATACCTTCGATAAGGTATGGCATAACGGCCTACTTCACAAGATTTCTAGCTACAGTATCACTGGAAATGTTTTCTCAATTATTAAATTATTTCCTTCTGATAGGTTCATAAGAGTAGTGGTTAATGGGCAGAAATGAGAGACCCACAGTATTAATGCTGGAGTCTCTCAGATGTTCATCCTGGGTTCAACTTTCTTCCTGATCTACATCAATGATCTCCCAAAGCACATACTTAAATCACACAGTTGCATCTATGCTGATGACACGACCATCTATGGCAAGACATCAAAGTCTGTAAAGTTCTCTCTGATTCTCTCTCTATTCTGATCTTGAGCGCGTTGTACAGTGAGAGAAGAGGTGGCTGGTTACTATTAATGCATCCCAAGATTCTATCAATTGAAATGGATGGCTCTCGTCTTGAGGAGACTCCAACTTTTGAGAAACTTCTGGATTTGATTTTTACTCCTGATCTGAAATGGAACACGTACATCAGGTATGTTGCCAAGGAAGCTGGGAAAATTGTGGGATCCTTCTACCGCTCTAGAAGACATCTCACTACTGATGCATTCTCTATATGTATAAAAGACAAGTACGTCCAAGGATGGAACACTGCTCTTCCATCTGGGCAGGAGCTGCTAAAACCAGCATATCGTGCATTGACAGTTAGAAATAAACTTCGTGGCTTAGTGGGGGATGCTCTTTTCTCTTCCCTACTGCCTCTCTCCCCCACAGAAGAGATGTTCCGAGCCTGCTTTTTTTACCGTTATTTCCATGGCAAGAGCTCGTCTGAGCTCATATCTCAGGTCTTCTTCGCCTATCTCTCACGCAAAACACTCGGCTAGCTGAAACTATTGTCACTAATTTTCCCCACTCTTTATGTGTGCCTGTTTCCCACCTGACAACAACTTGGATACCTTCAAATCCAACATAAACAAATTCCTGAAAAAACCGCCCCCTTAAGTAAGATCACATCTCCAATATTAATAATTACTACGATACGATCCCCTTGATTATTGTACTCGCAATAAACATTAGGAAATATATTAGTGTTTCCCGTATAAACATGTAATATTACACTGATATAATGCTTGCGGTATACGTTTCAAGTATGCACTTTAACAGAGCTAACTGTGCAATGTTTGCATACAATAAAGCATGACTATGTGCTAACTCAATTAGTGTTCACAGACATACTTGCGTTTAATCACTCTACAGAATCGTCATGTTACATATCCCCGGACGATTTTTACGGGAATAAAACACATAAGCCTATGCGTTAGTAAATGTCTAATACATATAGTGCTTCCCCACTGTATATACATGTATATATAGTTTATCGCTAGGTATTTTATTTTATTTTAAATTTTGTCATTTCGTTTATAGAAGTGAAGCAAGCCTAGAAAACTATTAATATAAAATGTATAATAAGACTTACAATAAAAAATTAAAAGAACAACACCATTCAATATTTACGGAAGATAAGGTGTGAAGAAAGACCTGTGTTGGCAGTAATTCAGATGTCCAAAGTTAATACGAAAATACACGGCTCTTCAAAATCATGTCTCTTCTCTGAATGAGCTGAGCAGATTACGTGTGCTCAAGAAATATGTATCATTATAAAAGTAGTTCCATTATTCGAAGAAGCAATATCGAAACGGCTGAAGAGTAAAATAGTTAGCCTGGTATAGATTTTGGGGATAAGTAAGAAAGCTAAATACACAGCCACTTTTCGTGGAGGAAATCTAATGTTGATTAAACTAAAGGTGAGTATATCCCAAAATTGTTAATAGCCTAGCACAGGCATCCTACCAAAATCAGGCTAAAACAACTAAGAACACGTGATAGTAATTATCGTAGTTGCTTCACCAGACAGTTTGCGGCTAATGATGCACCACAAGTAAGGTATGTGTAAGTCGATACAACCCTTCTATTTAAGACGAGTGAGACACAACATCCTTTGAAATATAGACTCGTTTAGTGTTTCACTGGCATAAGCTATAAACCGGAATGATTTTAGTTTTCATCTCTGAAAATCTGGTACTTCTGCATGATTTGACCTGAATCCTCGTGATTTCCTGTCAAGCCCGGATCGGGCGAGACAGGCAATTATCGGTGACAGCCGAGCGTTGTTTACATGTTGAAACCCTAAGTCGACTTTAAGAAGTTTTTTTTTTTAAATGTTTTAATTATTTTTTATTTTATGATTAGTTATTTTTAATGATTATTTAAAAAAAAAATGTGTGTACTTAAATTTCTGGGAGTTTGATTACCCAATTAATAAGCGATATGTAAATGAAAGCAGACCATATTCGAATTGTAAGTCATCGACTGAACCCCCAAAAAGCTGACAAACAACTATATTTTCAAACTCGCCAAAATGAAAAAAATGGCAGGCAAAGAAATAAATCTGTGCATGCTAGAAAAACAAACGGAAACGCCGATGCGGACAATCTCATACTGTCAGGAAAAGAAATTACTTTCCCAAAGAATGAGGTTAGGTGCACCAATTATAAACACACATTTTTATTTAAAAAAGATGGTGCGTAAAGTGTGGCTTCTCCTGGCGGTGTACCAATGAGCAATATAGACAATGGGTATTATTGCGCACAGGATCGTTATTTTGCACGATCCAATTATGATATTGCAACAATAATAAAAATAATTTATTTATGGGCGTTCGAAATGGAAACCCTAAAACATATTAGAAGAGAATGCGGTGTTATATCCGAACACCACTTTCTGAGAGAAATTTGTCAGAAATATTTCCTGAGGAATCCCCGGCAGATAGGTGGCCCAGGGCATACTATAGAAATTGATGAACATAAGAAAACATAACGTAGGGAGACTCCTTGAACCGCTCTGGATCTGGACTATTTCTTGAAAAAAAACAACATATTTTTCTATGTCTGTGTGCCCCCCCATAAAATACCCCTGACTAAACAAATTCTTTAAAATAAAATAAAAGACAAGACGAAAATACGGTTAAAGAAAAGCAAAAACATTGTACTTACACCTAACATTTATACGGGTAAACAACCTGTTCTTGAAGATAATATTTAAATAACTTGCTGTTGATAAATAATTTGCAACCCCCCCAAAATATACTAAAATAAATGAAATAAACATATTTGCTTTTTTTCAAGCTTTTTTAAAATTATTTTTTGATAATTTGCATTTTTTTTCGGTTCGTTTTGCTTTTAGCCTTAATCTGCGTCTGTTACGCCGCTCGGCTGTCGCCGATGATTGTCGGTTTCGCCCGATCCGGGCTTGACAGGAAATCACGAAAATTCGGGTCAAATTATGCAATAGTACCGAAAATATTTTCTCAAGACGATATCAGATATGAAAGTACGTGCCAGGCAAAATATGGTTAGACACTAGGGACAACTTGGTGATATATAAGACTAGAGTTGATTTATGTGAAAAAAAAGGCAGAGCAACGTACGCATGTTTTGGATTAATTAGCAAAACGGTTGTTGATAGTGTGACCCACACGAAGCTACCGAGATGGCTTTATTTATATAATATCATCTAATAAGGAAGCCATAGTTTTACATATAAATATATGGAAAACAACCATGTTATAATGAAGCCTAAAAGAACAATTTGTAATCGGGAATCCAACATTTAAAGATGATTGGATTTGTTTTGTATTATTTTTGCTGATGATCGATTTGTGAAGTTCGAATTTTCACAACTTGAGGCAAAGATGCAAGCAACACACGAACAAAAGAGGTAATAAGTACATTCAAGGTCAAACGCAGACTGAAGTTGCCACCTCAAGATCGTGCTTATCTTCTGTATTAAAATTTTTTGACAAATGTTCGAGTCTGCTCTGATCATGAGTCTATTTAGACAATTATGTTCCTGCATACATTGTGAGTAAATCATTCTCTTAAATATCTACTAAATAAATGTCACAAAAGAGATGAATGATTCCAAATTAATTCAATCTGTTACTTTCGTTACGTTCATATTAGATTGAACTCGACTCATTACGATCAATGGCTGATCTTACTATCTATCTGTTAATATTTTCGTCTCTATAACTACAATAAAGAACAAATAGAACTTCCTTACTATAGTTTGTGCCATAGGCCCCACCCCCATCTTTGAAACAATATACCATGCGCTGCTTCCTACATGACTACACTAAGTATCATGTAAAAATATGTGGCCAATAGTCCTTTTAGAAATTATTTGCTAGTTTTACCCACATTATAAAATATACCCGAACATTATCGGCTAATAATTTTAACGTGTTTTCATAATTAGTGATCAATCAGTAATAAAAATGATGCTTTGATTTAAATGAATTTACGTTTTTATTCTGATTTAAAAATGTGGAACAAAATACAAGATTATGACGGGCAAAACTTACCAACAGATGTAGGAACTGAAGACAGAATTGACCTTATTGAATAAAAAATAACGTTAGAAAGAAAATATTTAAATAAATCTTAGCAAGAAATAAGGGATATATATATATATATATATATATATATATATATATATATATATAAATATATATATATATAAATACATGCATACACCCCCATTTATATATATATATATATATATATATATATATATATATATATATATATATATATATATATATATATATATATATATATGGGATCATAATGGTACAACATAAAAATATAGAAACACACAATAAAACAATAATGAGTAAAAATTAAAAATAATAATTTTAAAGAAAAAAAAATAAAACACATCTCAAAATAAATACATAATTGACCTTATTGAATAAAAAATAAAGTTAGAAAGAAAATATTTAAATAAATCTGAGCAAGAAATAAGGGATATATATATATATAAATACATGCATACACCCCCATGTATATATATATATATATATATATATATATATATATATATATATATATATATATATATATATATATATATGGGATCATAATGGTAAAACATAAAAATATAGAAACACATAATAAAACAATAATGAGTAAAAATTAAAAATAATCATTTTAAAGAAAAAAAAATAAAACACATCTCAAAATAAATACAGAATGGACCTTATTGAATAAAAAATAAAGTTAGAAAGAAAATATTTAAATAAATCTTAGCAAGAAATAAGGGATATATATATATATATATATATATATATAAATACATGCATACACCCCCATATATATATATATATATATATATATATATATATATATATATATATATATATACATGGGATCATAATGGTACAACAAAAAAATATAGAAACACATAATAAAACAATAATGAGTAAAAATTAAAAATAATCATTTTAAAGAAAAAAAAATAAAACACATCTCAAAATAAATACAGAATGGACCTTATTGAATAAAAAATAAAGTTAGAAAGAAAATATTTAAATAAATCTTAGCAAGAAATACGGGATATATATATATATATATATATATATATATATATATATATATATATATATAAATACATGCATACACCCCCATATATATATATATATATATATATATATATATATATATATATATACATGGGATCATAATGGTACAACAAAAAAATATAGAAACACATAATAAAACAATAATGAGTAAAAATTAAAAATAATCATTTTAAAGAAAAAACAAAACACATCTCAAAATAAATACTAAATTGACCTTATTGAATAAAAAATAAAGTTAGAAAGAAAATATGTAAATAAATCTTAGCAAGAAATAAGGGATATATATATATATATATATATATATATATATATATATATATATATATATATGGGATCATAATGGTACAACAAAAAATATAGAAACACATAATAAAACAATAATGAGTAAAAATTAAAAATAATCATTTTAAAGAAAAAAAACAATAGACATCTCAAAATAAATACAGAATTGCCCTTATTGAATAAAAAATAAAGTTAGAAAGAAAATATGTAAATAAATCTGAGCAAGAAATAAGGGATATATATATATATATATAAATACATGCATACACCTCCATGTATATATATATATATATATATATATATATATATATATATATATATATATATAGATATATTGGATCATAATGTTACAACAAAAAAGTATAGAAACACATAATAAAACAATAATGAGTAAAAATTAAAAATAATCATTTTAAAGAAAAAAAAACAATAGACATCTCAAAATAAATACAGAATTGCCCTTATTGAATAAAAAATAAAGTTAGAAAGAAAATATGTAAATAAATCTGAGCAAGAAATAAGGGATATATATATATATATATATATATAAATACATGCATACACCTCCATGTATATATATATATATATATATATATATATATATATATATATATATATATATATTGGATCATAATGTTACAACAAAAAGTATAGAAACACATAATAAAACAATAATGAGTAAAAATTAAAAATAATCATTTTAAAGAAAAAACAAAACACATCTGAAAATAGAGAGCATTAAAATATAATTAAATAAATCCCTACATCATAGAAAATGTCTTCTTCTCCATACGAAGCTATTGTAGTTTTGAGCAGTCAACCGCATTGAATATTCATCATATCGCGCAGATGAGAACAACATAACGTTGAATCCAATCAACCGCTTCTTTTATTTCTGAATGCCTTAAAGTGAAAAAAAAATCGAAATACAAAATAGATATAAAAGTACATCGGAATGGTACGAATTCCTTCAATTCAATGAACGCTTCGCACATTCAATTCTTTTTTATACGATGTGTACGAATGTAGACGTATTAGAAAATCGACGCTTTTAAATGAGGGCATGTGATTTTTATCATGACATGCGATTTTGAGGGAGACAAATCTGTTGCTGTTCTCTAGAGCTGAATTGCCGTCATTTTTTATCAATCTTTTAAAAATATTATTTCCTCATGTAACATACGATACGGGCGTAAAGGCTCACATATATGTCGACGTGGGGTGCCTTTGTAATACGCTTACTTATAAAAGGTGCAAATTATCTATTAAGGCGTGCAGTTTCTGCTCCAAGATCTCTCTGCGTTACTGCATCATTTACAATAATTATATTTGTAAACGTATGCAATTCACTATATTACCCCCCCCCCAAAAAAAAAAAAAATTGCGTTAAATCGTAAAATATATAAAGCCAAATCTCTTATAGAATTATATAAAAAAAGTCCTTGCTAATATCTGTATTATTTACGCTCGTCTTAAATTAGCTTTGTCAGTCGTTATGAATACCAATTTAGGAGTAATGCCTCATTGGATGATACAATTTTTGCGTTGCCATTTTCTCCCCGTATATTTTCTGGTATAAAGAGATGTTCAAAATGTGTTAAAAACAGCTGTACTGTTCAATAGGTTTAAACCGGCACATATATTAATGCAATGCCTCATATTAGATTGACCTGCTCTTGGACATATTTTCACACCTTTCTTTCTATTTAACAGAATTACTCAAAAGCGCATGCCATGATACACTTCTATTTAAGAGTATAAATACAGATATAATACGAGTACACTATATGAGAAAATGAGTGTCTTCTTTCAATAAGCAAAAGCCTTACCGATCTATTAGTTCTCGATAAGCAATTAATTATTCTCATACTTTTAATATACTATAAACGGTAACAACCACATGCTAATATTATTTTTCTTTGACGTTATATATATATATATATATATATATATATATATATATATATATATGTTGTTATTATTATTATTATTATTATTATTATTATTATTATTATTATTATTATTATAATATCATGTTTTCAGCATTTTTCCATGTGAATATTCTATATCCTATAGTATTTCGGAAATTGAGAAATTATATTTATATATGTTTTCTACAATATTTCTTCCACATATTGTTACATATAATTACAAAGAAGTTGTGCTCTGATAGCTTTATAACAAGGGAACTGGAGACTACTGGTCAAATGCAATCGTATAATTAATAGTAATTTAACACTAATATTTTTCTAAACCAACCCGTATTATTTTGTTTATTAATAATTGCTAACGATAGTAATAATGTTTATTCATTTAGTAATAAAATCTTCATTGATTGAGTTCGTGTTGTGAAGCATGAATTGAAACAAAACAAAATGACGTAATTTCGATAGTATTAGATTGTGTAGATGCTATCTTATGATGTAATTAGAATGGGTACACTTGGTTCCTCCTCCTTACAATATTCTGATTGGTTGTTTGGAGAGTCGTCGGAATGTACGCTGGCTTCAGGCTACAAACACCAGATGCAGATACGACATCCGTTTCTTCTTGAAACGGATTTACAAAAACTATTGAAGCCAAACGTAATTTTACACAAGGCTGTGAAAACCTCATGTGGAAGATTGCGCCTGTTATAAGCTGCTGAAGTGCATATTAAATGATAGGAAAAAAATAACAAATATAATATATATATATATATATATATATATATATATATATATATATATATATATATATAAAAGCAAGTTATTTAGTGTTTATGTACACAGATGCGGCAAACATTGACTTAATAATGAAGTTTTTGAAAATGATTGAACATTTACGGGAAATTATATAGAGATTGTCGTAAGGAGGAGATGCGTAATAGAAATTTGCGTCAAAATATGATTTACTATTATAATCGGTCTTCATAATATTTCTTTTCATTTGACAATGATTTACAATGACATTGTTCTTACTCGAGGCCAATTATTTGCTAAAATTGACAACCAAGTATGAAAAGAGAAAGAAAATTGATATTTTCTATTCATCTAATTCTTTCTACATTTTTCTATTTTTTTTACGCGGTTTATAATTCCATCAAATTACTGGCCTCGAGTAAGATTCGAAGTATATTGTAATCTGATGACATCTTAGTAGACTGAAAACGGTAGATTTATTGTTATTTTTACCGTATTGCATCGTAGTCATGTGATGGGAATCTTTACTGATGAAATTTATTTTTTCAATTTGCTGTTGTACATTTACGGCTTGTTATTCGCTTAGTCAAATAAATGAATTCTCTAATTTGGAACGGGTGTTTCTTCACGCCATGTTTTGCACAAAAAACAACAAGAAATACAAAAAACAAACAAAAAACATTAAACAACAAACCGTTGACGCTATTCTTCATTACTTTGAATAGTCGTTCTAATAAAACGCCGTCTAGTGTCGAATACATTGGCAAAAAGGGAAGACAATTTCCACATAAATTAAGTCGAGAGAGTTTACTGGAGAATAACAGGCAAGTTGCCGCAAGATTTACTTACGTAAAATTTGCTTACAAAGTTATTTATTTATTTCATGTATATTGAACTTATATTAAGTAATATACTTATTATTTTTATAATTATTTTAATGAAGAATAGACAATGTATTGTGGATGTAATTCTACTAATTTGTACTTCAGTCCTCATTTAGAATGAGAGATTTTCCTGAACAAGGAATCAGAACAGCTGTATTCTACATCGTCAGAATTTTTGTGGGAGTAGTCGGCTGAGATAGAGGAGAATTTCTGTTTCCATATCTATCATTGTAGTCATGCAACAGCTAAGGTTGCTGGAGGTAAAATTTTTACTAGGCTGGCGTTTTTTGCCAGATAATCAGGGTCCCGAAACTTGGATTAACCACCAAGGAGTACGTCATATCGGCAACCGCGAGGTTCTAGTGCTGTTGTACTGCTATTAATTGAATAGATTCTGAATCATACAGTACCTTCTGGTAGGACTTTTTAGTGCCATATTAATGGGTAATTATTACGGATTTACCTTATCATGGCAACAAATAATATTACATCGTTTTTTTTCTTTTTCTGTACTTTCAAAATCGACCCTGTTTTGAATAATTACATCATAGTCTCCAAACAAAATGCACGATTAAACGTAGAACTCCAACGTCTAACGTACATCCCCATATCAATGGCCTTTTCTTCAACATACGGGGTTAAGGTTCCAGCCTTCTCATAGTTTGAAATCCAATAATAGGATAGCAAACCAGGCTTATTATTTTGAAGCGAAACTGTCATTTGACTTACTATTTCCCTAATTGAATTAATTAAAATAATACTCTAACTTTACATAAAATCTGACCCTCAAGATCGCCATATGGCATAGAATATGTGCCTTCATTGTAGATGGTTTTCCATGTGGCAAAGACACTTTAAGAGAAGCTACTAAATTATGCTATATGTTCTTTCGGGTTGCACTTGCTTACATGTTTATATTTGCTCTTTATCCCCCTCCCACTTACAGCAGAGTTACTATCTAAAATGGTATATCTGAGAAAATAAACAACAACCTGTATGCTCTTTTGGAGGCTTACATTAACGCCCGTGTGGATCGTCAATGTTCACGATGACAAATAATTAGTTCACGAAAACAAGAGGGACAGTGAGAAGATGTTCTGCCCCGATTTTTCGAGTCCTTATGATATAACTAAGATTGGTAATGAACCGTCCCAGTATGACGGTTAGTATGCAATTTTTTTAAATCTCTTTGACAACTTGTCTTGAGCTATGTTAAACTTACATCATGTCGCCATTGGGAACTTCCGACCGCTTAGTTATATCAGTTACATTAAACATATATATTACTCTCCATAGTGAAGTTTATCGATAATCTAGGGCGTGCTACGATAGCTTCCGTCTATTTATATCAGTACTACCTCTGCGTTCCATGTTGCAAGAGCATGTGTACTCTAGATTATCAAACCTAACGAAATGGTAAATTTTAGGTACAGCCCGCACCACCCCCTTCATAAAATTCCAGCAAAAATATTAACAGTAAGCTGTGGTATTTTCCAGAATATGTATCTTCCAATGCGTATAGAAATCACTATTTCCATCGCTTTCAACGTAATAGATGTACTGAGACAAAATCCGCCTTCAGGCCTGCCAGTAACCACTGTAAATGAGTAATAAAGAACGTGAGAGTCTTGTAGGATCTATCCGTTTAGTTCGAAGTAGCTAAGCAACGGCTTGGTTCCGACTAGTTTTGGCAACAAACAGTGTCATGAACAGAAACATGTTCTCTATCCTAATCACCAAGAATAGATCTGAGGTAATCTCGTCAGCATCGGACTAATCCTAACTATTTAATAAGAACTATCTAGCTTATTATACCCTATACAATAAATGCCAACCCTCTGTATCCGTCCTGTATCTGAAAACAAACAATGCAACATACAGATATATGCGCGTGATGTTACAAAGCCAATAAAAAATATTGATTCTAGTAAAGCAACTTATCTTTACTCTATTCCAATTATAGTAATGAAAAATATTTGGCCAAAATTACCTCCCATGCTTACACAGCTGTTTAAGCGGTTTCTTATAGTGAATTGCTTCCCTACATCCATGTAATGGGGATCGGGGAAAGGAGGAATTTAATAAAGAGAATCGATGCTAATACTATCATTGATTCTCACCGATTTTGGCAGTGAACACTCACCAGAAAAAAATATAGGAATGTACGATTATCGAGGCAATGTGGAGGTAATAGACCTATAGCACTCCTCCCGTAATGTGCTGCAGTTTGTGCATATTACATTAGCTTGAAATGTCTTTATTTTTAATACTATTAAGGTCAAAAGCAGAGGGGGAAATGAGTTCATTATATATATATATATATATATATATATATATATATATATATATATATAAGAATAGAAGAAAGGTAGGTATAAAAGAAAAGATAGATGGAATAGATCGATAGATAGAATAGATAGATGGAGGAATAGAAGACGAAGTTAGAAGAGAAGAAAAATAATATATATTTCGTCGTATATGTCAGTATATAATTATACACATATAAATCCACTCCTATATCAACCTACGAACTCAGCCTCCACTTATTATATTGGATTCTAACCGAAGTTAAACTCTCCTCTTTTATAGAAATTTGGTAATTTCTTTACATATCAAGCCTGCATCCTTTTTGCTCATACGTGTGTTGAAAATTGAATCTGAAATTTTATTTTTCGTTGATTTCATGTCAATGCGTAACAATTGCGCCATTTTTATGTTTGTGCTTGTATCTTTCTCTGTCTGTCTGCCTCTCTCTCTGTCTGCCTCTCTCTCTCTCTGTCTGCCTCTCTCTCTCTCTCTATATATATATATATACATATGTATACTTGTATACCTTTTGATATATCTGTTTCAGAATGAGACCCCCTGCTATAGGTACTCTATTACGTTTCGCCTTCTACCACTACTCCCATCCTCTTCGTGCGCCTGCTCTGCTAAATGTGCTGCTATGTACAATCTAACCATGTTCCTTACCTTATATCGCTAAATTCTATTATCACTATATCGTCCTATCCTCTATACGTATTCTTTTTTATAAGTGCACGCACAATAACACACGGCTACACACACACAGCTTCACACACATACACACATATATATACACCATATTACACCCCCACACATATATAAATATATATATATATATATATATATATATATATATATATATATATATATATATATATATATATATATATTTGAGGGGGATTGAAGTGGATTTTTTTAATTTCATTTCATTGCAGTTTACTTTTATTATATTTTTAGGTTAGTATATTTTATCCTTATGCCGTCCCTCAAACTTATTTATCTTTACTGGTATAGAAAATTTATTTGTGCATGTGTTTATATGAGTTTCTTACTCATAGGTTTAGAATCGGTTAACCCCATTTCTTTTTTGTCTTTTTTGCTTGCAAATTTCATACACAAGTAATTTTTATGCCTGACAGTGTTCTTGGATATGTTTCTTACCTTCTGGGTGTGCCTCACCATTTCATTATTATTTTTTTTTAATGAATGAGTACAATTCATAGTAAAAGAAAAGGTAACATTTACAGTCGGCGCAAACCATTTCTTCGTTTGCATAATTTAAACCCAACTGTTAATCAAAAGTAACTTTTCCACAGCATTCTCCGTCAAGGCCAAATATCAGCCGGCACTATATTGTTAATAGATGGGATATGATGATGATGATGATGATGATGATCATCATCATCATCATCATCATCATCATTCTTTGATTTCTTGTCCATTTCTTTACGAATAAGTCTGCTGGGCAAATTATTCATCGTAATCTTTAATAACACATAAACAATCTGCATGAATTAAAGTATAATAATTACACAATCTGCATTAATTAATATACCATCTATGTAATAAAATTACCATTAAATTTACCAAAATGATCCAAGATTGTAAAATTAAAGTATATTATAAATATTAAAGAATTAATATTTACAGAATTATCTCAGCCAGATGTAAACGCTCGATAAAACCAAATAGAAAATAGAGATGATAATATGAGCATACAGCTAATAACATATGTTAAAACGCTTTGAAATGAGTTCAAAACATATTTAATCAGAAAAGGAAACACTAGATTAATGGATACTCCTTAATCCGCGGAGTTTCAAAGGAATACTTTCCTTCTCATCAGAGGGTAGAAATTAGCAAAATGTAGGATCGGATTTTGCAAGTAGAAGTATTTGATGAAACAACAAGAAGTCAAAGATCTCACATGAAAACAAAAAAAAGTGAAGCAGAGGGAAAATGGTTACGAAAAAGGTGATGACACATGAATGGATAGTCTGGTGGAAGATAAAAAATTCCAGTGACGGTAAAATCCAAATTTAAAACTTCAAGAAAGTTAAAAGTTTAACAGTAGTTCATATATACATATATATATATATATATATATATATATATATATATATATATATATATATATATACTAGCAGGCATTGCCCGGCGTTGCTCTGCTTTTTTTTAGGTGTGTGAAAAAAGTGTTAGTAGGCAGGTAGGATCGAACCCGTGAGGCAAAGGCGGAAAAGGAAGTGAAAGAAAACCTATGCTATGGCGCCACGGGAAGTTAAAAGCGTTCAAATTTAGCGATGTCAAACAATATATTGAGTTGCAGAAATGGATACTTAAGTGAATGAGTTCAGCAGGTGCAGAAATGAATGTCTTGTTGCAGACCAGAAAAAGCTTCCCGCTTTCTGCCGTTTAATTTACTTGTTTCTCCACGAAAGGGAGCTCTGGCTGTGTCCGAATGAATAGCACATGTCTGATAAGAAGGGTTTCCTCAACATTGATAAAAAGCTTTCTGGAGGTCCCGGCGTGTAAGCCTGGCGATATTATTCGCTTCAGTTAGTTTCGCTTTATTTATACGAAAAATACAAAAAAACAGGCGAAACTACTGGAGATATTTTTTTAAAAATCGACATAAATAAATGTAAGGACGACGTCCGTCTTCGAATCTAGGATATTATAATATAGAAAGTATAAGGCAACTTCTAAATAAATCTCATCTCGTCGCGAACTACCACGAGAAAAGCTTTCCGTGGACATAGCAAAACGTGCGCAGCCGTTTCGCCTTTTATACTTAGACTAGCTTGGATACCCGGCGTTTCTTGGTTGTGTGGATGGGTGTGTTGAGCAGAAAACAATAACAAAAACGTTTACTTCCAGAAATGAATTAAGTGAATATATATATATATATATATATATATATATATATATATATATATATATATATATATATATATATATATATATATATATATAACATATACATAATTTTCGTGTATAAGTCTGGGGGCGACATTAGTTATGTTTTGTCTACTAATCCCTCAAATAATCAATAATCGAATCGTTATTCTAATTTATCTATCATCGGTAAAGTCATTTTTCCATGTCATCGCTAATCCATAATGATAGAACAACGGGTCGTTAAATTTCTACTGTGAATAATTTTATAGCGCTGTTTTTGTTGTTTGTTCTTTGCATGATGTGGTCGTAATGTTTTTTCGTAAACTGTATATAAAATAATTTTTCCCCAAAATATCTTTCTACCTCTCTCTCTCTCTCTCTCTCTCTCTCTATATATATATATATATATATATATATATATATATATATATATATATATATATATATATATATATATACACGTTTTATTTTTTATTACCGTATCTTTCTGATAATTACATTATTGTTTCAGCTACCCGGCCGTTTTTTGGGCCGTCTCGCCCCCCCCCCCCGACCTCATTCACTCCTTCATCTCATAATAACGAACATTTTTGTAAAAGTCTGAGAAAGCTACAAACGGCAAAAAAAAAAAAAAACGCCGGGTAGCTGAAACAATAATGCAACTTAACAGAAAGATACGGTAATAAAAAATAAAATGCATATTTGCTCTACAACAGTATTGGGCACTTTCTTCAGTTGTTATTAATTACCATTTCCACAATTTATATATATATATATATATATATATATATATATATATACCCCATGTCTTGAATTTCTATGCTGTAATATCGAATTTAAATGTTATTGCATAAAACGAATCTTTATAAAAAACATACTATAACATATATTAGAAAGAATTATAAACAGTAAGTGTTGCCATCTTTTTCGTATCACCGCATACATTCTCCGAAAACATATGGATATACATAGGCTGCTACTATATTCGTATGTTTATAGGCGGTCATCACTATTGCGTGATTAATTGTACTTGTAGGAAAGTGCAGGATACAATGTGTTTTACAAAACAATACTACTACTACTACTACTACTACTACTACTAATAATAATAATAATAATAATAATAATAATAGAATAACAATAACAAAGACTTTCGCTGGCGAGGACTAATATTGACCGGAACCAGTTGTACAATCCTTTTGAAATGTTCATCTCTATTTTCGCCTTATGTACTGAATATCTGTTAATGAAACCTATATGAACTACGTTCCTTATTAAATTTGAAAGATTTTCTATTCTGAAAGAAGTTTAAAAAATTTAATCTAAAAAATTATTTTAATGTTTTTGTTTTAAAAAAATTCAGATTTTGCCATTATTTAGACCTGTATTACAAAGAGGGAGTTGCAGAAAATTAGTTGTGGTGTGAGGAGAAATACAAACTCAAACAGAGAGAATATCCAGACCTGTAATAACACAAAAACGGAGTTGCAAAAATACTTGGGGTGTAAGGATGAATACAAACTGAAACAGAGGGAATATTCAGACCTGTAATAATACAAATGGGGGATTAAAATATGAGGTGTAGCGCGAGGATTAATACAAGCTTAAATAGAGAGAAGTATAGTTTTAATATATAATCTTAAAAAGACGAATAAAAGTTAGAAAATCATTTCATCCAAAGCATGAAAATAGTTAAACAAGGTGTTTTTACTATAGGATGCAAAAATGAAGGTACAAAATTCAATTTTATTTTATTCTTCTTCAAGGTGCACTTTTATAAATTTAATAAAATAAGGTATATCATATTGATTTAAATTGAATCAAATAATCATCTTGAATTTATTTTATGTAATGTATATTTTGTTGCACTTTAAAAACATTATCTTTCATCTAGCAATTAATGATATAGATATAACATTTTCAATGATTTTTTTAAGCCCAAGAGAATACACATTACATAAAATAAATCCAAGGTAATTGTTTGATTCAATTTAAATTAAATTTTTATACCTTACTTTGTAAAATCTATAAAAGTGCACTTTGAAGATAAATACATTTCAAATTGAATTGTGTACCTTTATTTTAAAGCCTATAGTAAAAACATTTTGTTAAACAATTTTCATGTCTTGGATGAAATGCTTTTCTAACTTGTATGACATTTCGTTTGCAATGAGTTCAAGTGCGCCCTTCAAATAGCATATATCGTACGTGATTAAATCAAAGATAAATAAAACATGCAAATTGTTTGCTGATCTTATTATCGTTGGTTTAACTGATATATGTGACCATAATAAAAACAGTGATGTTGAACCATTTAAAGCGACAAAGCGTTGCAATATAATCTAAATATTTACTGAGAGTTGATTATGTGCGACTGACTAAAGGCTTAAACTTTTAGTAATTTGATTTAGTATTATATGCGTGTTCCGACTGAATAAATAAATTAATCGTTTCACCGTGGAATTGAAAGAGAAATGCCAGCGCATACCTGTTGCGTTCCCTAAACTTTATCATTACGCTTCTTTCTTTTCAGATACTTTTTTCTGATATTTCTGGGTGCTTGCAAGTAAAAACTAAACATATTCAGTTTAACACACAACAAAATAAATGTATATGGGTCTAACATGTATAGTTTAAGAAGTAATAATTTCCTTCGGCGTTTTATTCTTTGCTGAAGGAAAAAGATACTCTTTATTTTATTCTAGTTTGAGTGTCAACAATGTGAATTTCATTTTTATATTAACGTTTACCTCGGCATTTTTTTTACTTTGCAGTCTTGTTCTAATATTTAAAAAATAATGGGGTAATCCTGTTAACAAGAACGTACGTATTATTTGATAGGTAATGCAAAAAATCCAAATTATTTAAAGTAAGCCTAATAATAAAGAGTAATAACTTCATATAACAAAATATTTAATCTAGAGTCTGCAGTACTAGTTAACAATAGAGGCTGATAGAATGACGTCAATTGTGATCAACCCCCGATATTCTGTTTACGTATCTATTCTGTAGTACAGATTTGGACATAAGGTTGACTTTAAGTCAGTCATAAAACGCAGCTGCAAAAGCCGATCCTACTAAGTTTTGTTGAATCTATAATTACTTTTTACATATTCGTGCATATATTTTTGGATATATATAGAGAATTGTGCGTAAGTAGAAAAGAGTAAGCTCAATTCTATAAGAGAAGACTCATCAGCACAATATAAAGCTCACGAACAGTGTTATTTATTTATTTATGTATATTATTTTATCTTTTTTGTTTTTATTTGTTATTTTTTTTCTTATTCTTTTTATTTACCCTTCGACCTTTATCCCTTAATTTGTGACTTTATCTTTATCTTTTAATTGTATTTACCTTTTCGCTATTATTATTATTATTATTATTATTATTATTATTATTAGTGTTGTTATTATTATTATTGTTATTCTAATTGTTATTATTATTATTTTTATCATTATTATTATTTTTTATTATAATTATCATCATCGTTATTATTATTATTGTTTTTATTTTTATTATTATTATTCTTTTATTATTATTATTATTTATTATTATTATTTTTAATATTTATTATTATTATTATTATTATTATTATTATTATTATTGGTACATTCTCCACCTATTATCCTACCACGCAAATCCTCCACATCCGAAATTCTCTTTTGTCCTTTTCTACACCTCCAAATAATTTTCTACTCTATGCTTTTACCTCTGCCTTATTCCCCAATCCCCTCCCTCTATATCTAATAACTAAGAAACCCTAGAATTGTTGCTAAGTGTTATCTAATATATATTGGTATTGTGAAATCTATTATTATAGCCTTACAACTACCAATCTAGACCCACTCCATAACCTACTCCTTTTACTAAGTTTCTGACTCCCCCTCGCTTCATTAGATAAAAACCCTGGAACAGGAAGCCACATGTAATCCTTCTTGATATACCCTACTTAAACTACACCCATTCGCCCGTTCGCCTTAAATCATACCCACAATACGCCTCCCAAAAGTATACAACACTTCATAGTAATGTTGTCATCTCGGTTGCATCTGACAATAAAATTCCCTTGCATAGATAATAGGCATCCTCCTTTTTAGAATTAAAACATATATTACACACATTTAAGAATATGATAACTACCCTATACACCTTTCTACATTACACTCTATATAATACACTCCTTCTTTATTTAGAATTCGATAAAACTCCCCAGAACCATATATAATTTAATTGATCTAATTCGTTCCTAATGAATCCCAAACTAGACGCTGCCTTCCCACTATGTTATCTAGCATCTTCTATAAATTCTGATGAGAAGCATTAGGATTTGAAATGCCTTGGGATAAATAATCCCTTCTATCCCTCAACTAACTCTTAGTATTTTTATTGAATAAATGAACCAATCTATATTTACAGATATATAGTTTTTGTGACTTCATTTCCCATTCCTAGTGTCCCCATATATACATATATATATATATATATATATATATATATATATATATATATATGCGTGTGTGTGTGTATTTGTATATATATATATACATGTGTGTATATATATATATATATATATATATATATATATATGTCTAAACTATGCATGGTTTTATTGTGTATTCCATATTTTTTATTCTATTAAGGAGGTCACCAGAGGTTTTGATATGTGAAGTGCTGATGTTAAGTTAACATAACTCCTATCTATATAAACCTTGTGTCAAACAATAAATTCTTAACTAGAATATATGCGTTCATATATTGATTTTCAGAATTTTACTTGAACCAGTAAACTGGTATATATATATATATATATATATATATATATATATATATATATACGTATATTTCAGTATCTGTCAACATGTTCGCAATATCGAGTATGGTAATAAAATAAAAAGGGTATTAGAAATTCTATATATTTTTGTTATAATTTATATGCCTGATTATTTTTGCTAGTTACTCTAATTTTAAGCACATTTATTCGATAGTATATTGTTTACAATTTACATAATAATGAAAAATAAATAAATGGATACATATTCTTATTGTAATCATGTACCTTATGTTTTAATAACGGATAGATGTAGCATTTCTGCAGTTTATCCTTTATCGTCCTATATACCATAATGAAAGATTATGTTTAAATAATACGTATGCAATAATATTCTACCGGGAAGGCGATAATAGTAATGTAGCTCCATCTGACCTAAAAGAAACTGATAATTTTCTGTATTGGCTCATAGTGCGTGGAAACCAGACGAGTATTTTATGGAGACCCACGTGGTTAGCTAGGGAAAGTGTTGAGATTGAATGAAAATAAACGGAACCGAACTAAGGAGAATACATTTTGTTTTATTCTTGTATATTGACCAGAAAATATGTCCGTGCGTATGATAAAAACATAACTTTTACCAAATCCCCGTTGTAAATAGTGATGAGAAGCATATCCACTGGCCAATATGTGGACACTAATACTTCATAAATTGACAAATACTGACCTTTTTGAGATAGAGGATACTCTCTGGTGTACCTAACTTTCTAACACAGAAGACAGCGCCTACGTTCTATGCAGCAGCCTTAGCAATGACCTCAATGTATCTCTTCAAACATGTTACACGTGATTATAAAGCTGAGGAGTTGGAACGTAGTACTTTCAGGTAAAGTATCATCCGTCATGGTTAGTAGTGGTTTAGCGGATTTGCTGCAATTATTAATGGAAAGAACATTCGATTTGACAACATTGAATGTGATGATAAATTTTTGTCCCCAATCCACTACAAACTGTCATTGCCTTTGATACATGTAATATTCACACACATGTTTTTTATAGAACGTGGTGTCATCAGCAAATATGTCAGTCACAGACACAATTTCATCAGCGAGATAATTTATGAATATCAAAAATAATAAAGCTGAATGGTTGCCCCTGAGCTACAGCCGCATTTATACGCATTTATTACAACCTTTATCTCACAGAAGAGATGTTGCGAGTTTGTCTCTGATGTATCGTTATTTTCATGGAAAGTGTTCAACTGGGCTTCAATCTATGGCCCCCCTCGCCAAACTTTCACAAGAAACACTCGTCTAGCTGTAAACACTATCAATAATTCCCCCCACTCTTTATCTGTGCCTAAACCTAAACGTAGATTCTATGAACAAAGCTTTTTTCTTAGAACTGCACGCCTGTGGAATTGTCTTCCGTTTTCCTGCTTTCCGGCTGACTACAATATGGTTGTCTTCAAGTCTTACGTAAATAAGTTCTTGATGAGCCGTTCCATATAAGTTATCAACTTTACCAATTTTTCATTAGTAATGATTACACTCTTTAACCCTTATCCTTGAGTGGCCTCTTGACCTTGATAATGTGGTGATGCCTATGTAAAAAAAATATGACATTGTTTTGACATACGACCGTCATATGCGAACTAATATTTTGTCCTTTTATTAAGAAAATGTAATAATATGTTAAGTATTTTTTTCATAAATACCATATTCTGTCAAAAGCCTTATATATATTTTCTGCATAATCCAGTGCATGCTATACACTTGCAGATATTACACTAAGGATATTCACAGTAGAACGGTCGTGCCTGATCCCATACTTTTGGTCGGACAGAAGTTTAGCAATGTAAGATGGTCGACTAGAGTTTGATAACTTATGGACTCAAATATTTTGGCGATGGGAGGGAGGAAGCTAATGGAGGGAGGACGTTTTAATGGGTCAGTTTCAATTTTGCAATGCAATAAAACATATACTTATAAGATAATACTTCGCTGTAAATGTTAGACTTGGCAGAAATCGACACATATGTGCGTGTCCTTCTGGAGATGTTCCGTTCTTACGCCCTCATTTAACTTATATTATTAATAGAATTGACTTGTCATTTTTTTTTCAATTTTGTTACAATAACTTATGAATCAGACTAATTTATTGCCGTCTTTAGCATTGCTTTCTCGTATTCACTTTGGCCTGGTGACCTCATTTCCTTCTCTGTAAACATTGGCAACCTGCTTTATCTTGAGGAATAATGGAATTGAAGAATAATAATTGATTTTTGCTATATCAATGTATTCATTTTGAACTTAGAGTCATACTAAAATGGCTGTGCAATAAATTCCACACCAAACTTTTGATATAATAAAATATAATTGTTTCCGAAATAATTTACATTGAAAACAATGAATGATTACACAAAACCTTGTGTAAAAAAGCACAATTTCCATTACGGTTATACAATTAAATTGATCGAGCGTATAAAATAAATGTGGACGCAAAAGGTACTTTGTCCGTATGTATTTTTGCTTCCTATATATAATATGTCAATCCTTATTGCAGATTAGTAAACTATCAAACTTCACTAACTATACGTCATAAAAATTGTACTATCAAAGGATTGCATTCAACTTTGTTATTTCAAAAAATATTCAAATTCATGAAATATTCACGAAGTTATGGCATCTTATTTTTCATCCAAGTATTTCCATCCTTTATCGATTAATCGCATGTCTTTTTAAATGTGTTTTTTAAGGCAAATATACAATATATAGTCATGGAATTATTAAAAATTATATTTTACTGTAAAAGAATTAAAACAAAAGTGCATCATAGGTGCTAAGCATAATACATGAATCATTTATCAGCATATCCACCATTTTTTATTAAATTTTAACGACCTTGTTTCAACCGAGGAAGTCAACTGTTTGGTTTAAAAAGGGGTTACTGCTCTGGCGATATCAACTATTTTCTCCACATAGACTCCTTTGAAGCAAATTGTTCTCCTTCATCATGAATCACTCTTTTCAATATTAACTAGAAAAATCAATGGGATTCACATCTGAGGAGCACGGTGGCCAGGCTATGCGGGTTTCTCCAACGTAGGTCATAGAATCGCGTTTGCAAAATTGGGATGCTGCATTGTCATGCATAAAAATCATTTGAAATCGACGTAACAATTGCAGATCATCTAGCCATGGCGCCAAATGTTTATCTAAAAAGATCGTGTAAGCTTTACACTCTCTTGCACTCGGGATTGTCAAATCAATTTATCCCTAATGATTCCTTTTAAAACCATGATAGCTTAACCGTTGTTGTTGTTGGCAATCGCTTCTGTAAGTCAATTCGTTTTTTTCCTATGTTGTTTGCTCTATAGCGGCCTGGGAAGAGGTTTGCGGTTCTTCACCATTTATTTAAACATATACGTTCTGCCTGGATCCTGGAGCGATCCAGGTTTTTGAAATGAGAAGAACTGGATCCGTTTCGGTTAACTTCTTTACAATTTCTCCAAATATCACCATCTGAAATGTTTAATCTGGTGTCCTTATGTTTTGCGTTTGGTGTTAAGGTTGTTCAGACATATATCTAAAGTTCTTGGATTCCTTTTCAGCTCCGTTATTAAATGTTTGGTAGACAATATTTGTGCGAGTCCGGCGACAGTCTTGCTTTTGAACCACCATCAATCGCCTTATTTTAGCATTGTAAGTAATCTGCACTAAAGCGATGAGCAGTATGAATTCTTTGATAGTAAATAAAATGCTATAACTTCGTGAACATCACATAAGTTTTAATACCATATTGGGAAATAACTTATCATGTAGCAGTTCTTGGGTGATACAATTTAATTTTTTTTATGACGGGTATTTTGTGAAATATTAATATTTTACTAATCTGCAATAAATCACTTGAAATAGTATATATATATATATATATATATATATATGCGCGCGTATGTATATGTATATATATATATATATATATGCGCGCGTATGTATACATATATATAAATGTATAAATATATATATATATGTATATGTATATATATGTTGTATGCCTTATAAATATAATCATTTACTGCAGTAAGAGGCACAAACCTTGTAATTGTAGCCATACTTATTAACCGCAGTGACTATGAAATATACACGTATATTTAGTGAAATATCGATATTTTACTAATCTGCAATCAAGCACTTGAAACAGTTTATATATATATATATATATATATATATATATATATATATATATATGTACATATATATATATGTATATATATATGTGTGTGTGTGTGTGCGTGTGTGTACATCTATAAATATAAAAGCGAAAATGTGTGTACGTATGTGTGTTTGTGTATCCGCTAAAAACTTTCGACAGACAGAACAAAAATTCACAAACTTGGCATTATATTAGGGCTCTTCCCTCCCAACGACAAATATCGAAACATTGGCCAAAATTGTTCATTTTTTCACCCTGAAATCAACGATTTCTACAGGGGGGTGAGGTCAGCAAAAACCATCATCTCATGACGAGATCAGTTCTACGCATGCGTCAAACGGCGTCATGACCTGATTTAGTTTAAGTATTTAATGTGTGTTGTGTTAGCTCAGTTGGTTAGAGCGTTGGTTCATTTTCTGAATGTTTTGGGTTCGAATCGTGGTGTGAGATTTTTTTACCGACTTTTTAAATTTTAATATTGAAGCAGTGTTATTAAAGCCATTTTCACGTAACGTTCGTTTTTCTGTTTTTTTTTTTAAATTCACTTATTATTAGGTTTTCATTAACACCCCCACCCCCGTCCGACCACAGACATCCAAAAACACCCGGGTACCCACCGATTTTTAAATTTTAATATCGAAATCGGCTTATTTAAGCCATTTTTCACGTTTTGTTTTGTTTTTTCAGAAGTTTCATCGTTTGTTTATCTGTTTTCATTTTTATTTTATTTTTTCAGATTTTACATTTAACATCGTTCGTTTGACTTACGTTAGTTATTTTGTGTTTTTATTACCCCCCTCACCGCCCGCTTTATTTTTCAGATAAGTTTTAACGTTCGTTTTTCTGTTTTCTTTTTTGCTTCGCTTATTCTTAGGTTTTCATTTACGTTCACCACCCCCGCCAGAGCACACACACATCCAAACACTCGGGCAATGACGGGTACCACGCGTTATTTTTCAGATAAGTTTGAACGTTCGTTTTTTTCCTTTTTTTTTTTTTTTTTGGTTTTTATGTTTCAGGGGTTTAAACGTTCGGTTTTTCGGTTTTCTTTTTAGTTTTTGTTTTTTTAGATTTTTACATTTAACATCGTTCGTTAGCCTCACGTTAGTTTTTTGTGTTTTATTCTTATGTTTTGATTGCCCCCCCCCCCACACACCGCCTGGATACCTCCCGCGTTCGTTTTTCGGTTTTCTTTTTAGTGTTTTGTTTTTGTTATTCGCTTATTCTTAGATTTTCATTAACCCCCCCGACCTACCGCACCCACTTCCAAACACCAGGGCAAGACCGGGTACCCACCACTCGTATATATATATATATATATATATATATATATATATATATATATATATATATATATATATATATATAAATGTATATATATATGTATAGATATATGTACATATATATATGTTGTATACTTTATAAATATAATCATTTATTACTGTAAGAGGCTCACACCTTGTGATTGTATCCACACTTATCAACCGCAGTGGTTATGACATACATGTTTCATACAGGTTCATCCTATAATAAACGCATATTGTACCTATTTAATATGCCTCCCTACGGGACAGAGTTAGACACCAGGGTCGTTTTTTAAATGTGGAGAAAAGGTACAAAAATAAAAATTGTCTCAGTCGTGAAAGATTTCTCCTCCACCGAAAGAGAACAAGAAATAGAAGTGCAGTATCTGAAAAACATTGACTACACTTTGATCTTGTCCCGAAGGCCAAGAAAACATCTTGTAATTAACAATGCCCGATGTATTAATTTACAAGTAAATCATATTAAATCATATTAAATAGGAATATATATATGCATATATATATATATATATATGTGTGTGTATATATACGTATATATATGCATATATATATATATATATATATATATATATATGATTGCAACGTCTTGTCAGACGAGTGCCACTCCCTCAGACATTTAAAATCCATGAGCCCAAATGCCTGAGGGAGTATCTATACAAATATGATGTTACAGAGTCTTAGCTTTGTACGACAGCTAATTCTCTCTCTCGGTTCAAAATGTTGAGATCCAGCCACAAGCAAGAACAAGATAGCCAACAACAAATTAAACTTCAGACCAGCTTAATGCGGGTAATGGTCTTCCGCTTTATTGTTTTTTAAATCAGAGATTTGCTTCTCCTAGAAAGGTTACCTTCACCACGGCTTACGGGAACCCTCTCCACCCCAATACACATATAGACACACAAATATACACGGTGATAGTTGGCCATTGACCCAGAAAAAGAGTTCATTCGCCCTTTTATATATGCATAAATACACACACACACACCCACACCCACATATATATATATATATATATATATATATATATATATATATTGGCATATTTAGGTAGCATTTCTTTATTCAAGCAAATATGATTAAATGCAACACGAACACTGCTTTATGATTCATTTTTTTTAATTTTTCGATTTTCCCTGTAATCTTTTTTGTATCAAAGTCAAAAATATTAATAACAGTTCTAGTTTTTGCTGTCACGATTGTGTAGTGTGGGGGTCATATTAAGAGATGATGGGGACATATATAATGATGATGATGGATAGAAGACTTTTATACACTAGTGGGGTGCTTGGGAGTTCATATATATATACCGAGTGGAGATGCATACAAGTTCTTTACACAGAGGAGGGGAGGTACATAATATTGTAAGGGTTTCACAACGTTAATTACAAGATTATTAACACATTACTTTTTGAGTGTCGAAGATTTCACATGGCAACTGTTGCAGAAAGACAATGATGATTCTTTATTCATCGGACCGGTCGAATGTTGATGACGTTAGGAATTCAAATTTGAGATATAACGTGGTTTAATGATCTTCCTTTCGCTTCATAAGGACTGGCTAAAACTCAACCCCATTCAACTGCTTTCAACTCTAATTTTCTGCTGATCTTACTAAATCTAGGTCCTATATTGAGAATTGCTCTTAACCTCAGAAGAGTGTATCCAAAACATGACCAATTCACGTGGCTGTGCATTTTTTCCAAACACACTTTTACTAACAAAAGAATTCTCAACATAAACCTTTTTTTTAACAATATACTTTTTCATGTTTATTGTTCATTCTGTAGCTGACATTTTAATATTCAGTTTTCTGAAATAATGGACACTCAATTCTTTTTACGATATAAACTATTCTATAGAATTTTACAATATACTAAATCTTAACATTCCAATTCTTAGCCTTGTTACAAGGTTCGATTCTCAGCTTATCATAATCTCATTTTTACCTATTTAATACTCTTCTTATTTACATGGAAATGGGACAACCTTTCCCTGCAATATCACGAACACTTCCAAGTCGTTCACGAATTATCAGGTGTTGAAGTAAACGTTTTTGATTTTGATACAAAAATATTTTACCGAAAAACGAACAATTAAAATAAGAATCATAAACAAAGTGTTTTCGTTTCATTTAATAATATTTTCTTGAATATGTCTTTATCTATATGTATATATATATATACATATATATATATATATATATATACATACATGTTGTGTGTGAATGTGTGTGTGTATGTTTGTGCCTGTATGTATATACACTATTTGTGTATCAGACTGATCGACATCATAAAATCTAGGTCAATGAAGACACTTATGATTTTCTTGCCATATTGAAACTCTTTAATTGTAAAAGTATATTTAAAAATGAGTTTCTAACAACTATAAACAGTGTTATAAAATTTAATGTTATTACATTAATTGATAAATGTTTACGTGGAAAAAGTAGTTAATTAGTTTATGGTAGGATAATTAATAGAGAATTTATTGAAGTTAGAATTTTTTATCTGACATTTTATAAAATTCAATGCACAACAGTGTTCTTTGTAATTACCCACTTACAGGTTATCATTGTGATTATATAGAAACGCACACTTATACTGAGGATTCGTTTACCGCATCATTTTTCACTTAATGATTCAAGAAAAAAAAAAGCTTCCACTCGAGTTTGTCTTGAAAGGTTTGCTTTACAAAATGAACCCCGTTTCAAAGGGATGAATGAATGCAATGTGTTTGATCTCGATTTACGTATTTTACATCAGCAACACAATTTTTTTTTATTTCTTATCTAATTTCTAACGTTATAGAAAATAGAAAACGATTTGCGTTGGACTTTTTTGTAATAAGTCCCAATACGGAATAATTCGTCTTTTGCGTAATAATTGCGTAATTTATAAAGCAGGAGCGTAGAAAACCCCATTGCTAGCATTTATGTATATATATATATATATATATATATATATATATATATATATATATATATATATATATATATATATATATATATATATATATTCGATTGCCATGGTTGGGGAAAGTAAGTGAAATGTTCACTAAACAAATTAGTTCAACTGTTGAAGGATGTTATTTTGCTTCAAATAACTTGGGAGTATATACTAAGTTTAATTTAATACGGTGGGTTATATACTGAGTTTAATTTAATCAGATAGAATAAGTTTAAAAGCATAAAGTAAGCTATGCCAAGTTTATTGTAAAAAATACGATGTAGAAAAAATATTAAAATATATTAACTTTAGCTTATTCCTTCACGTTTGGTATCGCTTTGATAACATCTTTTTATACACTAAGTATTCTATTCATAGATGTCATGGTATTCATCTATATCAACTTTCCTCGCGCTAATTTTTTCCTCTCGACATATATTTCTTTTAGGATTAGGAAGCATCGGTCCTTTCACTTGTTCTACTACTATTTCTCTTCTCAGTCTGTGTACTTTCACATTGAAAATAATTGCTATTTTTTATTTCGTTGTTGCCATTAACGTCATTCCCACTATCATAGGTGGTTGTATTTGATAGGGGGCCTACACTATTCCAATTAGTAGTTAATCATATTTTTGGATGATTTCTTTGTAACGCGATCTAAATTGATGAATATGTCTCTTGCAGATAAACCTTGCTCCTTTAATTATATACATAACTCTTCCGACATTTCTGGTTACAATACCATCTCTCCCCTAAATTTTCTCGATGTTTTACTAAGATTTTATAGTTCATCGTTTCTTTGATATAGGTGTTTATTTTCTATTAAGCAACACCTGGCCGAATATAAAACGTATATGTTTTCCCTTTATGATCGGTCTTGGCTTTATTCAGTATACCAACATGAAAGTACTTATGTGTTTCTTATTTTAGTATCTGACTGTGTTGCTTTTTAATGCTCGTTTAAATGCACCGACAAACTTCACTGTCTGCCAGTTAGATGAAGGGTTCGATTGATAACGAATTACAAGGAATTTTTATTTCATGTTCGATGAACATTGCACTATTGTAAGTTACTGTGCTAGTAGGTACTCCGAGCCGAATAAATGTTTCGTTTAGCGCTCTTATAATATTTGCCACTGACGGGTGTTTATATGTGAAAATCCCTGGCCAGTTACTCTATGTACAAACGATTACTAAGTAATCCATTTAATATCCCTGCGCAGTTGATATTAATGCATGCCATAGGAATATCAATATTTGCCCAGGGCTTCGATCTTATTGGTGGCGATCTGAATGCTAATTGATACCCTTATAACAGCTTTGCTAAATTCTTAATATCGATTATTGGCAAATACGTATGACTTTTCAATAACGATTTCATTCTGGACATACTTGGATGATTCCAAAAAGTTATTTAAAAATCTTCCATACAACACATGGTATTACTACTCTACCCACATATATTAACGATTCGTCTCATATTAAAAATGACGATACTTTTAGTTTTTGATTTATTCATTTTGTTCCTTTTTACTTGTTGACACGTGTTAATTATGTACTTGGTGATTTTAGCCGTTTCTTTTTCTCTTTCCTAACGTAAAATGTAATTCGATAAGGTTGTTAATCAATATCAACTTTAATGTCTGTTGCCAAGGTCGCTGGAAAAATGGAAGGATCCTTCTACCGCTCCAGAAGATATCTCATTTATGATGCAATTCTCTATCTATATAAAAACCAAGTATGTCCAAGGATGGAATACTGCTGCCACATCTGGGCAGGAGCTGCTAAAAGCAGCCTATCCTGCCTTGATAGAGTATAAAATAGACTTCGTGGCTTAGTGGGGGATGCCCTTTTTTTCTTCCCTGCAACCTCTCTCCCACAGAAGAGACGTTGCGAGCCTATCTTTGTTTTATCTCTATTTCCATTAAAGGTGCTCTGAGCTCCAATCTCTGGCTCCCCCTAGCCAATCATTCGCGATAAACACCCGTCTAGCTGAAATCACTGTCAATAATTTTCCCCACTCTTTATCTGTGCCTCAATCCAAAAGTAGGTTCCATGTACAACGCTTCTTTCTTAGAACTGCACGCCTCTGGAACTTTCTACTGCTTGTCTGTTTCCCCCCTGACTTTAACATGGATGACTTCATGTCCAACATAAAAAAAAAATCCTGATGAACCGCCCACAAAGTAATGACACTTTATCAAATCTCCAACAATACTGAATACTGCAACTCTATCCCATTGATTACTGTACACAAAATAACCCTTATCTCAAATTGCTTCTGGAACTTGATAAGCAGTGGCCTTCATGTAAAAAATATGCAGTTTCAGTGCTGTAAATGCTGTTTCAACCAACTGCCCATTCTAGTCCGAAATTGCTCTCAAATTTACAGTGCTCACTTGTTATTTATTTTACGTCATTCTTGCTACAAAACAAAACTATCCCGCTATCCAAATATGTTTTCAAATATTATAGTTTCTTGAAAGAACAGCCCTTACGGTTTATTCGGCAAAAGCTAATTCCTATATTCCCTGACAAAAAACGTTTGAAGAAGAAACATATTTCCCTATTTCCTGCAAGTATAAATATATGTTTGATATTAGTGTTTCGAACCTTTTTGTACTACACAGGCAAAGCACCCCCCACCCGTCTAGTTTATATATAAATCCAGCAAACAAGTTCTGCAGAAATGTGTTCGAAACTTGATTCCGTCCTTTTTGCATTAACATATATTTTTGCAAAATGTACTGCTGTATAAAAATATTGGTTTCGAACGTATGTTGTTTCTCTTAACAATAATAAGTTTCTTGTAACTGTGCGAGTAATTATTGTACTGTGGTGTTTTTTGAAATTCCGTTATAAAGCATAAAACAATATTATGTACATGCAGAAATAATCCAACCAAACAGTTCAGCATGAACTTATTATATTTTCTTTCAGTGAGGGCAGCAACAAAAACACTACTTCTTACTATTTATAGACGTCACTGTTTTTATTTTTCGTCCGTTCTGAGTTGAGACAGTTTTGTTTTAAATTACTTTTTATATATCTCTATTATCATGTCTTATTTTTTGGCAAATTCTTAGTTCACAGGATAAAATATAAGAAAACATTAAGGGATTTATGTAAGTTTACCAAATTGATTAGTGGTGATAGCTTGATCTATATGGTGAAAATATAATTTGAACTTTTCGCAAACCCGCAATTTTATTACAGTTTTTAATCTTACAATAAATGGGTTATTAGCCGAATGCTTTTTCGCCAATCTGTTGACAATTATATCTGATTTTCTTCTGGGATTCTTAGTCGTCTGTCCTGAAACACATTAAATTCTGGAAAAATGGTGGGATCCTTCTATCGATCCCGTTGATATCTCACTGCTGATGGAATTCTCTATCTATATAAGAGTCAGGTACGTCCAAGGATGAAGTACTGTTGCAACATCGTGGCAGGAGTTGTTAGAAAATACTCTTCTTGCCTTGAAAGAGTTCAAAATAGACTTCGTAGCCTTGTAGGAGATGTCCTTTTCTTTCCCGGCAACCTCCATCTCACAGCAGAGATGTTGCTAGTTTCTCTCTGCTTAATTGTCATTTTAATTATAAGTGCTCAATTGAGTTTCATTTTATGGTCCCCCCTCGCCAAAATTTCACAAGAAACACTCGTCTACCTGAAAACACTATCAATAATTCCCCCACTCTTTATCTGTACCTAAACCTAAACGTAGATTCCATTGACAAGGCTTCTTTCTTAGAAGTGCGCGCCTGTGGAAGTATCTTCCGTCTTCATGCTTTCCAGTTTACTGCCACCTGATTGTCTTCAAGTTCAACATTAACAATTGCTTGATGAGTCGTTCCATTTAAGGTAAAAAAAAATATCGAATTTCCATTACTAACGATTACTATCTTGTCAAATTGACTACTGCACACTCTTAACCCTCTGCCTTGATAAGTGGTCATTCCTATGTAAAAAATACTATATATCAAAGTCCATTAGTGAGTTTTAGATTATAAACAAAGAATGCCGGATGCGCATTATCACTCTAGGCGATGACAATCGCTGGATTGCATAGAAAATAGTAAAGAATCAATTTCTACAGCAGTGATATATGAAAAACACCGTAAAACAAAATGAATCGTATGAGCAAATTGAAACAAATAATAATACCGAACCGGCTCTGGGGTTTCTCTCACTAGAAAAGAAAATAGAAAAAAACAGCATTTTACACGTGAAACTCTTAAAACATTGCATACTTATACGAAAACGGTTTTGTTCGCTGTGATACAAGTATAATACAAGTCAATGCCGCAATTAATTAGTTTAGTGTGTTCTTATTTTTTAAACGTATTGGCTAGATCTTTTGCGGGTAAATACAATGACACCACCCATATACCAGGTGTTCAAAAGATCACTGAAAAGTTGGAACTTAAATAGATTCTTTATTTTTGATGATATGCTTCTGTAATTAAAAAAAAAACATTACTAAGACGTTGGGAAATTTATAACAAATGCAAAATTTCAACTATCCTTATTCAGGAGAAATGATGTATTTTAAATGTTACCTTTTTTCAGTTTCGCATATTTTAACATTTTTCATGGCAGATTACAGAATCTCTGGATTGCGATTTGACTCCCTTATTTCGTTCTGTGAGATGGCAACTCTCGTAGTCATAGCAAGATATCCTGCAATACGTCATGAATAATGTTTTTGAAAGAGCCACAATATTCAAAGCTGAAAATGGACAACATTTAAAAGACATTATTTTCATAAATAAAACTTGTTTACATTTTGCATTTGTTCTCCAACATTCTTAATGTCTTAACAAGATTGTTTTAAAATTACAAAATATCAGAATAAATATAGCATTTATTTCAAGTCAAAAACATTCATTGCCGTTTAGGACACAATGTATAAAGAGAGAGATGTAGAGATAGGCAAAATATAGTAGTTTTTATTCTATATCGCTCTGTGTAAAAACTTGTTTAGACAGCATAATTATAATTGAAAGAGACTCGTTATCCATGTCTTTTGTTATATCCTTTTGTTTGTTATCACACGGAAAATCAGTAAACAATTATTTTTTCCTAATAAATTACAATAACTTTCAATATCGATTATATTCTTTCAGCTTTAAGTGGATGTTTTGTAATTTTCTCCTGTGCATTGTGTTTATATTTTTATATGTTTTTGTCCTTGCAAGTTTTTAATCATTCTCGAAACATTTTTGTTCATTTTTGATAAGAACTCTGTCGATAAATATGTCGTGACCCGATCGTAAATGAACGTCTCTTGTCTGTCCGAAGATAAACGCTATCAGCTCTTTAACGTTACATTTGTTTATTATCTTCCACACACAATATCAATGGCCAGGATTATAGGTGTTTAAATTTCAATGGTCTAAAAAAATCTGCAATACATAAATAAAACATAGCGAAATTCATCTAAGCAACGGACTAAAAAATCGTTCTTCTGCGGAAGATGAAAATGCCGTATTTATAATACTAACATTCCCTAATTCCTTCTCCTGGACACTTAATGCAAAACCGCTATCCGATCTTCGGCGAATTAAGATATATTTCATATCGCATGATGAGGTAGCATCATAACATATAATTATTATATATGAAATAGATTACGGTATTTCACAGGCAACAGCTATGGCTTTTTTAGAAGAACTCCCGTAATCTTACTATCGATGAGTATCTTGCTATACTGTGTCTGTGGAGGCCTCTCTGGAATTATAGTCTCCTCATAGGTACGACATCAGCTCTCACTGTGTTTAATCTAGCGTTATAATCAGGGCTCAGTTCTGGGGTTCTGGAAGGAGTGAGCCACTCTATCGACAACAGCATGTTTCTGTCCTCTTCTTTTCCAATGTACCACAACTGCTCTCTCGCCACCAATGTCACACCGCACAATCTGAACGCCAGCAATACGAAATTACTTTCAAGAGAAGATGTTCACGACTCTTTTCTCTCTGCACCTCAAGGGAATTTGTCCCAGCTTTTATATCCTCCTATATAGAAAAAAAGAAAGATACAGGAAAAAAATAGCTTCTCCCATCATGATATGCCTTGCCAAAATGCCCTTCGCGTATACACATACGCTGGCCATCCTTTGCTTCTTATTTCCCAAAGAGCGATGCAGATACGCCCGGTACGTTCCTTTCTTTTTCTTCTTTTTTTCAACCATATACCCATCATTTTATAAGACGATGAATCTATAGGCATATATCATTTAGATCCCGAAGTTGTTTAGAGGTTAGTAATATTTTTAATAGGCTTCATTGTCGGTTAACTTTTGTGTTGTTAGAAGTCACCATTTTCATTGTCAGTCAAAGAAGGGAACATTCTGCTAACATTGAACGATTGTATGATATATGACATAATACATATCTTTTAATATGAATTAGGCAAAAATTCAAAACTTATATAATATATGACATAATACACATCTTTTAATATAAATTAGACCAAAATTCAAAGCTTGTATAATATATGACATAATACATATCTTTTTATATGAATTAGGCAAAATTCAAAGCGTGTATAATATATGACACAATACACATCTTTTTATATAAATTAGGCAAAAATTCAAAGTTTGCATAATATATGACATAATACATATCTTTAAATATAAATTAGGTAACAATTCAAATCTTGTATAATATATGACATAATACATATATTTTAATATAAATTAGACCAAAATTAAAAGCGTGTATAATATATGACATAATACATATCTTTTAATATAAATTGGGACAAAATAACAAATCTTATATAATATATGACATAATACATATCATTTAATATAAATTAGGCAACAATTCAAATCTTGTATAATATATGACATAATGCATATATTTTAATATAAATAAGGCAAAAATTTAAAGCTTGTATAATATATGGCATACTACATACCTTTTAATATAAATTAGGCAAAAATCCAAACCTTGTATAATATATGCCATAATACACATCTTTTAATAAAAATTAGGCAAACATTCAAAGCTCGTATAATATATGACATAGTACATATCTTTTAATATAAATTAGGCGAAAATTCAAAACGTGTATAATATATGAAATAATACATATCTTTTAATACAAATTAGGCAAATATTTAAATTTTATATAATATATGACATAATACATATCTTTTATGAATTAGGCAAAAATTCAAAGTTTGCATTATATACGACATAATACATATTTTTTTTTAAAATAAATTAGGCAACAATCCAAAGCTTGTATAATATAGTGCATAATACATATATTTTAATATAAATTAGGCAGAAATTCAAAGCTTGTATTATATATGAAATAATACGTATATTTTTATATACATTAGGCAAATATGCAAAGTTTGTATAATATATGCGCATGCATATAAAACTATGAATTTCCGCATATATTATGCAAACCTTGAATTTCATTAGAATATAAATAAAGAGCATTTTCTTTCATTTTATACCTGCTTTCGCTGTATCCATTCTCAAGTCTCAGAGTAAATCATGCTCCCTATTAACTTTGTCCAATATTTGTGATGCGCTATATTCCATATTTATCTTCTTTACACTTTATGCCTCGTCGAAAAACAATAAATACGACAGATATATAGACTGAGAGATTTACAGATGACAATTAAAAACAAAGCCGCTATAATATTGTGTTTATATTTTTTTTGTCAATTTGTATGTCACTGTAGCTTGCTTGGCCGTTACAACAGTACACTTTAATAGCACTGATATTTGGTAAACACCTTGCAATATCTTGGTTAGAATGTGCACTGACATTTCAAGACAAATACAGCACGTACTTTGATTTATGGGTTAGAACTCGAGTAGAAGAGAGTGAGTTGGTCTAAGGAAACTTGTTCTCCACATTTTCTGATTGCATTTTTACCTTAAACAAAAAATGTTTACATTACATTTGAACATCTAGCTGTCAGTATTATTGGGAAAGCAGGAACCGGTAAGGGAATTCCAAAATCTAGCAGTCCTAGATTAATTCCTATTTTAGTAGAAATATTTTGGATATCTGATGATCTCTACTGCGTGGGAGTGGATCTTTTATGATTGTTGGAATTGCCCCGGGTATTTACCTCGAGGGGCGACAAGGTTTCTTGATTTTTGTTATACTGTAAACAGAACATAAAACACGGACGTACCTCTCCACCGTACTGTATACCGATACTCTATGGCGTAGTGGGATAGCTTCCGTACATTCATATCTGATCTCCCTCTTCATTCCATGTTTAAAAAGGATGTGTCCTCTATAGTATCAGATCTGACCGAATGGTAACTTGTAAGTATAGGCCAATTCATACCATCCAAAAAATTCCAACAAAAACCTAACACCCAGCCATGGTTCTCCCCCGAATGTGCTGCTGCCATCGTACTAAGAAATCACTTTTTCCATAGCTACCAACGTAATATGCACTGAAACTAAATATGCTTTCAGAACCGCCAGTAACCATTGTAAAAAAGTAATAAAAAATGCAAGAGAACTATATGCTCACTCCGTTAAGTCCAAAGTAGCTGAGCAGCGGCTTGGTTCCCACCATTTCTGGCAAATAGAAAATAGGATATTAAACAGACACGTGCGCTCTATCCCAGCCATTATCAATGTACCAGAGGTCATCTCGAAAGCATCGGACAAGGCCAAACTATTTGCCAAAAACTTTGCGGCAAATTCTACCCTGTGTGACGAAGGCCATCAACTCGCCACATTCCATCCTGTAACAGAGAACACGTTGTGCAACATACAAATATATGTGCGTGAGGTCGCCAAGCTAATCAAGAACCTTGACTCCAGTAAAGTAACTGGTTCCAACGGTATTCCAATTATAGTGTTAAAAAAATTACAACCAGAACTTGCCCCCATACTTTCAAAACTGTTTAAGCGTTGCCTTAAGGAGAAGTGCTTTCCAACACCCTAAAAAACCTCATCAGTATGCACTGTATTAAAGAATTCAGGTGATAAGTCATCCCCCTGTCAGTACAGACCAATAAGTCTTCTGTGTGTCATGAGTAAGTTGCTGGACTCCATAATAAATAGAGAAGTAATCAACCACCTCAGCAGAAATAACCTTCTTAGCGACACGCAATGTGGTTTCCGCTCTGCTAGATCTACAGCAGTTGTGCTAACGGTTATAGCTCATAGGATTAGCGAATCTCTCGACAAAGGCTTCAATTCTAGGGCAATTGCTCTCGACATATCAAAGGCATTCGATATGATTTGGCATAAAGGCCTACTACACAAGATTTCCAGCTACGGTATAACTGGAAATGTTTTTTCTACCATTAAATCATTTCTATCTGATAGGCTCATAAGAGTAGTGGTTGATGGGCAGAAATCAGAGGCCAACAATATTAATGCTGGAGTCCCTCATGGGTCCATATTGGGCCCAACTCTCTTCCTGGTCTACATCAATGATCTCCCAAAACACATACTAAAATATTTCGTTGACATCTATGCTGATGACACGACCATCTATGGCAACACATCAAAGACCGTAAATGATGATGTTCTCTCTGATTCTCTCTCCTCTGATCTTGAGCGCGTGGTACAGTGGGGAAAGAGTTGGTTGGTTACCTTTAATGCAAATAAGACCAAGCTCCAAGGCATCAATTGAAATGGATGGCTCTCGTCTAAGGAAGGCCCCAGACTTTGATAAGCTCCTGGGTTTGACCTTTACACCTGATCTAAAATGGAACACATACATCAAGTCTGTGACCAAGGGGAAAATGGTGGGATCTTTCTACCGCTCCAGAAGATATATCACTAGTGATGCAATTCTCTATCTATATGAGATCCAAGTACGTCCGGAAATTGAGTACTGCTGCCACATCTGGGCGGGGGCTGCAAAAAACAGCCTATCCTGCCTTGACGGAATGTGTCTCAAGTCACCACCCTTATGGCGTCAGGTTAGAACACTTCATTTAACCACTAACATGCTTGTACGGCTCCATGGAAACGATAAATTGGAAAAAAATTCTTAGGCCCTACTCAGCATTCGAAACGGTTGTGTACCATCAGATCCAAATGATTGCCTTGATATCAGCAATATACGTTGCCTGGTAGACACTTTGGAAGATCTAAAGCCATCCGTTTTTTCAAACTTGGCTGATAACTAACATAATAATGCCTGGCTATGTGATAGGACCATATTGACTCCTAACAATTTAAATGCGTCAGCAATCAATTACAAGTTGATGGAAATTCAAATCAATCAACAAAAATGTGTATTCGAAGGATGATATAAAGTTTCCTGTAGAGTTTCTTTATTCATTAAATACCCCTGGCCTATCTGATTCTATGCAGACACTCAAGAAATGATGCCCAGTAATTATTTTACGGAATATTGCACCACCCAAACATTGCAATGTCACAAGAGTTGTGATCAACAACAACTCTTACAACATTATTGAAGTTACCATTATAACTGGAGGTGGCAAGCGAGAAGAGGTTTTAATCCAAAAAGTAATGCTAACAACAATATCAGATGAAGCACCCTATACTTTTAAAAGAATTCAGTTTTTCCTTCGTCTAGCTTTCGCAATGTCTGTTACCGGCCTTCATCTCGTAGAACGATGCTTTTCACACCGACCAGCTTCATGTTGGCTGTTCTCGCGTAGGCAGTCGCAACAACCATTTTGCATACATTCCAAATCGAAAAAAACCAAAAATGAGGTTTTATAGCAAAATTAAGTTCGATTTACTGACAATAGAACATCTGATAAATATCTTTTAAATTCATTCTTTGTTTTCTCGAAATGCGAAATCGCTGAACTATCAAGATTTCTACTAAACAAATACAAAAAATACTTAAAGGAAAATCAAATCAATCATCTTTTATGAATGAAATTTGCCAATTTAATCTTTCTAGCTTTTTAGTGATTGACACAGACGTTTTCTTTTAGCACTAAATAGTTTGCTTTTTATTGGTTACATCATTATTACTGCTTCGTTTGCCAATGAAATAAAATTCAATTAAAAAGGCCAACTTCTATTATTTTTCATCTGTATTAACATTACAAAAGGGTTGTCCATACGTCTTATGTTTTCAAATTATCCAATTAATCTTCGAAATATAAATATACTGACCAATTCGCTTTTATGTTGTCCAATTCTAATCATGTGCCAAATAATTTCCAGTCGTTTTTTGTTGAGAATAACACTTTTTTCTCTATATCTTTTGTATACAAGCAGCGTTGGAAGGTATGAAATATAACGTATGAGAGACTTAAACAGTATATTCAAAATACTAGCATAAAGTAATGATTTCCCACTGGTCAAGTCACACCCACTATAAAATGAATAGACCCAACTGATTGAACGAAAAAATAAAGTTTGGTGAAAACATGTTCAAAGTATCAAAATTTAATCAAATAAACATAAGAGCGCAATCGATTTGTCATATCGAGCACACTAAAATTAAAAGACGTACTTAAAGTTATGATCATTATATAGGCCCCGGGCAAAGCCGGGCTGAACTGCTAGTTAATTATATTTTTTACAAACATAATTACATTTTTATAGGTAATTCATTTATATATGTACTTTATTAAAATGTGCAACATCTGCTGGATCCTCTTGCAGTATACATTCTTCCCAACTGTCACTCTCTCTTTCTCTTCCCGTCTCTTTGAAAACAAAACGACGCAGATTAATCTAATCTCTATCTCGCTCGCTCGCTTTGTATGTTGCTGTGTATATTTTTCTCATTTACAAACTGTTAAAATATTTTTATACTTAACCAGATTCTGTGTTTATTTTTTAACCACCCTTACAATAAAATTATATAAAAAAGCATAACCTTTTTTAACAATTGATTTTATATATTTATCGCATATCTTTTCAAACACTTATATTGATTTATGTTTATATCTAATCTATTTTGTCAAACATATATTTTTCATTATTTGCTTCCTTACACAATTGACGACCTGCACACGTAGTTAAAAGTTAAGATCTCGTTTTAGTCACAATTACCGATGTTTTTCTCATATTACCATCTCTACAGATTTTACGTAAATTGCATTACAAAAGGGATTGCATTCAGTAACTATTGAATTTAAATTTGTTTTCCAGACTGGTTCTCGAGATTGTGCCGACGTTTACCTTTTGGGGGTTAATTTGTTCATTAGTTTCACCTCCATGACTTTCTTTTGACTGCTAAAGAAAATCTCATGCACATTTGTAAGAGACAAGTTGCTATAGAGTTATAAAGATCTTAATATACACTAGGTTTGGATACACGTGCGATAAACACATCTACCTTTCACCTACCGACTCTGCTTCCCAACGTTTTTTTTTTTTTACATTTACGGGTGTGCATGCTAACAACGATTATCACGGTTAGATATAGAGGGGATTCTTTTTCCAACCCATACATAATGAAAATGGGAGTTGTCTACTTAACATGGAAAAGTCGGGATGTCTATTCCAGATGCCACCATTTACATTCCTATCCGCAAAGGAGTGAAGTGAAAAAGTCGTAATTGCTGTGTTTTATACGTTAAAAAAGACGACACAAATTTGAAATTTAATATAATTCTATTGGTGGATGAAAAAGAAAAAAAAGACTTGAACAACAAACGGAAATATATAGGACTGCTACCACTGGTTTCGATCACTTTGAACAGATAAAGTGAGAATCCTTACCCTCTAACACTAATGGTTTTACTTTTCATTATTATTCTTATTGACTGTTTTTCATACGTTTATTAATTCAGAGTGATTTACGCAAATTCTTAGTTGTTTCCTTATTCAAACAGTACCCACATGTGTTCGCAGCAAACCATCACTAATCGCCAGTGAAAGAACCATTCTTGGAGTAAGGCTACTGCTGACAGTGTCCGTCATAATTCAGAGACGCCAGCAGGCACCAACAACAGACGTAGTTTCATTTGTTGTCAAGGGGGGTCATACTTTCAGAGGGAAATGTTGGTTTACGGGTCCTGCTAGTTCGTTATATACACGGAATCTGTAGGTATTTAATGTAACGTTTAATTCCCTAAAAATGAATTAAAATCAGAAAGAAACTTCGGAACGTGCTTGTGTGTATTACGTTTGTTTTCTAAACAGTTTACTTTTATTAAGTAAAAAAGATACTCGAGCTAATATTGAAACCAAAACCTAAAGATAGTGAATGTCGTACTATAACCATTAGACCGGCTTGATAGATCTTTAAAAATATTTTTTCAAACCTATTATATCTAAGCACAAGTAATATGTAATAGCACTCAGGGTTGCGCATTCTTGAAACAATTGAAAAACATATAGAAATCACGATCCCATATTTCAATTTTGAGCCTTTTGAAATTATTTTCGGATGAAAATTGATTAAAAATTTTCCAAGAATCTGAATGCCATATATACTTTATTTCGAGTCTGGAGATCAAAAATTCGTGGATCCCATACGTTGGTAATTGGCTTCACATACACACACATACACACACATACACGCACACCCATACACGCGCGTGCGGGCGCACACACCTGATCTTTTATAAATGCCCTAGAAGAAAGCCCCATATTATATTGAATAAAGTTTAATTTAAGTATAAATCGTGTTGGTTATATTTTATTTTACACTATATAAAATTAATGCTTTTCATCCTATTTAAAAACTTTACTCATTATCAACAGTCAGACGCGTTTACAAATCTCGGTTGTATTGCTTACTATGCGCGATGTAATTTTTTCTGTATGTCGGCCTTATATTTCGGTGGTAGCAACCGTGCCCGGTATTTAACGTAATGTTTATTCAGAAAGAAACTGGGGCAAGTGCATACGAGTATAATGCTTTTTTTAACAGTTCACTCCTTGTTCGTAAAGGAATACTTGAACTGAGATAGAACACACAGCCTAAAGACTCTTAGTAAAGTAATATAACCATTAGGCCAGGTTGTCACGTATTTTAAATGTGTTTTCAAACCTTGTTAAAATGTTGATAAACAGATAAAAACTTAATGAGCCTCATGTACCAATGTTTAATTTTTACCTGTGACCAGCACTGATTCCGGATGAAAACCAGTTAAGAAATCCCTCACATGTCTCAATACCCTGTGTACCAAAGTTAAATTCTGTAGATCTGATTCGTTGAGTATATTGTTTGAGAAGTGTTCTCACCTACAATATAACTTATATTATGTGTATTTCTAAACAGTCCTCGTCTTTTAAGTATAGAAAACATACTCAAGCTGAGATTGAAACTAAACAAAAAAAAGAATAAGGCAGGTACGATAACCATTCGACCAGCGTGACACAACTTTAGAAACTATTTTGTAACAGAACAGAAAGAAGCACGTGGAATCTATAATGTGAACCATTCCCGCTTGCGCGAACGTGAAACAGTCAGCAAACAGAGAAGAATCTGACGACCTGCCTACTAATTTGTTAATTTTGACCTCTGAGAACGCTTTTTCCTGGATGAAAAATGATTAAGAAGTTTTGCATTTATCGAAAAAAATCTGTATAGCAAATTCTAAGTGTGTAGATTAAAACTTCCTTGAGTATTTAGGGTGAGAAGTGTCCTAACACACATTCTCACTTGTATCGATATATAGAAAAAGATGATGACAATAATAATAATAATAATAATAATAATAATAATAATAATAATAATAATAACCGCCGTATAAGTCAGAAAAAAATGTTCCTTTGAGAAAGTGAATCAAGAATGTTTCTATTTTAGAATGTGCAAAAGAAAGTCAGGATTCGCAAGGTGTTATTTTGCCAAGCCACACGACCATTATTCAAACTTGCCTCTTTATTGTTATTTGTACTTCCAATTGAACTAACATGGCATTTATCAACGAGGACATTTATCAAGAGAAACAATATAAACCACCTGCTTACACTCCAATGCGACTAAAACAGTGCCAAATAATTCGAGCTTTTGTTTGCTGTAATTTCAGACGCATGATTTCAGGTTCTTTTTGGACATTTTCAAACAATAATAGTCGTTTATTCCTGCACAATATCGTATCTATTATTTTGTTCCCTTTAAGCAAAAAATGTTTGCCGAAAAAACAACTTTCGGGATCGCTCTCTCCAATGTCTCCATTCGCATTGATTTTTGACCATTCTTCGATTGTTTCCCGAATGGTTTCAAGAAGGACACATTAAAATAAAATTATCAAAATATTGTGAAGTTTTCTCCAACACGTTTACTCTTTTTGAAATATTCAATCATACTTTTATTCTATAAAACATATACATGTAAAATGTTCTTCAATTTTATGAATTTATGTTGCATTCAAGGAACTAGGGACAAAAATTGATGGAAACATTCAATGCTGCCAAGACTAGGTTCGTTTCCTTTAATACAAGAAATTTCTCAAGCACTAATATCATTGGATAATTATATATTGGATGAAATCACTTCCTTCCAACTTCTCGTCTAAACGTTCACGCGGAACAAGAGTTAGAACAGACACATTGAAGGCATTACTAAGGCTGCTTTAATAAAGGTGCGGATTCTCTACAATGCTAGAGAGTTACTTATGTCTGAGTGTATCCTGCACACCAACAAGACTACTATTTCCCTAGTTATAGAGTATTATTTCCACATATAAACTGGCGCATCTACTACTAATCTTCCACCCTTAGACATGGTTAAAAATAGATTCATCGAACTAATAGGTCGCAAAGAGTCAGTAAGGCTTCTACCGCTGTTACATCGACGACATGTTTCATCCCTCTAGATTTTTTACATGTATTTTTGAAGTATGGGCCCTGACTAATACACACCTTTGTACGCCCATCGAAATAAATGCCCATTACCTACCCGAAAAGCAGCACAATTGCGTCCCTTACGCAGTAAAAATCACCAGAGGTAAGAAACCTGATACTTTAATAGTTTCTTCCCTACGATTTATAGACTTTAGAATTCCCCTCAAAATTCCTACTCTCTTGTCTGTACTGACATGCAGAATTCAAGTGTAATGTAAACATCCATATTGCTTCTCAACTCCCAACATAGTACCCCTACCAATTATATCCCACATAGTACCTCCCTACATCAAAGTGGCACTGTGCCTTGGGGGAGGGGGTAATATGTAATCAGATAATTGTTTTCTAAAATTATTGACGTTTTAGAAAACCACGTTTTTCTTACAGGTGAAAACACAGCAACGGGATTCTTTTTCATTGTTTATTACAGTTAATAAATAAATAAAAATGTATTTCACGTACACGGAGACACCAGTCTGGTGAAATATAATGAGAATTACATTTGCACACATAGGCAAATGCATTATAATCTCAATTATTTCTAAGTATCTAATCTAAGAAGGACAACGTAGAACATATAATAATCTAATCTAAGTAGGAAAACGAAGCTAAAATAGGCAATGCACTGAGAATGTTTAATCATTATTTATATAAGCTGTTTTCCTTAGATTTGTAAATCACGATTGTTTGTAGAAATATATTCTTCATTTTCATCTCACATTTAAGATAATAAAGCATTTAATTGTTTATCAGTCATTATCACACGATATAAAATATATGACATATAATACATTTCTGTAACATTTCTCAAAAGAACATTATTTAGTGTCGCCAAAAACGTTTACTAAACTGCATAATCGTTGGTTTGTTCAAATAAGAAATCCGAAAATACTTCCCTACCTTGAAATAAAAATAATTATTTAATGCATTTGAGGAATGGGCATTATTTACTTTGTAATCTTATTGCAATTTGGTCAGTTTTCGTTGCATATTGTTCACTATTCTTATAATGATACTTCATGATGTTTAAAAAATAGTTGCCAGAAAAGGAGGAAGAAAACTCACAAGTTAGAAGCGAGTAACACTCTGATGCAATTATAGAAGAAAGCAAAAAGCTGAGAAATAGGAAGAAGTAAAGAAATAGATGAGGAAAATGTTATCTACTCTTTTGAAATAATGAGAGTTTTTCAATATATATTCACATAAGGAGCATACAACAAATATATTTACGCGCAGGTCGCCATTGTGCAGCTGGTCGCCCGTGCTGAGGTCAAGCAACTAACCTCTGATTGTCTTCGGAAACTATGGCTCGTGATGTCTAATTTTCCGAGAGACCTCCACATTAAAGTCTGCAAGACTCGGTGTAGAATTCTCTGGAAGCCAAAAGCGAAAGCTGCATACACCAGAAAAAAAGACAAACAATTGGATTCTATCTACAAAAAATTAATTTCACAAAAACTACAGTCTTTTTACAGGAATGTACATGTTCAGTTCTTAGCACATTTTTAAATTCACAAATTCTTCATAGATTGCACACAGGCGAAATGGAGAGGGACCGGGCGTTTTGGGGAGCGGTGTTGTTTTCTCGAGATTTCAACGCAATCTCTCTCAAACTGGGTAAAAAACTTGGGCGCTTGGTTTATATAATAAGGTCAGGGTGTTAGGTAGACGAGCCACCCAACCAATCCTAGCACGGAACGTGTTTGCGGATTTCCAGATCTAAATTGCGTGTGTGCAATTCAGCCACAGTCTAGAGACTTTATATCTGGGACCAGAAATTACCTCCGGAGTCAATCCCTGTAATTCAGAAAGCCATAGTCTGAAGGTGCTCTTCAGGCCAACAAGTACAGTCTCGTTTTTTCATTATTCTGACGTTTCCTGACATCGGATTTGTTTAAAAAACATATATATATATATATATATATATCGCTTTTCAAACGATAAAATATATGCCTGACATTGACAATAAAACAAAATATATATCTATATCTTCTAATTCAAGTATTTGTGATATTTGCAATTGTCCGGGATTAATTTCAACAATTTTAGCATCTTTTACCTTGTCTTTCTTAGGCCCCAGGGGGTATCAACCTCCCCAATGGGGAGTAAATCGCTCCTTCAAGTCACTTATGTCATGGTTGTCGTCAGGACAACCGTCTTATATATCGCAGAATTGGTTCGTTATGGTATGTGTCGTTTTGAATCAATGGGCTTACCCTAGTTTGAAAACCGTCATTTGGATATATGTGCTTTTATAAAAGGTTTCTATGTCGACTGATTTCCAACTCTTGACTTTCTGATAGGGTCAAAGGAATGCCATCTTTAGTGATTGTTATGTCATTTTCTTCCTTTAAAACAAATCTAATTAAATTACACAATAATAAGAATAATCTTTCTGCCCAGGTAATTTGTAGACATTCTGGGAGTGCTAATGTGAAATAGTTTGGTATATAGTATTTAAAAAAAATATGTTTAACACTTTCTGTACAATTTAATCATCTTTTAAACACATTTTATATTTTAACGGTCATTATTAATAATAATAATAATAATAATAATATATTTATATATATATATATAAGTATATATATATATATATAAGTATATATATATATATATATATATATATATATATATATATATATATTCAGGTGTGAGGTGATCAAAAGTCAGAAATAATGAAGATAACGAGGTTGTTAGATAGTGCTCAATAAAAAGAGCACAATGTTATATTTTTTTATTATTTGGGGTAAACAGTTACATATGGTCGCTACAAATGTTCATCTGTTTCAGTCAAAGATACGTCATCATGCGACCTGGAACCTCTCGATGCCAAAAAGAAAAAAAAATGTTTTATTTTTTTTATTTTTTGCGTCGCGAGGTTCAAGGTCGCCTGATGACGTATCTTTGACTGAAATAGATGGCTATTTGTAACGACCATATGTAACTGTTTACCCCAAATAATAATAATAAAAATAATATATATATATATATATATATATATATATATATATATATATATATATATATATATATATATATATATACATATGCATATACTAGCATTGGTGTTTCCCGAGTATTTGGAGGTGTATGTTGAGAAAAAAAAAACAGCGGACATTTTTTTTAATTTGATCCCTATTATGACCCCTTAAAATGTATTGTTTTGGGGTTAACTCAAGTCATTAAGTTAGATCCATACTATACCTAAAATTTTAAGTGTGTAGATCCAAAATTGTCGGAGGAGTTCTCAAAGTTCAAATCGTTGAACTTTTACACCTTAATCGTCAAATTTCTGGTCCAAAACCGATAACGTCGATGTCCCCAAATATCAGTTCCCTGTATATTAAATTTCGAGTCTGTAGATTAAAAGAGTTGTAGACTGTAGAGTTATTACGTAGGGAAATGTGCACAGTTACATACACACAGACAGACACTTTCACTTTTAAAGATATATAGATATATACAATGTGGAAGCTTATTGTCGAACATTCTATGTTATATTCCTTTTTGGTTTGCCTGCGTTCACTAACGTTTTTAGTTTCTGTAACATTTATTTATATATGTTAATCCTGATCCGTATTTTTTTATTTCGTACAGCCGACATGTTGAATTTTATTTTTTGCTATTACGCTATAATCATCACACTTATCAATCGATTTTTTTTGTGCAGCTTTCATACGCATTTACTACCTTTTTTTATTTTCAAATTGTTCAATAGTCAGGATTTTTTTTAATTTGACGCATTGAGTTATAAAAATAAATTAACTAAAAACTATGGTACTATTCTTCGTTTTTTAATTACGTCAATATAATCATTTATTGGTTTTAATATCAGTGTCTTGAAATGACAGCTTTTTTAGACATATGCGCATCTGATTACACTCAATAAATATTTCAATATGATTGTTTTGCTATAGTTGGCAATCCATTTCACGTGTTTATTTCGGAAAAGTTGATTCTCTTTTTTTAGCTTTAATTTCTATTATATCAGTACATTTAGAAACACTCGTCCATTTATTTTTTGTAACGCTGTAATTGTTCTTTGAATAATTCCCCTCTCTCGTAAATAGACACTTTTATCTAATTATGGAATGCTGGCTAACATTCAGCTTTGCGTATTTAATTAGAGTTTCGCTAATCGAATTGCAAAAGTTTTTGCCAAATGTTTTCATTTTAGAAGTGTGAAATATTCGTCTGCATATGGTGTCCATGTAAAATGGTTTTCGAACATTATGGATGTCGCTTTCCGGACTCAATTCCTCATCTTCGGTGGGTTTTTTTCACTACGTTTCGATCGTATCATCCTTCGATCTTCTTCAGGTGTATCTTGAACTCGGGAACTGTTTTTTTTCCTTGGAATTTCGAACCCAACCCTTTATTGTTACGTCCCTTCTGCTACCGCTTAATGCTGTTGCGTCTATCGCTTTCGCTGCATTTGTTTTGCCACTGCTTTCTCTCAGGATTGAACTCAGCACCTTGGAGATTTGCAATGTCTGTTTCAACGTCTTAGTCGCCCCGGCCATATGTCACTAGGACGATGATGTATCAATTTTGGGGACTTTTAAACCTAAATTGTTTTCCTAGGTTTTCTCTTATGATTAGAGGTTCCCGAATTGTGTACAGTTCCATACTCGGTTTTCTCCGGAGGTTGTTATGTTCTAGCATATATTCTGTTTCTTTCAATTTTTCCAATTTCCAGTGGGGCTCACTGTTTATTTTTTTATCTTCATACAAAAGAGCGCGATTGCCACCCTTTTTCTTCCATACATGGTAGGCGATATCCGACTTTTCCGTCTCTTCTCTAGTCACTGCATTTCGATGTTCCACCATCCTTACTTTAAGAGGGCGGCATGTTTCGCCCTTGTAAACTTTGCTGCAGCTTCATGGGATGGAATATATGCAGTTCTTGGTCTGGTTCTCCTCTATTCGTTGCTTTATTTTTACTAGGTGTTTTTTTAGAGTTGATCACTTTTAAATACCACCCTGATGTTGTAAGGGGCACATATCTTTTGAATTCTTTCGGAGACGCCTTTTATGTATGGTAGGTAGACCGTTGGAAATTTTTGTGACTCACTTCCTTCCCTTACTCTATTGTTTCCTCTAGTGGATACTGTGCTATCAGGGTAGTTGTTACGTCGAATGGTATCTCTTAGCCTAGTCATTTCTTGATGGTACGTATGAGGGTCGCTACTTATTGTCTGTGCTCGGTGTTGTAGACAGCGTGCGATTCCATATTTGACACTGTATGGGTGATTGGACTTGACGTTTAGGTATTGTCCTCTGAAGGTGGGCTTGCGATACACATATGTCTTCACCCCACACTCTGTGCATTTTATGAGTATATCTGGGAAGGCCAGTTGGTTATGTTTCCTTCTCCATTGTGAACTGTATTGACGGTTGTATTGTGTTCACATGATTCAGTAGTATCTGGACATCTTCCTGATAATTCCACAGTATGAAGGTGTCATCAACGTATCTGAGCAACATTGTTGGTTTTAAGGGAGCTTAACCTAATGTTATGTCTTGGAAGTATTCCATGTATATATTCGCTATTACCCGTGACAACGGCGAACCCATAGCCAGACCTTCTTCTTAACGACATATTTCAGTACCCATTCTGAAGTAGGATGATTCCATGCAGAACAATATGTATATTCGAACAATTTATATCTTTATTAAGGGGTTAAACGATTAATGTGCCCTAGAAAAGACAGCATGATTCAAGTGCCATTTGATGAAAACCAGTTTTCTTTTTGTGTTGCACATCATTTACTAGTTGCGAAGTTGTGTATACCTCCCAAAAGCGATAGAAGCCTTCTAATATTTTGGAAAGTGGCACAATGTTCAACAAGCCAAATCGTAGATGCGCTGCTGTACAAATCATGCTCTCTACCGAACCACGTTATTACAACAGGTTCATTGCCAGTACCCTCAAAATGCATCGCTGAATTACCACGAATAACTAGGGCGTGCTCTGGATAAAAGAAAATAAAGTGTTTAGCCACAGTTGGTGGATATTTAAAATTTAAGGCTGATAATTTAAGCAGATTTAAAGTGAATTTGTTGCTGCGGACTTTATTTTTGCCTCCCCACTTTGAAGTTATTTATTTAAATAGACGTGAACACTAGAATATTTCAAGTAAAAGTCAAATATAAACAGGTAAAATTATAGAAATGCGAATCAAATGAGATATATATTGTTTAAAGAGTTACATTAAATTAAGCTTAAATTTAGAGTTTTTGAAAAAATAAAAGTGCGGACTCTCTTTTTGCCGGTACTACACACACACGCACACACACACACACACACATATATATATATATATATATATATATATATATATATATATAAAGGAGATTAGAACAATAGTCTAAAGAGCTGAGTTTATTTTAATGTAACAGTGAAATTACTAGTTTAATTAAAATACAGGAAATAGAAAGTGCTCGTTGTAATTTAGATATATAATAAGCTCGATAGTTAAATGTCCTAGAGCTAAGTCAATATTAAGTAATGTGATTTATAATTTAAAATTTAAAAATCAAATTTTAATTAAATTAAGAATCCGTTTCATAAGAAGGAACAAAAACAAAATCAATTATCTGTACGATCGTTTCGGAAAACAATGCTTTTTATTGTGGTATACATCAAGTTATGTAGAATAATTATATATAGTTTTTTGGTAAGCAAGGTCTCCTCATCAGTAAATTTTGGAGGGTTTTTATAGAATTTAAAAGACACCATAAATAAACCTAGCATTAAAAGTAAGGCAGATGAATCTTTTAATTTTTCTTTTTTTGAAATCAGGAACTGTGGTTAAAGTAGTCATTTAGATGTTTACTATAGCTTTTTATCTTATTGAGGAAGCCATTGATGTAAGCAAATATAAATCGACGATAGGTATCTAAGATCTTGTACAAATAGTGAAATGGTATATTTAGTTGAAGTCAGAAATATATTTCTGATGATAATGAATATTTCGATGCAGTATCTAACGTCTTTTTCAATTAGTAACATTTCTATCTCTCTCTCTCTTTCTCTCTCTCTACATATGTTTATATATATATATATATTTATATATATATATATAATATTATATAAAAAGGTGATGATACTCGGATAATATCGGTAATGACACCTATTTTCGAACACGGTTATATATTGAGAATTTTCTCAGACGAACCATCGACTTTATATTTAAGTTTTACCTAGCAAATAAATCCAACGTTTAAATGATAAATATTTCACATTCCCAAATATTTACCGTCATCGAAATTCGTGAAATTGTCCATTTTTTTTCAGACATATCAATTGATTGCCTGCGTTTGTTGGGGGATTACTTGCGATGCACCGGAAAGAAGTGTCACCTGCCTCCCCACCGTGACTTAGTCCACGATCCATTGTATTCTAAATTGCAAAGTAGAGAATATGCTGTTGATTTCATGAAATTGTTTTATATTATGATTCCGCTTTTTAATGCAAAAGTTTAATGCCATAGAGTAAGGGTGCTCTGAACAGAAACATTCATTTTCAACGCGCATTTGTCACATCAAAGACCCTACTGTTGATTTATATGTCTGACTTTTCTGACTGCATCGTGATAATGACTTGAATTTTAAGTTTAAAATGAAAGAGTCAAACAACATTGTACGATTTAGCCCTAAACTAAACGTTTATTTTAAGCTCCCGTAATATCGAGGAATATACTGCCGATTTTAAATGTCGGTCTTTACGATTTCTGGGGTTATGTAATGCATTGGTTATGTTCGGCTGTATAAGATGGTAACTTTCGTCCAAATCACCTCTACTCAAAGAAAGAGTAAGAAGGAAAGTTATTTTATATACAAGCGGTTTTAAGATCTAATCTATTAGCATACGCATTCTTGTGCGGTTTGGAAGATTTATGTACGACGATGTGGTGGTCGTCGGTAGAATTTAATTCCTTGCAGAAAAAAGAAAAACACGGCTGAAACATTACAGCGATTGGAGCTTGGTTGTTCGTATGACTGTAAACGATACTGAGATTCGGCTTTATTGAATTCTCCTTATTTTAATACTCAATATCATTATATAATGCTGAAGATATCGCTTTGAATATATGTGAATTTCTTATACTCAGAAAAACTCTAAATCGCTCTTACAAGTTTACTAAAAAGGCAATTCATAAATAAAAGGGATGTTAAATATCAACCCTCTGCACAACAACTACATTTTTTTATGTTTAGGAATGTACGATTATGATTATCGAGAAGAATCTGGGTGTTTTTTTTAATTATTTGTGGACTATTATCTTTTTTATACATGGTAGGCACCACCTATCAAGGACAGGAAGTCACGCGGAAATAAGATAAAGGTTATTGCGTGTACAGTAATTAATGGAATACTATCGTAGTAATCGTTAGTAATGGAGATTTGATAAAGTGTCTTACTTAAGGGAGCGGTTTATCAGGAATTTGTTTATGTTGAACTTGAAGACATCCAAGTTGTACTCAGGTGAGGAACAGGCAAACGGAAGAGAGTTCCACAGGCGTGCACTTCTAAGAAAGACTCTTTGTTCATGGAATCTACGTTTAGATTTGAGCACAGATAAAGAATGGAGAAATTTATTGACAGTGGTTTCAGCTAGATGGTTGTTTATTGTGAAAGATTGGCGAGTGGGGCAAGAGATTGGAGCTCAGACGAGTACTTGCCATGGAAATAACGATAAAATATAGAAAGTCTCGAAAATCTTTTCTGTGGGAGAGAGTTTGTAGGGAAAAATGGGCATCCCACACTAGGCAACGACGTCTACTTTGTACTCTGTCGCGCCAGGATAGGGTGTTTAAACAGTTCTTGCCCAGAGATGTCAGCAGTACTCCATCCTTAGCTTTCATATAGATAGAGAACTGCATCTGGAGCTGTTGAATGATACTCCAATTTTTCCAGCGACCTTGGCAACGGACTTGATGTAAGTGTTCCATTTCAGGTCAGGACCAAAGATCAATCTCAAAGGTTTCTCAAAACATGAAGCCTCCCCCAGAGGAGAGCTATCCATTTCAATTGATGCCAAATGTAGATCAGAGTGTTTATGATGTGAAGATATGAGTTTGGTTTTAGATGCATTCAAAGTAACTAGCCGGCTCTTCCCCCACTGTATCACGCGCTCAAGATCAGAGGAGAGAGAATCAAAGAGATCTTTGCCATTTACGGCCTTTGATGTGTTGCCGTAGATGGTCGTGTCATCAGCATAGATGTGAATGAATGATTTAAGTATGTGTTTAGGGGGGTCATTGATGTAGATCAGGAAGAGAGTTCGGCACAGGATGGACCCCTTAGGAACTCTGATTTCTGCCCATCAACCACTACTCTTATGAGCCTATCAGAGAGAACTGATTTAATTGTTGTATTTTAAAAATTATTTCTTTATTGTAAAACTATTGCTTTAGTATATACTACATATTCATTTTTTTTTAATTTTATCTTTATCTTCATAGTTGTTATTGTTTCACTAGGTTTCAGACAAATCCTCTGGGTAGGATTACAATCGACATCATCAGACAATGCGCATCTGGAACTGTAGAAATTCAACGCCATTACGCAGTGCAGATAGCGGTTTCAATCTTACCTTATGCCGGCCACAAAATAAGTGGATCAAAACGTGCTGAGATAAATTGAGAACACAGTAATTTCTGAGAATACAGATAAGAGACTCAGTATTATTAACCTGTCTCGGTTACTATCCTACAGAAGACCAGAGGAATAGTTGGTAAAACAACAACAACAGCTATAAAATTGAGGATAACACTTTCGAACAGATGCATCGAATTAAACAAATTTTCTCCCCCCCCCCTGAACGGTGTGAGTCCCATGAGTGCCCTTCTGCATATACGGTTCCTAACAAACAACGACGAGTCACACAACAGGCCCGAAATAAGGGTTTTGGGGCAGTTTCATGCAATTGTCAAGAAAGTTACCTGCTATTGTTATATAGGAGTTTCATTGAGAGAGAGAGAGAGTCTTAGGAAGAGATGCTTAGAGAGTTTTATTAAGAGTCTTATTAGAACAGTGTTTCTCTTATTACAGAGAGGGATGTTGAAAGGTCTCAGAGAGAGATGTTGTTGTAAGAGTTCTAGAGAGGGCTTCTTCGTGTTAGGAGAGATTCTTATATATTAAATGTTCATTCTTTTCTTGTGTAGAAGAAGAAACTCTTGGAGTGAACGGATAGTGTTCAGACAGTTCGGACATTATGTAGATTCACATTGTAATATGAAATGTCGAGATGTACATGAAAAGACATTTTATAACACACACATATAATACAATTTAACTTTACCTATTTGTAAGAATCATAAACACAAGACGAGCTTTACAAAACACATGATGGTTTATTCTTCACACGGCCGTGTTTCAATCACCAAGAATTCAAAGTCTCACATTTTTCTCTTGAAGTGACGTCTCGCTTCCTAGACGCCTGACTGTCTCCGAGTTTCTTCACTGACTGTCTTCTAACTAAATTTTTCTCTATTCTTAGACCTTTCTATTTTCCGTGACGTCATACACATGTTAAAACATGTGCCTTTTTCACATGCTCTGGAAATACGTGTCCAAAACTTTTCCTATTTCTCAGTAACCTATTTATCCAATATGTTAAAAACATTATCTTATAAGCTGCATTCTTTCAATTAAAAATTTCATAACAAACTTGATAGTTAACATTCTTTCCTTGAAATATTCATCTATATTCTAAACAAATGTTTGTTTTACATTTTTAAATCCTCACACGTAATCTGTTTCTAAACCTAGATTACGAGGTTCGAATTTCACCTATGCTATTTCATTTTCATTTTAACTAATCTCTCTATTTTTATACTTACATGAAAAGGGGACAGCCCTTATCATGTAACACTATGTCAACGGAATTTTGCACTGCCTTTATACAGTCGCGATAACATCAGTCGGCATACGGAAAGGACACGTGGCGCAATGGATAACGCGTCTGACTGCGGATTGGAATATTCCAGGTTACAATCCTGTCAAGTTCGTAATAATTTTAACCACCATTTTATCCAACGTTTACACAGTATACTTATCCTTAGTTAGGGTATTTTTGCTTTTTCAGTTTTTTTTTCATGCATATGAGAATATCTCACACTCCGAATTCACTAGATAAGCGTTGATGGTAACGCTATGTTGGGTGTACTTTATCCTGAATGTATTCGATTTTTTGTTGGAGTCGGTGTTGGGTGTTCCGACGCTGGGCAGCTGTTAGCATTAAATAGTTCTCTAGAAATATCATACGAATACATTATCATGAAAATAAACACTGTCCTAAATATTTCCACGTTTTTTTAGCTTCAAATGTACAGTGCATAGAATTCGGGTGCAGATATAATTATTTTAATATATTCAGTTGAGTTGGGTTACAAAAATGAGTATTCTCGTAAGGGAGAATATCATACAAATGAAGTAAATGATTATTGCGAGATGGACTAACAAGTGACAGAAATGTCTGATAGGGGCAATAAATAAGAGAACCAATATATTCTGTTTTACTTTATTTTTACGTCTTATTATACCTACATATCTTCCTGGTTACATTTATTTCTACATAACGTATTTGCTTTTTCCATGCTAATTCCTAGTATTGCTTTGCTTTGCCTCTTCTTCTCGGTCATTTGTTCATTCATTGCTCATTTTTTTGTATTATTAAAATATTTCTTTTCATTACGTATTGTATAACTATTACTACAGTTTTATTTTTCTTATTTTATCTTCCTATTCATCTGTGCTAAATTGATTAATTCTATTGATAGTTTTATTTTTAATTTTTTTTTATATCTCGTTTAATATATTTACATATATGATTTTTTTTCATTTCCAATGTGAATGCACTTGAGTATGATTTTAATCATATTACAGTGCGTAAACTCCTGTTTTTTTTTAAATTTTAATCAGACGTATTTAGCTTCGAAATAGTATTGTCTTTTATGCATTGTTTATTGATGTGATAAGATAAAATAGCTATATCCATATTTCACTCTTAATAATTTAATAAATATATATAATTCCCTTTTAATAGCATGCCCTCTCTTGCTTTATAAGCTTTGTTAAAGTATATTTTTGCTAGCTATATTTATACAAACACACACACATACATATATATATATATATATATATATAATATATATATGCCTACTTCGTGTAATCATAAAAATTAATATACGAACATATAATTTCATGCGTACATTTTTAGCATTTACTGCACTAGCGCTCAATGCCTAGGTAGAGCTAAGCCGTACCTTAAAATACATATGACCATTAAGCTACACAGAATATTTCGCGTTTCATTCTTATATATAAATTAAAATAATATTTGAATTATAGAAAAAAAAAACATATATCTAACGTTGTCGTCGATTTTTTTACATATCCAACTTGAGCTAGGTTTAAAAGAGGCCAGCTTATATTGATATCTACCCTTGTTACATGATAAGGGCTGTCCCCTTTTCGTGTAAGTATAAACATAGAGAGATTTAGTTAAAATGAAAATTAAATAGAATAGACGAAATTCGAACCTCGTAAATTAAGTTTAGACCATAGATTACGAGAAAGAATAAGAAAATGGAATGTAAAACAAACCATTATTTAGCTTAGAGATAAAATAGTTTAAAGAAAAGAATGTGCATTGCAAATTTTGTTATGAAAATTTAATGGAAAAATGCAACTACAAGATAATTTAATAAACCTGTTTTTAACATATTGGAAAATAGGTTACTGAGAATATAGGCTAAAGTTCCTTTTGTAAACAAAGGAAAAAGTTTTGGACACGCATGTCCAGAACACGCGAAAGAAGACACATGTTTTAACATGTGTATGGCGTCATGGAAAATGGGAAGTTCTAGATATAGTTAGAAACTTGGGAGAAACTAGGGGAGAGTCAGGGAGAGTCTGAGGACGGCAGACGACAGTCCAGACAGGGGATTCGAACGTCTAGAAGCGAGACGGTCACTTTTGAAACTTAGAATGTGAAGCTTTGAATTCTTGACTCAGAAAACCACGGCCGGTCGTGAGAAGAAACAAGCCAATCATGTGTTTTTATAAACGTCGTCTTTGTGTTGTAATTCTACCAAAAGGTAAAGTAAAAATTGTTATTATATGTCTATATATCTGTGTTATAAAATGTCTTAACAAACACATCTCATATCTACAATGTGAACTCTACATCTCATATCTACACTTCTAAGTATGAACATTTTAATATATATGAATCTTCATAACTGAAACAACAACGTTCTTTATAACACGAACAGCCTCTCTCTACAACAACATCTCTCTAAGTCACTCTCAACAACATCCCTCTTAATAAGACTCTCTTTTAATAAGACTGCGCTTTTAATAAGACTCTCAAAAACAACAGACTCTCTTAATAAGACTCATAAATATAACACCCTTCTCATGAATAAAAAACACAGGAAAAGCAAAGCGTGAACCGAAGTTAAACTGCCCCTTTGTCCTGAAAATGCCCGCCTATCGGCTATTCAGGAAACTAGGAAGCTGATTGGCTAGCTTAAAATTACTTAGTATGCACCTATATAAAAACGCACGTTAACCACAACCCTTTTCATGAACTTGGCGAATTCTCTCAGGAATGAAACGCAGAATATTCTGTTAGTTGTGTTTTCTAGGGCAGTAAAGATGACTCATCTACATTCAGATTGGTTGTAAGCTCAAAGATTCTTAGGAACGAAACCCACAAGAGAAGTTCTCGTAAGTTTTTAGATATATTTCCTCTGTAAAAGAAATAAACATTTCGTGTAATTGAATGAATTACACGCGAAATCTTTGCGTCTCGAAAGAGATGGACTGTGACAAAATAGATATAAACATAAATAAACACACCCGCATATATACACGCACGTATACCCATACACACACGCGCGCGCTCATGAATGCACATACTGTTTGTAAACGCCTTCTATCTACTAAATAGGGGCCTATATTACTGTATTGATTATTGTCATATGCTATTAAAAGATGACATTGAGAAATCTAAAAACTGGGCGACGTTCAACTCGTTTAGTGCGGGGTTTTCCAATAGTAAAAAATGTACGTGTACGAGGAGGTCAGTTAATTATGTGTTTATATAGTTAGAGAAAGGTGGGGGAGTCAGCATGTGTATTTCCACATGAGTAAATTATATATACATGTATACATATATATATATATATATATATAATTTAAGCTAGATCTAAAAAAAACAACTTTCATATCCTTTTTCTGCAAATCCTCATGCTACAGGACTTCTGATAAATTTATCATTTTGACTTTGACTTTCCATGTCTCGCTGACTTTAGCAAATAGGGGGCATACCTTTATAAGTATCTGCTAATATTTTCTCTCCTCTGATGAGATGGTAGACATCGAGACCCTATAAGTTAAGAAAATTAGTGTTCTAAAGCATTCTTTGTCTTGATTAAAATAATAAAAAATATTTGATATGAAACTGAACCACTTCATTTCATTTCAAGGAGAGTTTTTATTAAAGTTCATTGAATCACAATTTAATTTATTTGATCTATCTTGCATATCGAGCAATTTTTGTGGGATAACTTATAGAATATTACTGCCAGTAATATTCTGTAAACTTTACAATCTCACGTTTCCATAACAACTGATTGTTAAATGAAAAACTCTTCTCAAGTATATGTGTATATATATATATATATATATATATATATATATATATATATATTTATTGGTCAAAAATTATTTTAATCATTATCATTACTTAGAATTATTATTTTAGATAGAAATGGAGACATGTGAAAGAGGTCCTTCTTTATTTTATTAAATTAGATGGCTGGAAAATTAGGGTCGATTTAATGAAAAGATGACGTACCAATTTATTGTGTACTGTTTTTAAGATAGTTAAATTCTCAATGTTAAGCTGCTGATCATGCTCCATATGATGGACAAAACTGGTGTTAGGTGTATATCCGGTTTTTACATCTCGTTATTGTTTATATGTTCTCCTATCTAGATTACGTTGTGTCTTGTCTATGTATATTTTTCCAAATAATACTACAGGGTATAAAATCTACACCTGTTTTGATCTAATAGGTTTTTGGATTAAGTAATTTTTTTGTTGAACAAGGTGTATCTTATATCTCAGTACATATTTTGTTTAGTTTTTCAATAGAACAAAGTGTTTTGAATATCAGTGAGTAGAACTAAACTCACGTTATATATGTTGTTATTATACAGCTGTCTTGATTGCGTTTAGAAAATGCAAAGTTTTTCTTCGGGAATTTAAGTAAACATGCGTATGTAAATCTTTTAAAGAACGCCTTATTTATTCTTCTTTTAAATGTTCGTCCTGTAGATTATACTTTTAAATATTCATTGATGCATATTCTTAATGCTCTAAGGTTGAATTCGTCTAATGTGCATTTCAATACTCAATGAATATATATATATATGTATATATATATATATATATATATATATATATATATATATCAGTGTACAGTTGTACCACGTGTTTTATTTGCATCTTTATAAGTTCGAAATCTCTGCGACTATTGGTAAGAATATTTATCAAATAGAGTCTTGTTGTAAAGCTAATGAACGAAATTGCGTGGCCTACGTGGCATTTGCCCTGAAGATAACACATTCCAAAACGTATGGGATTACATTTCTATATAAATTAAACGTAAAATGAGCACCCATTTATGACCACCTTTTTAGGAATCTGTTCATTTTTAAGGGTGGTGTTTATTGTGGCCTGGTAGACCTAAAAAAACACCTAATTTAAAATATGATTTTTTAGTTGTGTTTGGGTGGGCTGATAGGAATATCGCGTTTATTTTTTTCGCAAATAAATATTTTCTTATAATTAAGCAAAAAGATACGGGTACATGCTCGTTCAAGATTCACCACCTTACATTGCTTAATACCCGGAAGATATTTGCGGGAAATTTAAATGCGGTATTCATTTTAATACCAAGCTAAAACCCTATGAAAAAACAAGTTTTTTTAAAGTCAATTGTGCGTTGGTCAGCAAAGCAACTATTTACAAATAAAGTAAAGTAAAGGTCAAGCCCAGAAGCCTGTCAAAACTTGAGGCCTCCCCAAGACGAGAACCATTCATTTTAATTGATGCCAGATGGGGATCAGAATGTTGATGATGTAAAGATAAAAGCTTGGTTTTAGATGCATTAAAAGTAACCAGCCACTCCCTTCGCCATTGTAAATTGTGATCAAGATCAGAGGAGAGAGAATCGGAGAGAACTTGGTCGTTTACAGTCTTAGATGTGCTACCATAGATGGTAGTGTCGTCATCAAAAATGTCTACGAATGATGTAAGGCTGTGATTTCGAAGATCATTAATGTAGATCAGAAAAAGAGTTGGGTCCAGGATGGATCCCTGAGGGAATCCAGCATTTATACTGTGAGTTTCTGATTTTTGCCCCTCAACTACTAAAGAAATGATTTAATAATTGAGAAGACATTTCCAGCTATACCATAGCTGGAGATCTTGTGAAGTAAACCTTTATGCCATACCCTATCAAAGGCATTGTATATGTCAAGAGCAATTGCCCTAGAAAGGTTGCCTCTGTGGAGAGATTCGCTTATCCTATGAGATATAACTGTAAGCACATGTGCTGTAGATCTAGCAGAACGAAAACCATATTGTGTGTCACTAAGAAGGTTATTTTTGCTGAGATGGTTGATTACTTCTGTATTTAACACAGATTCCAGCAACTTACTCATGACGCACAGGAGACTTATTGGCCTCTACTGAGAGAGGGATGAACGATCACCTGAATTCTTAAATACAGGTCATACTGATGAGATTTTCCAGGGTGATGGGAAGCAATTCTCCTTCAGACAACTTGTAAACAGTTTTGCAAGTATGGATTCTAGTTCTGACTGATGTTTTTTGGAGTACTATAATTGGAATACAGTCAGGGCCGGTTGCTTTACTGGAGTCAAGGTTTTTGATTAGCGTGATGCTATATATTACTCCCCTTTCCTTTCAGTATTTGCTAATATTTTTTATTTGGTTTTATATTAAATGTTCTTGTTGATATAAATCTCCATTTTTATTTTATTACAATATTTATGCCTCGCCATGTAAAAGACAAATAGATTTGACTATTTTTTTTTAATTAGGTAAGCACTATAACAGTTTACATTTCCTCAGGTAAGTGCAAAAATAATCTCGTTCAACTATATTGAGAAAATTAAATTATTTTTGCACTACGCTTATGTATATGAAATAAACAGAATGTGTAATCATCATCATCATCATCATCAAATACACACTTCGTTTTTAACAAGTAACCCTTCCCTTTAAATTGTTGTATTAATGTTTACATATAATGTATTTTTATTTGACATATTTTTTTCTGATAGACAATAGAAGTGTCTATTATTATATAGCATAACAGGTGCATTAGCCTTATCGTACGATATTATTCATTATTTCCTTATCGTGATTTTATTCGTAAAGTAACCAATGCATGGTGAACGTGTGAACGGAATAAACCGCCCACAGTGGAATATGAGTTTCTTTCTTTTTATTTTTTTTTCATTTGTAAACCTCTGTGTAAAATATCGCATGTTGTGTTCAAAATGCAACGAAAAGAGACTTGTGTTATACATTGTTTCACAGAACACAAACAAATCTACAATAACATTGCACAATAGAGTGTGTCACGAATGATAGCGATTAAAAATGAATATCATGTACCGTTTATACTTCTTGCGGGCATTTAATAGATAGAACAACTTCGCAGAATATAACGCAACTTTACACGAACGATAAGACACGTAGCACGAAAGCTCTCACTGAAAGATAACTCTGTATTTTTTGTAACGGTCTGATTCTTAATAATTCAATACAAGATAAGAACAACGCGTGGTCTCATAGTTTTACACATTCAAACGTAACAAAACATTAATATTCAACTAGAATCCTACTCAATGCTATTGTAATTCCGCCAACGTAAAATTGTATGTACACCCAAATTGAAAAGATACATTATATTTACAAATGAATGTAAAATAAACATGCGTAAAAAAGATGTGTGTATACTATGTTTTTCTTTATATAATCGCTATAATTATATGGGTATAAATCGAATGAGCATTGCCGGTATTCTAGAGTTCGTTCAATGTATAACACTAAACCGTCTTACAAAAAGGTAGCGTATATAAATTAATGAAAACAATTCTACCTAGCAGCAAGGTCCCTGCTGCGAGATTATAAACGAAGCACCCTGTCTAAAGCAAGATTAAATTAAAATAGTTATGGCTATACATATTATTGTAAAAATCTAGCCATGCATTTTTTTTTTTTTTTAGAAATGCAGCTCAGGTAAAATATCTCATATTTCTATCTCTTATGCAGAGAAAATATGTAGAGAACACACCGTGTATAACATTTTTACTCGTATATGGAGCTTTGGAATTTGAATTTTCTTTACATAGATTTTTTTTTAGATTTCCGGAGTTGCATTTACGTTAAATGGATACTTACGATCAATGTATTAATTGCAATAATACGGCAAGCGCTTAAATCAGCAGTTTTCATACGACATTTAATGCTTGGTGCAATGATCTATACGGAAATAAAAGACTATCCCTGATTATGTTAAAATGTTCAGCGGTACTGCCACTATTATGCCAATCAAAACACTATGCTCATTTGCTGTTAAGGAAACCTCAATGCCACCTCTTCTTTATCGCACACAACGTTTACTTCGAATTAATGTCATACGGCCTTTTCACGTGAAAAAATGGCGGCTTTCAAATTATATGAGGTTGGTTGTTCTAATATGCAGCATGTAATGGAAAACCAAATCATTGCTTTTCTGTCTCTGGTTTGCCTAGATGAGGATTAGTTATCTAATTATTAATTTATATGCCCGGACCTTTGTGACATTCGGGCCAAGATCAAAGTGTAATATCTGTTCCGGCAGATACTACAAGCGAAGACCCCACATATAAGACCTTGGTCAATGTAGGGGAAACCCTTCATCCCAATTATCACTATCCAGTTCCCCTACTTCCCGGGGAGCTGGCCCCCATTCACTCTTCACTCCTTACATGAAAAATCGGCCTTGTGCCTAATTTGCTCGGTGGGGGAGCAAATAAATACCAACCCCACATATAAGACATTGGTTAATGTAGGGGCGACCCTTCATACCAATTGTCACTATCCAGATCCCCTACACCCCGGGGAGTAGGCCACCATTTTCTCTTCACTTTTCACTTTAAAAATCGGCCTTGTGCCTAATTTGCTCGGTGGGGGAGCAAATAAATCCCAACCCCGCATATAAGACATTATTTAATGTAGGGGCGGTCATTCATACCAATTGTAACTATCCAGCTCCCCTACACCCCGGGGAGTAGTTCCCCATTTTCTCTTCACTCCTCACTTTAAAAATCGGCCTTGGGCCTAATTTGCTCGGTGGGGAGCCAATAAATACACTGTCCCGGCAGATGCTGCAATCAAAGACCATTGCCCTTGCGGCAATCTTCTGGTCCATGCAGGGGCACCTCTACATACCAGTGTGCAAATCACTACCCAGCTCCCATTACCCTCTTTGGGGAGCTTGTCCCCTTTTACTTTTCACCTCCCCATCTTTCTACGCATTATAAAAAACGGACTTGTGCCTAATTTGCTCAGTGGGAAAGCAAATAAATACAACATGCCCGATGTCCGCGCGTCACAAAAATACCATCATCATCGCAAACTTTTATTTATGAGTAACGAATAGCCTCCATTGCAAGTCGCTGTTTATCAGTAAAAAACTATTAAAAACAATGTCCTTTTGAAAAATGTTCATTAATTATAACCTACTTTCAGGTAATGTTGAAATGATAGGGTTCTTTGGTTGATTAGGGACCTTTTAAATATACTATGTCAGGTAAAAATAGTATTACCTACTTACATATCCTGTTGAAATTAGTACACATTTTCACACATTTCAACTGAAAATATTCTTACTTACTTAAGCGTCATATTAAAATACGTAATACAAAGAGTGGATTTGATGTTTAGGGTATTTAAAGCTACGAATTTTAGGTGAAAACAGTAAAATACTTACATGTATTATTGAAATTAGTATAAATTCTAACGCATTTCAGGTGCAAACAGTATTACATAATTTAGTGCCATGTCAAACTATAAAAAATCATAGGGCACAGTTGTTAATAACGGATCTTTTAAACATTCGCATATTGGGGAAACCGTTATTATCTGCTTATATGTCATGTTGAGATGAGTACACATTCCAAGGCATTGTAGGTAAAAGCACTATAACCTACTTACATGTCATGTTGAAATGAATAGAAAAAAAAAACTACGCATTTAAGAAAATTATTTCCTACTTATATGTAATGTCGAAATTAGTACAACATTCAACGTATTTCAGATGAAAACAGTATTACATACTTTAGTGCAATGTGAAAATATGTACAATTCTTGAGTGTTTTTTTTTTTTTGTTAATTAGGCATCTTTTATACGTACGCATTTCGGGCCCAAACTTTATTTCAGACTTTCATGTCGCGTTGTAATAAGTACAAATTGGAACGCTGTTTATGTCGAAACTTTATTATCTACTTAAGTTTCATATCAAATGTTGTAAAATCGTGGGAGGTATGGGTTTATTTGTTATCTTGTATACATACACATATCAGGTGAAAACATTATTACATCATTTCATGTTATGTTTAAATAAGTACAAATTCAAAAGTATATAAGATAAAAAACAGTATTACTTCCGTAAGAGTCATGTAAATATAAGTGCAATAATGAGGTGTTTTTGTGGATTAGGGATCTGTATAAACCTGCGTGAAAATAGTTTTGCCTATTTGCATATGTAAAAATTAGTTCAGAAAACGCGTGAATCCAAAATGTCCTTAAATAGCAAACTACATGGGTCTATAAGCAGTTACAAAAATCGACCTTACCAAGTCTCCCATGTGTATCATGCACGTTTAGTTGAACTTTTGAAAGACATAAAAGATAGGCAGGCATTTCATCTGCATATGTTTGTGCTATTTGACCTTTTACCACAATACGAGATCCGAAGATTTTACGAAATTGATGCAATTTTGTCACCTGAGATACCAGGACCTGCGGATCCCGAGATTCGTGATGTAGTTACCTCTTTAATGGTACATTATACATCCTCATTGAAATTGTTTTATTATATGATAAGAAGTTTCTTTCTTACATGTGTTTTAAAAATTGGCAACGAGTGTGGAAATTTCACGGGTCTTTCTAGTCTATAATATTTTGATTCTTCAACCGAAACATACAATTGCGATATTTTTAGGACCTTTATATTGTAAGGGTAGCGGGAATGAAGGCATGCGACCCGGTGCAGTAAACAAATACTGCCGTTCCAAATTCTGTCCAGATTCCCGAGTTCGAGAGAAAAAAATCCAGTGCAACAAGATACAAATGTGCGAGATCGGAGGTTACTTCGATTGAAACGTTGTGAAAAGAACACTAAATATAAGAACAGTTGAGCAAAAGATCTTAATAATAAGAAAATATATATTGAAAATAAATTGGATTAATGTTCAAGATTCAGTTGATATGTATTTGCGAACTATGTATACATTATAAAATATAGAATTCAGATACAAGGACACGTAAAATGGAAAGAGAATAAGTAAACATTTTACTCATTATTCTTAGTATAGTGTTTATGAAAATGTCATAATTAGTCGAATAGAAACCATTCAGTATTGCTCACTATGTTGTACAGTTTTCATGTTAAATTGCAAGAATATCTTACAGAAATACAACTTCGAAAACTATTTTTTCTTTATATGCTAAAAATAGATAATGTATAACATATCTTTTTGTTCAGAATTTAAAAAAAACAGTCGCTGTATTATATTTAATTTAAAACACATGCAATGTTTATTAGAGAATCTAATAATAACGATAACTTCTGTTTTGCTGAAAGTAATGCATTCATAACCATAAGAATTACTCACCTTTCAAAACGAAGAGTAACTATTGATTTCGAATGATTATAAGTGTATGAAAGTTTTCATTATATTGTTGTGCTTTTAGCAACCTCTGCCATACATAAGAGTCCTTGTTTTGTTTTTTGTAAGGGAAAAGTTGGTTTGGAACCCTCAGAAACAATGCGTTAACTTCAGTTATATCTCGTTAAAATGAAAATTTGTGTAAAAGTTCCACCGTCTGTAGTAATGTGACAACATTGCTTACCAATAGAAAGCGATTTTCTCATATCAATAAAGTTCAAGGGAAACATAATTGGATTTATTGGTCCCTTGACAAAAGGTGGGTTGACCTGTAAATTGACCCTCGTCCGTTCGTCCGTTCGTCCGTTTGTCTGTCTGCATAAATCTTAAAATCTACGTCTCGGAATTTGTAGAAATTTGTACAAATATTATATGAGTAAAATGTAACAACGAATTTTCAGGGAAAACCCCAGTTGCCCAGCACCCAGGGCTGCTTTAGGGCTATAAAAGCACTCAATTTTTGGAATTATTTCACAAAATTAGTCCTATTTTTTGTGTGTGTCTATTTAGTAGATTAGCATGCTGCTGAACTCAAATTAAAATATGTTAAGTCCTTGAGGGCGATAGGGATAAATGAGGGGCAGTGGCAAATAATAGACTTAATACCTTTCTTGCATAGTGCAGAACACAAAGATACATATGTTAAGGCCTAAAACTGCACTGTTTTTCCATTTTCACCAGGATTTGACGTTCCCCCGGCGGACCGTGCATACTTCACTTGTTATTGTCTTTTTTCTCCTGCACATTGGAGTAAAGAGGTAACAATATAATTAAAGAAGATAGAAAAATATGCCTCACTTACTGCCATTGAATCAGCGTATTTAAGGTTTTAGAAAAAAATGGGTGCTCCCAATTTGAATACATCTAATTAAAAGGCATAAATACAAAGTTAATCTCTTCTCTTGTTATGGGATCTAATATGTTTTACTATACTTGTCCTTTATGAATTTATCTAGCTGTTGTTATCAATATTTGCTGACATCGTTGTAAAATATAACTGCATTATTTTTGTAATTATAATATTGATTTACTTGTCTATTTTTATTTTTAGATTTATTCCTAGAAATGTTTCTATCTGTTATTTGGAGTAAACGTATGGGTATTGTTCATGATATTATTATTCTGTATTTGTGATAAGTATAGACCATTCTCAAATGATAATAAACAATGATATGTATAAAATGAGAGAGATGATGTGGAAATATGGATCGTGATTTTGTTATTTTGTATTTAACCACATAATCAATAAGATAATTTTACATTGAATTGAAGAGAATAGCTATATATACGTACTATACATTTCTTTTAAACTGGAAAAAACCGTGAATGCTTGCCACATTTTGATATGCTACAAATGAACTAATACAATTGCTTATGAATTGGATATTTCATAAAATATATCATGGGCGCCGCAACATTTTCTAATTTGCTCATTAATCAACTATTTAAAATAAGTTACTAATCACTTTATCTCATGTTATTGAACCAAAAGCATAAACACCCATAAGTAAATCGATAGTGAAATAAGTTTAAGTGCAATGCATTGGATCCTTGAATTCTTGTAAAGCCTTAGCGCTCTATATAATAAGGTAGCAACTCAAATGCCAAAAGTAGATTAGAACATGTAAGTCCCAATATTTTGCCATGGATTTATGTGCATTAAAAGGAACATTTTCACGTATTTAATGTCTTTTGGTTTAGGATATGTATTAAAATAAACATTGAGGTTACCATTACGTTATAAATACGAATTTGAGATGAATATAATACGCAGTGTTTATTTATATAGTACTATCGAAATTATGTATCACGCGACATATACAAAAAATGTGTTAGTGGTTTATTTTATTTATTTTTTTTAATTTTTACGTTTTATTTTTAAATAAGAGTAACTATTTGTCAATGCTCGAAATCAACTCGAGGATAAAGATTGATTCATGCACAGCAGGCAATGGAATACTAATGGGGTAATCGTTAGTAGTGGGAATTTGGTAAAATAGATGACTTAAGGTGACCGAACATCAAAAACTTGTTTAGATTGGACTTCAAGACAACCGCATTGTAGTAAGCATGGAAGAAGAAAGACGGAAGAGAGTTCCACAAACAGGGAGTTTTAAGCAAAAAGTTTTTTTTATGGACTCTACGTTCAGGTTTAGGCAGGGATAAAGCATGCGGAAATTAGTGATACTTGTTTAGCTAGACAATAGTTTTTCATGGAAGTTTGAAGAGAGAGGAACATAGATTGCAGATCAAAGAAAAACTGGTCATGAAAATTACAATAAAGCAGAGACAGGCTTTAAATGTCTCTGCTGTGAAAAAGAGGTTTCAGGGAAAATAAAACGACATTCCCACTCAGGCTACTAAGTCTATTTTGAAGTTTATACGCTCGCTCGTACAAAAAAATTACAGGGAAAAGGTAAACCGGAGCAAGTTTGTCGGACTGCGTTTGAGAACTTTCTGTAGCAATGCAAACTTTCCGGCGCCCTTCAGCTGGACGGATGCCCCGGTCCGAATCCTCGGTGTGTGGTCCGGACATGGTGTGAAGCTCGATAAAAATTGGTTTGGGGGTACGGTCAAAACTTAAATGTCAAATATATATATATATATATATATATATATATATATATATATATATATATATATATATATATATACTAGATTTTCAGCCCGGCGTTGCCCGAGTGTTAGATGTGTCTGTTGAGCAAAAAAAAAAAAAAAAAGTAGGAAGACAGTCTCGAACCCGTATCCCGAAGGAAGAAAATAACGGAGGAAAACCCTGATGTATTTGCTGTTACGACCGCCGCCAACCCGGAAGTGACTGATGTTTAAATTTAGGCTAGCCAATTTAAAGGAGAGATAACTTTCAAAAATATTGGCGGCAAAAGCGATCCTCCTGTAGAAAAGTGTCCGGTTGAAGGTGAAGATATTAATGATTTTAGCCATTATTTTTTAGATTTGTCGTCTGAAGGCTCCAATCTTGAAACGATACTGATCTTGGTAAAATCCGTCGCCTCTGTCGAAAGTTTTAAGCAGACATACAAACATGCATACATACATACATACATTTATATATAGGCTACTAAAATTTTTCGACCCAAAACGATTACAATCCTTGCCCTATTTGTGAATAGCCTTTGCTTCAAATTTCAAATATTTAGACCAGAAATAGTCTCAGTAATTTAGTAAAGACGGCAGAGGTAATTTTTTAAATTAAATCTGAGCCCTACTATGACACCTTAACATTTATTGTTTCGGGCTCAACTCAAGTTATCAAGTTAGATAATGTCCAAGGAACATATATCTAAAATTTAAAGTGTTTAAACCCAACATTTTCAGACGAGGTTGGTAGAGTTCTCAAAGGTCAAATCGGTTAACTTTGACCCCTTAACAGCCAAATTTCTAGCCAAGACCGAATTACAAAGATTTCCCAAATCTCAGTACCCTGTATAACGAATTTTGTGTCTGTAGACTTACCTGACTGAGTTATTGCGTTGGGAAGGTACCCAGACACACACACCGACAGACAGGCACGTTAACTTATATATATATATATATATATATATATATATATAAAGACAATAAATATTAAAATATAACAGAACTATATAGCTAAAGATTAAACATATGGTAGCTAAATAATGTAAGATTTTATAAACTATCTGTTAGCATTTGTCTCTGTAATATAAAACCTATTTTATTAATAACGGTAATTATCGTTCGTTACGTAAGTTTCCTTACAAAGACAATCAGAAAAATTAGTCTATGTGCTTCGAAGAGTGTATCTTTTTTTACATGGGCATCACCACTTATAAAGGCCCAGATACCACTCGAGGATAAGGGTTAAGAGTCTACAGTAGACAATTTCGGTAAATTTGTTAACTTAAGTTGAACCGCTCATCAAGAACTTGTTTACGTTGGACTTGAAGACAATCAGATTGTAGTCATCTGGAAAGCAAGAGGACGGAGGACAGTTCCACGGGCGTGCAGTTCTAAGAAATAAGCTTTTATTCATGGAATCTACGTTTAGGTTTAGGCACAGATAAAGAGTGAGGGGAAATATTGATAGTGTTTTCAGATAGACGAGTGTTTCTTGTAAAAGTTTGGCGAAGGGGAGCATAGATTGAAGCTCAGCCTTGCGATGCAAATAGGAGTAAAGCAGAAGTAAGCTCGCAACAGCTCTTCTGTGAGATAGAGGTTGCAGCGAAGAGTAAAAGAACATATACGAGGCTACGAAGTTTATTTTGAACTCTAACAAGGGAGGGCAAGTCATTTGTAGCAGCTCCTGCCCAAATATGGCAACAGTACTCAATCCTTGGACGAACGTGGCTCTCATATAGAAAGAAAATTGCATCAGCAGTGAGATATCTACTGGATCTATGGAAGGGTCCCTCAATTTTTCCAGCGGCCTTGGAAATAGATTTAATGTACGTATTTCATTTCAGCTGAGGAGTAAAGGTCAAGCCTAGAAATTGTCAAAACGTGAGATCTCCACAAGACGAGAGTCATTCTTTTTAAGTAATGCTAGATGGGGATCAGAACGTGTATTATGTAAAGATAGGATTTAGGAGTTAGATGCATTAAAAGTAACCAGACACTCCTTAACTCATTGCACTACGTGCTGAAGATCAGAGGATAGGGAATCAGAGAGAACTTGGTCGTTTACGGTCTTAGATGTGCTACTATATATAGTAATGCCATCATCATAAATGTCTAAAAATGATGTAATGATATGATTTGGAAGATCATTAATGTAAATCAGGAAGACACTTGGGCCTATATGGAACACCGAGGGACTCCAGGAATAATGCTCTGAGCGTCCCACTTCTGCTCATACACTACAACTCAATGATAAGTGTTAAAAAGTGTACAGCAGAAATTGGACGATATAATAATCATTAGTAATGAAAACTCGGTAAATATGTTAACTTATATAGAACGGCTCATCAAAAACTTGTTTACGTTAGACTTGAAGACACCCATATTGTTGTCAGCCGGAAAGCAGGAAAACGAAAACAATTCCACAGGCATGCAGTTTTAATAAAAAGGTTTTTCATGGAATCTACGTTCAGGCTTAGGCACAGATAAAGAGTGGGCGGAATTATTGATAGTGTTTTCAGCTAGACGTGTATTTCTTGTGACAGTTTAGGGAGGGGGGACCGGCGATACATGAGAGACAAACTCCCAAATCTCTTCTGTTAGATAGAGGTTGCAGGGAAGAGAAAAGGCGTCTCCTACGAGGCTACGAAGTCTATTTTGAATTCTATCAAGGCAGGAAAAGTCCATACTAGCAGCTCCTGCCCAGATGTGGCAACAGTATTCCATCCAGGGACGTACCTGGCTCTTATATAGATAGAGAATCGCATACGCAGTGAAATATCTACTGGATCGATAGAAAGATACCACCATTTTTCCAGCGGCCTTGGCAACAGATTTGATGTACGTGTTCCATTTAAGATCAGGAGAGATGGTCAAGCCCAGAAGCTTGTCAAAACTTCAGGCCTCCTGAAGACGAGAGCCATTTATTTCAACTGATGCCAGATGTGGATCAAAATGTTCATGATATAAAGATAGAAGCTTGGTTTTAGATGCATTAAAAGTAATCAGCCACTCCTTTCCCCATTGTACCACGTGCTCAAGATAAGAGGTCGTTTACGGTCTTAGATATGCTACCATAAGTGGTAGTGTCATCAGCATAAATGTCTACAAATGATGTAAGGATGTGATTTGGAAGATCATTCATGTAGATCAGGAAAAGAGTTGGGCCCAGGATGGACTCCTGAGGGACACCGGCATTAATACTGTGAGCTTCTACTTTTTCCCCTCAACTACTATTCTTATGAACCTATCAGAAAGAAATGATTTAATAATTGAGAATACATTTCCAGCTATACCATAGCTAGAGATCTTGTGAAGTAAACCTTTATGCCATACCGTATCAAAGGCCTTAGACATGTCATGAGCAATTGCCCTAGAAATGTTACCTCTGTGGAGCAATTCGCTAATCCTATGAGATATAACTGTAAGCACATCTGCTGTCGATCTAGCAGAACGGAAACCATATTTTGTGTCACAAAGAAGTTTATCTTTGCTGAGATAATTGATTACTTCTCTATTTAACACAGATTCCTGCAACTTACTCATGACGCACAGGAGACTTATTGGCCTGTACTGAGAGGGAGATGAGCGATCACCAGAATTTTTAAATACAGGCCATACTAATGAGATTTTCCAGGTTGATGGAAAGCAATTCTTCTTCAGACACGTTTAAACAGTTTTGTAAGTATGCGCTCTAGTCATGGTTGATGTTTTTATAGCACTATAATTGTAATACCGCTAGATATGCTAGTATGCATGTAATCTATTGTTAAGCATTTTTCAATGCTGCTTTTCCGTTTAGCAAGTTACTGTTAGCTGTGTGCTTAAGTGGACATCTGTACTGGATGCACTATTTTCGCTTTTGATTTATAGACGATTGTATTGCATTGTGATTGTTTACGTGACGACAATGAGATTTAATTTCTAGAAAATTAAAAATTTACCAATTCTTCGTTCTGACTCTCTTTTAGAACATCCGTCTCTATTATTGATTTCATAGCTAATCAACGTTGGGGTATTGTTTGTGTTTTTCTTCAATGGTTAGTGCAATACGCCTTCTCGGGAATTAGATTGTTATGATGTCTACAAAAATATATGCCGTTACAGTTGAAACATTCAATGAACTCATTCATCTCAATTAGCAAATCTCATGAGAACCTAACACCTCGTCTAGTCACGCTAATATAAACTTACGGACGAGATAGAATACCTGTCTTAATGAAACAGGCAATTTATTTCATATGTTCTAAGGTTTAAAAAACCTCTATTTTTTCTAGTTTGTAAATTATTCAAAAGGAAACATTCGATGATAAATTCTATGTTATGATTAGGCCTATGAAAAGAGAATAGTATTTTCCTCATTTTCACTCCTAAGTGTATATCTTATATGTTTTTTAGAATGAGTGATGTATTTCACAACTGATTAACTGTGTCTTACTGTATATATATATATATATATATATATATATATATATATATATATATATAAAGTTTCAATATGTAAATGGTTCAAAATGGTTTATATATATATATATACTCGAGAATCAACACTCTTGTCATAGCCTTATTTATTATGGTTAACAGGGTTGTTTATAAAATCATATGCACAGATGTATATGTGGAATTTATTTTATAACTTTGTTACTGCATAACAACGGCTGTGTAAACTATGTACCGAATTTGTTATATACTGGAGGAGCTGTTTTGCATGACAAATAAGCATTTGGATATTGGAATGTAACAATACTGTTATTCTTTAATATATGGTCCGTTGATAAATTGAACATATGTTGACCTTCTGAACAAAATCGATTTTATACACAAGAAGTGAATTATAATTGAAAAAGCGGATTTCATGAAGACAGAGCAAACACACATATACACAATCACGCATCCCCCATATATATATGTATGTATATATATATATATATACATATATATATATATATATAATTATTTTTTTAATTATAATATATATATATATATATATATATATATATATATATATATATATATATATATATATATATATATATATACTAATCTATCCCTGAAATATCTACCACAAAATGAGAAATGTCGAGCACACTAAGTTTCAATATGTAAATGTTTCAAATTCAGCCTTTAAGTCATGTTTTTTATAAAGCGTGCACATTTTTGGAATGTTCATTAAACGTTAACAAATATGGCATTTACAAAAATACACTTTTGTTTGTACTCTTTGGTGTCTTTTGCATTTCTTATGATGCGACACCCTACTAAAGAATAAGAATAAAAGTATGTATTTTTCGTTATATAATAAATATGATAAGATCTTACTTTTAATATATATATATATATATATATATATATATATATATATATATATATATATATATATATATATATATTACATTTTCACCCCAAACAAGGCACGTTGCCACTTTGGTGTAGGGGGCTACTATCAGGGGTAGAAACTACTGGGGCGCTATGTAGGGATTTGATCAGCAAGATATCCATTCACTTTACTCTTGAACTTCTGCATGTCATGTCTGGGGAAGAAACTACTGGAGTAAAAGGCTCTCTACTGTCTAGGCCTGGGATTTATCTGCTTGTCGGGTTTGTCGGGGGTATTTACTTCGTGAGGGCACAAGAGTCAGCAGTTCGTCAGAGCATTCAACATTAAAATACTTGTAGAGCAGGCAGAGGGGTGCAACGTTTCGTGTATGAGACAGGGACTGAAGCTTAGATGTCAGTTAAGGGCCTATCAGGTTGTCGACTCTCTATTGAACCTTGTCTAGGAGCGAGAGACTAGCAGCAGATGCACAAGCCCAAATGAGACAGAAATACTCCATACGGGGGCGAATGGTGGCCTTATAGAGGTACAGGATACTTTCAGGTGTCAGTAGTTTTCTAGATAACCTACAATCTTCGCAGCGGCCCTGGCAATGTTTTCAATGTAATTGTCCCAACTCATGCTTCCTGTGAACGTAAAGCCAAGCAATTTGAAAGATGTGCTCTCAGATAGGGAGTCACTGGTCATTGCTATTGGTGGCCGAGAAGGTTATTTGTAATAGTTGAAGAATTTTGTAATAAAATCCTTGGGAACTGTGGTCAGAAACAGATCTAAGAGTGATGCATGTTGGATTTGCTGGTCAGGAAAACTGGTTGGAAACGTAAACATTTGTGATAGGGAGTGAGATATAGCGAAGCTATGTGTCGTGCTGCCCGCTGTATCTGTATTAGTAGAGAATCCATATATAAATTAATATATATATATATATATCTATATATATATATATGCATATGCATGCATATATATGCATATACATTTCTCCCATCTTCTCCACTCATTTTCTTTATTACACCTTGTCTCGGCAGCCGCATCTAACGCATATGTTATCTTTCTTTTAATAATATTATTGGAATTCTTTTCACATTTCCTTTTACCTATTTGTGAATTATTCCACGGATTACTACGTTTTGGATTATTTTGGACCATCTTCCAATTACGCGATTCCCTTTTATTTTACTTGTGCTAATTGAAATTTAACTAACTTTCGTGGATTTGCATTTCTGGACTTTATCGTCATTGGAAAATTTACCTTTCAGCAGACTATCAATTCACGTGAAATCACTTTTTCTTCGCCCTATTCCTTCTGATTCACTTTTAAGTAACAAGTAAGAATTTTGACTTACTTATTGTTTCATCAAATACATTTGCAAGCAAAATGTTCAAACCCAGGAGGCATTCCCTTTGCTTGCAAAGAGAAGGTTTTCTGAGTCGAACGTGAATGGTCTCCAAGATCTTGAGATGGTATAAAGAATGAGCACGACTACTAATAGTAAAAGAGTCAGTGCTAAAGTTTGCTGCCAATGTGCGTGTTGTTTTCTCTACGAGAACCTTATTTCTATCTTCTCGAAAATACATTCTACCCCCCTCCCACCATAAAAGTAATGTTATTTACAATTTTAAATGTGGTTGCGGTGCCAACTACTTGGGTCGAACGACATTAACGTTAGATGGAAGAATCCAACAACATGTACCCAGTAAAATTAGGAATGGAACCTACCGGGCAACTGATGTCGTTACTAACACATACGGGTCCTCAATTACTGATCATTTACTTAAAAACCCGTCTTGTGCAGCAAACTTTAGCACTGACTCTTTTACTATTGGTAGTTGTGCTCATTCTTTATACCATCTCAAGATTTTGGAGACCAGTCACGTTCGACTCAGAAAACCTTCTCTTTGCAAGCAAAGACAATGCCTCCTGGGTTTTAACGTGATTAATATCTAGGGTATTCGTCCATAAGCACTTTTATTTTAATCGTTTTCCCACTTTTTTTTCTACCCGTAAATTTAATAAAACGCTATTTTAATCGCTTTCATTCTTTAGTAAAAAAAACAAAAACATCCCTCGATACAGTTTTGAGAAGCGAGGGTCGAAACCGGTCAGCTGGCTCCCCATTCCCTTTTCTTTCTTCTCCTGTTCCCCCTTAATTCCCACCTTTTTGGAGAGAAATTTTTAAATTTGGTATCTCTAAAACCATCAAGATATATATATATATATATATATATATGTATATATATATATATATATAACTACTTCATTTACTCACATAAATTTAATATGCGAAAGTATAGATTTATGCGTAAACTTTAAGCATTTACTTCAAAGTGCTCAACACGTAGATAGAGCTAGTTAGTAATTTATAAAATATATATGGCGATTAAGCTACACTGAATATTCTGCGTTTCATCCACTACAGGATTCGTCAGGCTTATGCGCGAATTTTGTGGTTGCTTCTTGTTTTTTATATATGTTGAGGATTTCTAGTTAGCCAATCAGCTTTCTAGTATCCACCGCGCCCCCTCCTATCAGCCAATGGGCATGCATTTTATCGAACAAAGGATCTGTTTTAGAACTAGGATAGTGGTTTAAGGTATATCTTTTCCTTCCTTTTTTAATATATATATATATATAAATATACCTATGTGTACACACACACATGCATATATATATGTGTGTGTGTGATCGTTTATGTATATTAATGTTTATTTAATTTATTTATTTGTTTGTTTTCTATTGTTTTTGTTAGTTTTAAATCGTTAGAAACATAAACAACTCTAATAAAATCTTTTTAAAAGCAGATAAAACCAGGAACTTTTACAAAATAGATAAGCAAGAATATAACAAACTAATCACAGACAACAGTACAAAAAACTACAAGAAAACTAGACACACACGATGGCGACTACATAGATATAATACATACTGAAAGTAAACAAATTACTGATAAATTAAAAATTAGCGATAAAGTTGGCAAATTGAAACATAGAGGGCCATATATTCTTCTTAAAGACCTCAAATGGGACTTTAATAATAATCCCAGCACCCGCCTGATGAACCCAACTAAACCAGAAATAGGTAGAATAAGCAAAACTATACTTTCTAGAGTAAACAAACAAATCAAACAGGACCTAGGACTAAACCAGTGGGCAAATACTACCGAACCAATCATCTGGTTTAAAAATATAGAAAACAAAGATAAATGAACGTTTATACAGTTTGACATCATAGACTTTTATCCCTCGATATCCGAAGAACTTTTTAACATTGCCCTAGAATTTGTCGAGGTATACACTGATATATCTTCAGAAGAAATCAACATCATTAAAAAATGTAGAAAATCAGTTCTAATAAATAACGATAACCAATGGATAAAAACTAAAATGAAAAATTCGTTCGATTTGGCGATGGGCTCAGAGACTCTGCAGAGGCATCAGATCTTGTGGGAGTATTCATTCTATATACCCTCACAAGCATATTTGATACTACGGATATCGGCCTATATAGAGATGACGGACTAGCTATAATAAAAAAAAACTCCAACAAAGTCAAGGGAGAAAACTTTAAGAAAATCATACACAAAGAAATGAAAAAAATTAGGCCTAAAAGCGGACGTATCAGCTAACATAAAAATAACAAACTTCCTGGACGTCACGTTAAACTTTAATAAAAACACATATAAACCATACTTAAAAGATAACGTTACTCCAATTTACGTACACTCTAAGTCCAACCACCCACCATCAATTATAAAACACATTCCTAACTCGATCGTAAGTAGACTCAGTAATAACTCAAGCGATGAAAATGCATTTAACAGGTCATCCAATATTTACGAAAACGCCCTAACAAATAGTGGATACAAAAATATCGATATCAAATATAAGCAACAAAACACCAACAACTATAATAAAATTAAAAACAGAAGAAAAAGAACTATAATTTGGTATACGGCCCCATACAATCAAATGTTAAAAAAAAACTTGGCAAGAAATTTCTAGATCCTATTGAAAAACACTTTCCCACAACCAACCCCTTACACAAAATCTTCAATAAAAATACCTTGAAGTTATCTTACAGTTGTTGCGAACATTTAGAGATGAAAATTAAAGCACATAATAACAAAATACTAAATGAAAACAATGTAAACAACAACAAAATAAACAATAAAAAAGTAGACACCATGGCAGAAATACAACCAGCACTAGCAGAAATAAAAATAATAATAATAATAATAATAAAAATAATAAATATAATAATAATAATAATAAAAATAACAATAATAATAGTAATAATAATAATAATAATAATAATAATGACATTAATAATAATAATAAAAATAATAACAAATCAACCCCGGACATGAACAACCATACCATAAATAAAAAATACTAATAACGAACAAGTTAAATGCCATTGTAGACACCGCACACTTTTCCCAGTGCAAAGTAAATTTCTAATAAAAAGTGTAGTTTATCAAGCAACAATATTTGCGAAAGAAAACCCGAATAACAAGAAATATTACATAGGCATGACTTCCTTAGATTTTAAAACCCGATACTATGACCACAAAAGTACCTTCAAAGATAAAAAAAAACACCGTATAAATACAACACTAGCGAATAAATACTGGGAACTCAAAAAAGCGGACATTCGCCGGTAGTCGAATGGAAAATTATGAGACAAGCTACCACGTGCAGACATTTAGACGACCCATGTAACTTATGCCTCCATGAAAAATTTTCTATCCTGTACTTTAAAGAACCTCAAAATCTATTAAACTGTAGACGAGAAATGGCAAACAACTGTGTTCACAAAATAAAACTTACTCTAGGATAGCGATACAAAATAGCTTTAAAACTAACAATAACAATAGAACACAAACAAATAAATAAATTAAATAAACATTAATATACATAAACGATCACACATATATGTATATATATATATATATGTGCATGTATATGTGTACACATAGGTATATTTATATATATATATATATATTAAAAAAGGAAGGAAAAGATCTACCTTAAACCACTATCCTAGTTCTAAAACAGATCCTTTGTTCGACAAAATGCATGCCCATAGGCTGATAGGAGGGGGCGCGGTGGATACTAGAAAGCTGATTGGCTAACTAGACATCCTCAACATATATAAAAACAAGAAGCAACCACAAAATTCGCGCATAAGCCTGACGAATCCTATAGTGGATGAAACGCAGAATATTCAGTGTAGCTTAATCGCCATATATATTTTATAAATTACTAACTAGCTCT